>NC_133031.1:11956136-12282272 GCF_048771995.1 Taeniopygia guttata | reverse complement strand
TGGAAATGAGTTTTATGGTGATTTTAATTCTGAGGCATTTATTCTCCTCTCTGCTCCCCATCTCCTTGCATACGTTCTTACAACTAGATTGGTGCTGTCATTGCTATATGACACCTATCTTGACACACAAATGCATTTGCCTCCCATTTGTTGTTACAAAAGAATTTTCTTTCTAACCCTTTAAGGAGGATGTTAAACTTGTCTTGGATTTGTGTTCTCTTATGTTCATTCTTCTGTTTTGTATACAAGCTCATAGGATCTGTGTGCTTGGAGATTAATATCTCCATTTGCCAAACTGGCTTTATGCTACACTGAAGTTACTAAAAGACAAAGACAGACTCTTTGTCTTTATTTTTTGAACTTTGCCTGGGCTCTTTCTGCTCTCTGTGCTATCTTGCAAATAAATGCTTCAAAGCCTTTCCTGTGCTTTTGAACTTCTGAATGGTTCATGAAGTCTGTTTGTTATTTTTATGTCAGTTCTGTGCTATGTTTTCAGTCTTTCAGAGTTGTACCATTCTTTAGCCAATAGTGCCTGTATTCTACAGATAAACATCTGTGTGAACAATAGATGGGAAGTAAGAGAAAAACTTTGCAGAAACTGAGCTGCAGTGGTGTACCCAAAGATAAACTACAGGTGGTGGAAGAGTTCTGAACATCCTGTCTCTTACCACAACATGAAATACATTAGATCCATTTCATTTCTCCGATTTTTGTCTCTATTATTTGTGCATTAGGACTACAGATTAATTCCTCAGCAGTCTTTTTCTCTGGCTATAAATCCTGTGCTTCCTTTTGGCTGATAATATATTGAAATGAGACTGTTGGTTTGTGAAAAGTGTTGAAAATACTACGTGGAAAAATTTTTGTTGAGGTCCAGTCTCTCTAACTGGTGTATCTAGTTGGCCTATCCTTATGATTTTGTAACTGGCTTTAGTTACTCTGACAGTCACACAAAAATTAATTTGCATAAAATTTGAAGAAAAGGAAGATCTTTAAGAGAGGAAGATCTGGGAAACTAGAGGCTGGTCAGCCTGACTTCATTCCAGCAAGTTCATGGAGAGGGTACAGTCAGTTTTCAGATCAAGACTGTTGTTAGAGGGACTTCAAGAGCATGGAGAAATAAGTCACTGTTCTGTGTGGCAGAAAGAAAGGTTTAAAGTGTGAGTTTTCTTACAGCAAGTCTGACACTGAGTGCAGGTATCAGGCTGCACTCCTGTGTACCTGAGGAAATCTGTTGTAAAGGGCAGCCTGATTGTGTCAGCTGCAGATGGCACAGGCAGGAGTGTCTTTAGCATAATGGGTTTGGTGGGATGAGAGTTTTCTGAATTAATTCCATTGTTTCCTTCCTTCAGGATTTTTGACTTAACATTATTTCTTAGGCAAAATACCCATAACCTTTTTTAAAAGAGCACGTTATAAACATTGTGTGAATGTGAAGAAAGTGTTGTGGACCAGCGACATCTGAGATTGAATAATAAACCCCAGTTCCTGCCTACTTCTATTTGTAACATGCTTTGATCAGAGAAAATTGTCTTCCAAAAAATGTTGCTTGAGCAATTGAGATCATCTGAAAACAGAAAGCTTGAGTTTAGGTGTGGGAAGGAGATGGCTGGCAGTAGTTATGGATGTTATGGCAATAGTTATGACCAGCATCCTGGTCACACAGTGCTTGGTTTCACAGCATGTTGATTCTACAAGGATGCTGCATCAGCCCCTCTGATCCTGACAGGTGTTTCTTGACTGTGGGGTCTGAGCCAAGGTTTGATTAGGTGGGCCTGCCATAATTAACCAGGTAGACCAAGTTTGTTAGCTGTGAGGTGTAACAGTTTTTAAGAATGAAAATGTGTGACTGGTAAAACATTATCAACAAACTAGGACCATTTTCTAATAGCCTGTTTCAGCTGTTAGTCACCAGCTGTTGCAAGGCAATTCTGAGTGCTACAGTTTAGTTATTTTTTTTCCTGGTCACCCCACCAGCCAGTTTTAATATAAACAACTGTGTCTTGCAGTTGCCAAATTAACAGCTCTGACAAAAGCTGTTATGGAGCATGCTATGAAAGAAGATGGAGTCTTGTGGAACACTGCAGTACTGTTCATCAATGTCTTCAGCTGATGGAGTTTCTCCAAGGGCACATTTGCTTCTAATGCTGTAGATTTTATTTTTAAGTAAGCAGTTGACTAAGAAATTATAGGGATTTTTCCAAGGTGTTATCTTAGGTGTATATCCTTTGCACTTTACTCTAGAACAGGTACCTGGTAATTTGCATTTTACTGAAAAAATTGGGCAGCTTATTGCAAGTCTCTCTGATAGTCTTCTCTTCCACTAAACATGGTTAGTTTGAGAATATACTTTATAAAGAAAAAAATAGTGAACATGTGATGATGGGATATTGTGTTGATTTTTGTTTTTTATGTGTTTCAGAAGTGAAAATATTTCCTTATTGACATGTTTTGTGCATTGTTGATGAACACTCAGACTACTGCAAGGCTGCCTGGGTGTCCCCACAAGTCATTCTCATGAAGAGTTTCTGTTGTTTGTCCCTTCTGTCTTCTGCATGTTCCGTCTTGTTCTTGCACATCACATGAGAATCCTGTTATGTATATTTGGTGGGATTTTAATGGTAGCTGGTGTAATAACTTCTTAAAACATAATCTAGAAAGTATAAGGAAGGTTTTCACTCTGTTAGCATTGCATTCACATAGATTTAGCAATCTAAGCACACAGGCTTCATAGCAAAGATTGTCAAGATAAGTGGTTTCTGGATAGTTACCAAAAAGAAAATATTGCTTCTATGTTAGGCAAATTGCAAATATAGAGAATAGATAACTGCTTTTGGTGTAAGAATTTTTATCAGGGGGGAAAGGGGAGTGTTTAGACTCTACTTGTATATTTCTGAAAGAGCTGGGAGGAGCACTGCTAAAACTCTTTGGCACTAGAAGGGTGGTAACTAAAAAGAGAGAAAACATTGCTTCCCTTGAAAACAACAAAAAAAAATTGTTTCCCTCTTTAAAATATCATCCATAAGGTGCTTTGTCCTTAGAATATTTTTCCCTTCCTCCCACTTAAACATTAGGATTGGAAAAGTCTTCTTAATTTATTTTTTAGACCATTATATTGGAATGCCCTTCTGATGGATGTATTTCAAGTTAATCTAAAACATTAGGTCTTTTACCTTGACACTAAATGAACATTCAGTGATAGAACTGAGCTTTTGGCACCATCTTGTGGAATTCTGTTTGGCCAATAAACGTAGGAGGATGTAGTCTGAGAAAGTGACTTATTGAAAGAATTGCTAGCTGTAACTTTTATACTTCCTCGCTGGGGTGATGAAAACTGGTGCTGTCAATGACCATTTTACAGCAAGACTTTTTTTTTTGTTGGTGTCGCTGTTGGCAAGTGCAAGGGTTTGCAGCCAGTTCATTTGGAATCATGTGGAAATCACCCAGAAGGAATGCTGAGTGACTAACATGCTTACAGTGGTCACATTCTGTTCTGTTTTTTTCCTTCAGGGTGTATTGTCTGATCTGACAAAGGTGACTGGTCTTCACGGTCTGGACCCAGTGGTGCTTGTCTTAGTGGTGGGAATAGTGATGTTTACTTTGGGATTTGCTGGTTGTGTGGGAGCACTGAGAGAAAACATCTGCCTGCTGAAGTTTGTAAGTAACATCATTATTTGAGGGAATTATTATGTGTGTGAATGCTGCAAATGATGAACTGGGAGCAAGCCCAGATAATTCAAGATAAAATTTGGTTTATGGCAACGTATATGGCAAACTTGCTGCCTTGACAAACCTCTGAGTAATTGTATTGAAAGCAGGGTGGTTCCAGCTTATCTTTTTCCCTCTTTGTGGAACATGCTCTTCCTTGCCTTTTTAAATTTGTTCTTCTCTGCAATGATGTTATAGTAGGTATACCAGAATCTAACATTGTGATGTTATAGAACATGCTTAGTCAGTTAGGAATCACTGAGAAAATGTAATCTAGTGGAACAAAATACTTTAAAAACTTTAAAGTTTCTTGTACATGTTGGCAAAACTTTGGGAGTTCAGTGACTGATGTAAAATTTCTTAAACAGTTCTTTTTATACAGAAGCTGCTTCTTTGCTTTAGATCTGAAAACAATTAGGCTGGGTAAAAAGTCTAAAAAAAAATCCTAAAATTAGGAACAATTCAAGAGGTAATAAAGACTTCTTTAGCCCTGTGTTTTACAGATTCTCCTTTATTATTGTTTTCACTGCTGTAAATAATGACTTTGTCAGATGCTCTTTTTACTGTCAAGTTCAGGTGACAAAAACAAAAGGATAACTCTGCCTCTTGGGGTTTCTTTACCTTGTATTCTCACTGCGCTCAGTGTCTGTACTGAATCAGAATTTGAACCCAATTCTGTGTCTGTTTCTGGTGGTATAGGGATGCATTCAAAATTAATTCATATTTTCTAATGTAGGACTTTTGTTTTTTACAGTTCTGTGGAACAATTGTGTTTATATTCCTGTTGGAGCTGGCAGTAGCAGTTATGGCTTTCCTGTTCCAGGATTGGGTGAGGGACAGGGTAAAAGAATTCTTTGAGAATAACATTAAATCATACCGAGATGACATTGACCTCCAGAACATCATTGATTCACTACAGAGAATTGTAAGTTCATATCCTGTCACTTCTTTGATACCTTCTAGGAGAATATTGATTTTAAAGTTTTCAATTTTTTATAGAATTATAGTTATTTGTAGCTAAGAATACTGTGTTACAGATGTGCCGGTTTTCTCCCTTCTGTTGAAAGCAGCAGGGATAGAAGATACCCTGATATCCAGGCTTGTTGTAATGTCTGTTGTGGAAGCTCTCTCAGGCATGCATCTGCCTTTGACCTTTCTCATTTGCTCCCCTTTCCCTTGCTCCCTAAGAAAAAGCTTTCTCTTAAAAAAAATTTGCAATGGAACAGATTGTATGACAATTATGTCCAAAATGATAATTTTTATAATTTGTTTGACATGCTGATACCTGTTTCCAGGAGCAGTATTCCAGATGTACTGCTTTGATTTCATGTCTGTTAGTTTTTTTTTTTTTTTTACTTTGCTGTTGTCATTGATTCTGCACCGACTTAGGAATGTGAAGATTTGTAAGCAAACACTAACTGTTTGGAGGTATTTTAGAGAAAATTTATGCACTGAACAGACTTCTGGAATGTATTTATCTGCTGCAGAACCATTGCTGTGGTGCCCAAGGTCCAGAAGACTGGGACTTCAACATATACTTTGACTGCAAGAGTGAAAGCAAAAGTCGCGAGAAGTGCGGAGTTCCTTTTTCCTGTTGTATACCTGATCCTGCTGTAAGTTGTTTCCTGGCTTTGTTTTTGCCCCAAGATTGTAAAGTTATGACAGGAAGTACTTCCTGAATAAGGTGTTGAAAGGCTTTGAGGTGTGCCAACCAAAAATTATTCTTGTGCAGACAGACTTCTTTGTGTTTATGTTGCATTCTTTTTAACATCCAAATGTGTCAACCTGTTAACTGAAAATGTATTGTCACCAGGAATTCAAACCATTTTAGTATGGTTTGGATCTGAAGCACTCGTGGCTGGCTTTTTTTTTTTATTCCCAGTATGTTGTTTCCTTGGATCCCTGGCCTTTTCCTGGCTTGTAGAGAGCTGAGAGCTCTTAAGAGTGTGCCTGCCCCAGTTGGAATTAATGTTTCACTACCCCTCTGCCAGATAGGCAGGAGTAACTCCATTTGCTGCTTGTTGGTCAGTAGTTAGTGAAGTACTCATGTATGAAATTAAAAGCTTCTGAGTCAGCCTTGGTTTTGGCAAGGTATAGGTGCTTATTGGTTAACCTGTTTTACTAAACTTTGTGAAACTTTTGAGCCTTACAGCAGATGTCAAAATGTGGAGGTAGGGGCTAACTTATAGTGCTTTATGGTACTGCTGGGAATACTTACAGCTTAAAATCCATCCAGTAATCCTTATACTGAGAGAGCCATTGGTAAATTATATTTAATACCTGGTAGGCTTCTGGTTGTACTGGAAATCAGCCAAGAAAGGCCTTTGTCAGGGACATATTCCATGTTCAGATTCCTCAGTAATTACTTCTAGCTTAGTTTGGAGCAGTACTGCTCAAATGCATGTTTTTCTCTTGCTGGTGCTCTATTTAAGGAGGGAAAAGGATGCTTAAATCTGTTTAATGTGAGATTCTATTATTAATATTTCAATAAAACTCAGTATAAATTTTCTAAATGCAGGTATCTCACCTGTGCACTGGCAGTGCAGTTTTGATGTTTAAAAGTTGCTAGTTAAATGCCAAGTGATAGAAGCAGCTGAGATTTCTGGTGCAGGATATCATCTGATATCATCATCTATAGTACACACTTTTGCTTTGTCATCATTTTTGTTGTGATAGGGATTTTGCTTGTTTTTACTAAAAATGCTTTTAAAAAGATTGACTCAGACAATTGATCTGTTCATGAATATAAAAGGTAGAAAAACTTGCTGTGAACAGAAGTGAGTACAAGTCAATTGATTTGTTTATTTTAAATCTCTTTTTCTTTGCAGCAAAAAGTTGTGAATACTCAGTGTGGCTATGATATCAGAAAGAAGGTAAGGTGCTGTCTGTCATGTTCCATGCCTGCATAGACAAAACTAAAACTGGTGGGATTGCTGATAGATGTGTCAGCTCAAAATCCTAGCAACTAATAACTCTGCTACATCATAATATAGAGCAAGGTAGACATTGTCCTTTGTTTAAAGTAACCTTCTACTGTGGGAGGGCAGAGAAAACAAGTGGGAACAGGTAAGGGGAAAGGTTGGTTTCAAAAAGGGGTAGGATTTGGATTTCAAGTGTGCATTTCAGTTACCAGTTGTAGTAATCTAAATCTGCTGATCTATTGTTTGCTAAGTTGACCATCTATTATCTGCTAATTCTTGTGTTTCTAATAAACAGGATTTTCAGAAAGATACACATATCAGTGTCTGACATTCCTTGATTCAGATGTGTATTTTTGAAGTGTGGTTAAAAACTTTACTGCAAGAGTGGCAAAACATTAGCTTAGCTGGATCATGTGATAGATCTTACAGTAAACTTGAGCAGAAAAGTAATATTCTTATTCTTCTTTTCTAAATTCAGAGCAAAAGTCAATGGGATGATCAGATTTTTGTCAAAGGATGTATTCATGCGCTTGAAGCTTGGTTACCCCGAAATATCTACATTGTTGCAGGTGTCTTCATAGCTATCTCACTGCTCCAGGTTAGTTGTTATTGTTATGATTCTTGGAAAAAGTCATGTTTGCAAATAAAGACCTGCTGAAGGTAAAGGTAGTTAAAGACAGAGGTAAAATAAATACTTTGAATGTGGGTTTTTTGGGTATGATACAAGGATTGCGGAAACACCAATTATAGTAAAGGGGAGTTAGTGTGAAAACAGCGGTTGCACAAAGCAGTGAAGGTCATAATAAAAATACAGTGCAATAATAATAGTTGTGATTATTGGGATATATATATATTGTAATATTAATATGGTCATATGTAATATATGATTATTATATAAAATATTCCCTGTGTTTCAATGTCATTAAGGAAGGCGGATGTGCTGTCTGCTTCTGTAGATATGAGCTTCAGTCTTCTATACAAACCTGAAATGACCAAGATACAGCCTTGTCCTTCATGCTAAGGTTACCTCAGCCAGCTGTAGGTAACCTACAGTGGCTAACCTGAAGTGGTTGTAACATGCTGCTCAAAAAGGTTGGGAATGTAAGAGCAGGAAAGTAGGTGAGCAGGTTGTAAATGTGATATTAGCAGAACCAGATGGAAGACAGTGACTTCTACTGCCTCTATTACCTTCTATCAGTGCTTGGTACATCCGAGAGGGAGCTGAAATTCTCAGTAAATCATGTTAGGCTGCTGCTTTCTAGGTGGATCCCACTTTCATTGTGGCAGTTGTTTGCGTTGCGCTAATTTCTGTGCTAGGAAACTCCTTCACTTAAATGGGAAACAATAAACTTTAAGTTCTGCTACAGAAAATATACTTGAGTATAGAGTGCTAGCAGAAGACCTTCCTGCACCCCTGGTAATACTGCCCTCTGTAGCTTAGGGTTTGATATATTTTTATCACCATCTGCTGGTAATGCTTCCATGGGATTGAGACATGTTATGCTAAGAACAGCACCTCTTGCTAGAAAGATGGTCAAGACATAAAGCTTAATCTTTGACAGTGTGTTGATTGACAATGACTTGAGAATGTTGTTCTCTGTTTGTGTCCCAAGTCTCTCTGAAACCACTTTCAGTTATTTGTATTTTCCAATTGGGTCTTTCTTGTGCATTAAACTATTTCCTTGTGGGACTGAGTATTAGACAGAACTTGACTACATTTAAGTCTTTTGGCTTTCCAAAACTTCACTCCAGTTTTATATTATTGCTAAGAATGTTTTAGGAAATTTGCTGAGGTACAAGTTTATCCTCAGGTTGTAAAGGAAGATTTCCCTGCGAACTGACATGAATGTTAAAATTTCAAATTTAAAAATGTCTCTGAATAATCTGGGGCTACTCTGTTGTCTGTGACAAGAATTTCATTTTAGTACATTGTGTCTGTATTTAAAAAAATGATCTGAAAACTGACTGGGTTGTTATTCAGAGTTGTGGAACGAATGCAAATGTTTGCTTTGTAGCTCTAGCAGTAGGTAAACATGGGTGTTTATGACACTCAGACTTGGTTAAGTGGATTTGTTCTATCTCTAAGACATCTGAAAGCTTATTATTTTGAAGGCTGCTGAAGTTTTACATGAAAGCATTTTTCTCATGAGTTTTATTACCTGCAGGATTCTGTTACCTTTATTACCTTTTAGTAATAGCTATACTTTGATGGATAATCTTGGCTATGAAATGATATCTGAATCTGCCAACAAACATCTTCCAGACGGGTACGTTGCAAGTGTTTTATCTCACAAAATGGTATGTTTTTTATCTTTTTAGATTTTTGGGATTTTCCTAGCCAGAACACTGATTTCTGATATTGAAGCTGTAAAGGCAAGTAATGCCTTCTGAATATGAAAGCAGACCCACGTTGCAAGGCAGTGTATGTTAAGATTATTGATTGGACACCAAGGCAGAAGAAATGCATGGACCACGAAATACTCCCATTGTTGAAAGCCTTATATGGATTTTTTTTCCCCTGCTCAAGGTTTTTGTTAGAAGCTATTACAAAAAAAAATCACTGAACACATGCTGTCTACCTTTTTTCTGGCAAGACAAGTCAGCGCACCAGCGTTGATCTCCGAGGAAGAAATGGAATTTCCCGAGAAATTGGCAGAACAGATTTTAAAGACTGTAGCAGGGAGCCATGAAACTGCTGTTAACCCTTTCCTTGAAGGATTGCTAAGAAGATTGTTCTGTCATCACTCCTGTCTTCTGTCTGAAAATGTAATAGTTTCAAATGTCACATGCTGATTTCTCCAGAATCTTGCAATCTCTCCAGCAGACTTATCCAGTCGTTCTTGCCAACATATCCAGCTACCATAATTGGAAATTGGGGAAAAAAAAAAATCACAAAATGTTTAGATCTTTAGTTGATTTCAGGTTGTGCAAACCCCGCGCTGTTTTGAAAAATGGAAGCCAGTTCCCAGGATAGGAAAAATCTGACGATCTGTAGCATTAAGTCTTACAAATCTCTGTTTCAGGCAAGAGGGTGTGAAGCCCTGATGCTGTTCCCTGTCTGAGAAAAATGTAAATATTCTTTATTTATAGAAGAAAAACCTTTTTAAAAATGCTTATCCTTTCAATGATCAGTAATATCTTTAAAAAGTGCTGTCTGCGTACACTTGAGAAGGTTGTTTTCAGTAGGTAGCAAGCATGCTGTGCTAGCTGTTGATGGCTTTTGTTATTCCTCTAGTTTCTCTCACAACTGCTATGTTGATCTTCACAAGTCTTAACTGCCACTGTCAGGACTGATGAAAGACTTAGAAATTCAGTGTTAATCCTTAGTGAAATATGTTTTTAAATAAGGAAGTACATATTTAGCAAAATATTAAAGTTGTTGAATTTTAAAGTCTTGTGTAAAGCTGTCAAGCCATCAGTTTTGCCTGGTTCATGGTTCAAATGTGAATCAAAATACAGTGAAGCAGAATGATTTCTTCAGTAATTTTCTATATGATGCTGAACTAGTCCTTCTTATTGTCAGGGTTTTTATTTTAATCAAGAGAAAAGTAAACTCTTCTTCCAGTCCTCCCTTTGTGGGGGCTTAGTAGATGGATCTGCAGCTCAGTAGGAGGTGCAGTCTCTTCTGTAAGACTTTGGTGTTGTATCCTCAGCTGTAAGGTTACAGTATGTGGCTGAAAAGTTTTTGGAAGTAGCTGTAGCTGTCGGTTTTACTGTAGGCCATATAACTAACATGGTTTACTGCTTCCAATGACACCAGGTTTTTCAGGGAGAGCAGGTTCATTTACAGTGCCTAACATAGTGTAAATTTTAGAAAAGTATCTATTTTTATAATATTTTACTATATGTAGTGTGCCTGAAGGGTTTAATACTTGTATTTCTAAAGTATATGGTTTTTTTTGGAAGCCAAAATTTTAAATATATTATGTCCTTTTTTCTATTATGCATGTATTAACAAACATTTCACTGGCAAAAGTTGATCAACAGTATCTTTGTGTCTGGTGAATTGTCCAGACATCCTTCTAGCTTGTAATCTGTGAAGCACTTCAGGCAGTGCTCATGTGTACTTCAGCTTTCATAGTTCTTTTTCTGGCCAGTGATTGAGACACAACAGGAAAAGGAAGCTTGTCTAAGGATGGCTGATTTCCTTACAGTAGCAGAGAATAGTCTGCTATTAACTCATCTGAAAACCTGAAAGTAAAATGGCTAGAAGTACACTGTGACTTTTTAAATTTGGAATACAACAAGAAAACAGTAGCAGTAGATCACTGAGGGGAGAGCAAGAGGCATTTCTTCTGTAAAGCTGTGAATTTGATGTCTGTATTACATCAGACATCAAATCTGATGAATCGGTTGAATCTGATCCAGGAGCAGCCAGAAATGTGTGATTGTGCTATGACTTGGCAAGCAACAGAGCAGTGGCCAGCAAACTTTGCTTTAAATTCTGGTGCTTGAAACTTTGCAACACCTCATCAGCCAATTTACTTGGTTACGGTTAATTGTGATAATCGGATACATGTAAAATCGGAGAAAGATGATTCCTATTTGGAACTTCTTAGTCATAAAACATGGCACTGAAAACACCAGCTAGGGAGTACATTTCCCTTTGCCGGTTTTTGACACAGCCAGCTCCTAATGCTAGGAAGGAATTCCAGTGATTTGGTGAAAATCATTCTGGTGTCAAAGATGGCTGTGGAGTTGATGCACTGAAATTAGCTGCTGACAAGAGCCAGCATTGCAAATTAGGATTCCAGGGTCTGCAAATCTTGCCAAGTTTCCTGAAGACTAATTAATACTTTTTTTTTTTTTTGAAGTACTGTTTGTATGCAAACCGGAATTTAACTAAAATACTGTCTTTCCGCAGTTTGCTCTTGATGGCTTTGGCCATATTAACACCAGCCTTTGTATCAGTGTTTCAGTTATTTGGAACTGAATTTGAGATAAGTTCAACTTACTTGAGGACCTTTAAATTCGTGGAGTGAATGTCTTTTTTGCCACTGTGGATAAACTTCTCTGTCCTTATTCAGTGTAATTTTTAAAATCCTGGGGCTCTAGGTTGTTTTGTCCCTGTATGTTCTGAAGTATGCCCATATGTGGCTAGTGTAATTTCAGACTTCTATTGGGAAGACTTTCTATTTAGTTTTATTTAGCACCTTCTCTGTGGACCTGCAGTGATGTCATGGCTAAAGATTTAGGTTATGGTCTAAAAAAAGTTGTCAGCAAAAGCAGCTGGGTGTGAGCCTGCCTCTGAAGCCTCAAAGGAAAAGTAATTCAGTGATCTCACAGAGAGGTTTGATACATTGTCGATGGTGAGATTTCAGCGGTTGCATTTGGAACAAGTTCACAAACACTACCAAGGTTTTTCATGAAGATGTCAAAAGAGGTCAGACTTGAAGAACTGGACTGAGAGAAGCAAACTTCAATGTGGTCACATTTATTTCTCAGAAATGAGCACAACTTTTTTCCATTAAGCTATGTATGTATGTTTCAGTCTGTTTGACAGTGCAACTGCCTCTGTTTTTAGTGATATAACTGCTTTTGGACACAGTTTCCCTGTACATGAAGAGGAGAATGTGTATAAGCACTGAAAAGAGTGTAGTAGGACCTTGGGTTGCCTTGTGAAAATCTGAATGTTTCTTCCCAAGAGATCTTTAGTTTTGGTGAGCTCATGCAGTGCCATGTGGACAGACTTGTGCTTCCAGTCTTGGAGCTTGATGTGGCCGTTGATTTGTGTGTAGAATTGCCTTGGGTTTTGCATCCCCATTCCATCCTTCCCTCTTTCTTCCCCTTACTGCCTGTGCATTGTCATGCAGCTTGAACATTGTTCAGCCACTGGAAGGGGGGCTCCTCTCTCCTCTTCTGAGTGACTTTCAATATATTTTTTTTTTCTCAAGCCTTAAATTTGATTAAATAAAATTCAATATTTTCTACTCCTGGAGTTTGATTCCTGAGATGTGTTGCTTCCAGTCGCTAATATTTTACTCTTGAAGGTTTAGAGTGGCTACTCAGATTGGGGGTCCTTGTTTTTGTATTTTGCTGAAACTAATTCTTGATATTTTTTTCTTTTCAGTTTGGGTTGTTGAATAATAGATAAGACTGATGCTTTTCTCTTCATTTTTAATAGAAAGCCATGGGCAAGTGAAGAGCTGCAGAATTGTGTAGAGTAACTATTAAATCTCTGGACATGAAAAAAGGTTAAAAGTACTGTTTTTCTTTTCTCCTGTAATGTCATCAAAACTTGTTTGTGTGTTGCTCAACAAGTGTCACTTCTCTGGGTTGGTTTTGTGGAATTCCCTTTATCAAGGCTACTCCTGAGAGTGCTATTTGGTGATGAGTGTCAGGGGCTAAGTAGTGTTACTGGGTTTTGCAAATGGGAAAGCTTTTGCAGGAACAAAGTTCTCATGTTTGTTTGCAGACATAAGCCAGTTCTCTAATTGAGAACATGAAGCCTTGTTGACTTCTAAATACAGTCTGCTTTATAATAGGTTTTTGAAGATCACTGTTCATTTTTTTTGCAATAGCTTTTCTGCTGGCTAAAAAAAAAAAAATAATTGCTGCCAAGCTTTTCAGTCTCTACCACTGCATTGTTTTGAATTTAATCTTCTAGGTCTGGACAACATGACTCTGCAACATAGCTTCAACTGCTTAAAAAATTTCCCCTGAGAACAAGTTGTGGAATAGAATCTGTTACCGTCTCATCTAGTGACCTTTTTAAATACAAAAGGATTCCACAGAAATGTTCAGAGGCATATGTTTTACTCAATTTTTTTCCCCCATTACCTAAAGTTAAACCCAGGTTCTCTTATGGGTGATAATGGAATGCTGGCTGCCTCCACATTCTTATCCCTGCCCACTTGTAATTTCTGTGTCTTGTCCAAGCACTGTGTTCGCTGGCTGTGGTTTCTTGTCAACTTTGCTTCTGCTTTTCTTCTGTCCAGAAATCAGGACAAGACTGTAGCCTCAAGTGTTTAAGAATATGACTTGTGACAGGAGCAGGTACAGGTTCAGAGATGGGCTTTAAAATTGGAGATTGAAGGGAGAGTTAGCTTAAAGATAGTTTTGGTTTTGACATGTTCACCTAACAGTTGGGCTCACAGTGTCATTCACAATGTGCCAGTTAGCCCTTTACATTGTTTCAGCTACAGCTTTAATCTAACTTGTGTTTCACGTTCCATGAGAAGCTTAAGACTTCTATATAATTATTTAAAAGTCCCATTAATACAAGAAAAATTGCAAGTGTGTATCCTACTCTCACAAAACCAAGCCCCTGAAAAATGTATAATGAGTGGTAATTGCCTGATGTTTCTCCTGTGATGTTTCTTAACACCATTTGCTTGACAGGACTTTTCCTGCTGTGTGTTGGTGGCTCAGTGAGGAGCAGCAGTGGTGCAAGTATCAGGCCAAAGAGACGTGCTAATGAGGAGTTTTTTATACACAGCTCTCAAAGCAGGAGCTGCACCTGGGCTTCAGCAGTGTTGGTTGTGCAGCAGCATGACAAATGCAAGGGTTGCAAAGCTGGTGGTGTGTGCCTGAGCAGCAGTGCTGGCTCCCTGGGAGCAGGGAGGTTAGTGGGGTGTCTCTCCTCTCAGAACCTGTAATGTTGTGGTGGCTCCCTTGACCACGTCTGCATTGCTGTGACTGCAGAGTTTCTCGAGGGTGTCTTTGATCTTGTCCTCTTCTATTTCTTGTCTCAGATCACCTGAATGGGAGATGAAATTATGACTTTTAGTTACCTGCCATGGCATAACGGTTCCCAACAATTGTGAAATAAAAGTTTGGAGTACTTGCTGTTTGTAATAAGCTGCTTCAATTAAAACTTTTTTTTTTTTCAATACATACCTTTCAGCCATTGGAAGTATTGGACAGATTAAGGTTTTTTTCCTCCTGCTTGACTTCCAAGAGCTGATTGAAAAAAACCCAGATTTTGAAATTCTAATACAGGACAATTTCTGGCACTTTTTTGCCTGTATGCTTTTTGCTACCATTCCATATTAGTAAGACTCAACTCCTAGCCTTACAGTTAGTCTATAAAATGCTATGTATATACATCTCTGGAAAAAAAGTCTTATAGATCATATCTGTTATGTCAATACTTCATAGTCGCACTGAAAGCTACAAGTTCTTTATCCCTATTGCAATATCTGTGTGGCTACAGGGATAAAGTAGAGTATACTGCAAAATCCAGCTTGTCTGTCAATACAGGGTGGCTCAAGGATTTCAAAGGCAGCTCACATTGTGTTCCATCCTTGCCCAAATACAATTGTTATTTTCAATTTATATAATTTTTGTTTTAAGCTGTGAGAAACTGCCACAAGATTTTTGGAGTCCTGGTTTCAAGGTGCTCATTTTCATTTAGTGCTACACATCCAGCATAGTCCCAGCCTGATTGAAGCATTTGAAGTCTTCCCTGACCATGGAGTGAAACTGAAATCGTGCCCTTCACATGCTTTACTGAAAGCCTCTGTGTGAAGGCAGTATTGCTAAAATGGCTGCTTTATCTCAGCTTCTGGTCTGCTCACAGCACAGGCAGAACAAATGTATGCCTGCCTATGAGCATGGGATGGACTTTCTGTGGACACAGAAATACCCTGGGACTGCCAGGCGTTAGTGCACGGTGAAGTTGGACAAATATGCTTTTACTCCAAGACTAATTTTGCTATTTTGGGACTTAGTTATGCCACAGACTGACTGGAATGAAGCCTTCCTCTCTTTTTCATTTTATTCAACTAATGGTTTAATCAGCTTTTCCTAGAGAAGGAAACTACTTGAATATGATTTTTGGTGATCAATACAGAGTGAATCTCTAATACTCATTCATTGGAGCATTTTAGGCAGCATATTTTGGTAACAGAAACCCCTTGTCGTCTTCACAAATATTCATCCTTCCATCACAGATAACTTAAAATGAAGTTACCTGAATTAAGAAGTCTGCACAAAAGGCCCATTGAGTTGTATTTCACCTCAGGACTAGTGTTATCATCTCGTAGAAGTTTGTGTAAGTTTTGAACTAGCTGTGATTCTTTAAAAGATTCTTCAAGAGTTTCTGAAAAATAAACAAATAAATGATAACCCTGAGCTGTTATCTAGAAAGAAATTATAAAGTGAATATTCTTCCTTTTTTAAAGAAAGTTCTGGACTGGCTTCATTTCGAACTGGCTATACAGGAAGGTCTTGAGCATCTGTCTTCTGCACTGAAGAATTTCTGTGCTCTTTTCTGTACAGAATTTCTTTATTGGCCTTATTCTTGAAGATGGGACCAGTTATATATTGACTGTATATAGTTAACCTTGTAGTAAATTAAAACCTGCAATGTTCAGTGCTAGAAATGTTGATTCCCATTAATTGCCTAAATGAGTTTGAGAGTTTTAATGGTAGACAAGCAGTAAAATGGGCTCTTCAGTCTTATGTGTTGGTAAAGAAAGCTACAAATGTCAAGTTTTTATTTTCAATTTACCTTTTGATGTACATAGATTTGTGGCATCTCTTTATTGTAAGAAGTTCAGATCTATTTTCAAGTTATACAGGAAAAATCTGAAGAGATTTTTATGTAACTCTGAAAATAAGCTCAGGAAAATTAGTTTGAATCTTTACCTGTTTTATTTGCAGCTTCTACAATACCTTTTTATTTATGGTTCTGGTTTATTCTGTCCTCATAGTCTGAAGATTATTTCTGCTATTTACAGTCTTCATCTATTTGTCCTTCATCTAGCCTTTATCATCTTTTTTTTATCTCCATCACCTCCACTTTCCTACTTTTTTTTTTTGTGTAGGTTTCTAGCATCATATTATGCTACTCAAATAGTGGCTGTCCACACAGTATGATAATTTGACTCGATCCTAAATAAAAAGAGCCTTCAGGCCATTCCTAAAGCCTGTTGATTTTATGAACTGAATGGTGACAACCTTTATTTCATGTTGAAGAGCTAAATCTAGACAAGAAACATGCTTTTTCATACATGTTACCTAGAATTAACAGCATGACAGTGTTTCTTAATAATTGAGTATCTTGCACAGGTAAATGCTTTTAGGAGGAAAATACCTAAATCAATGGCAGAAGCTATTGCCAAGGCATTCAGAGCCTCATTCTGCATGGCAGCATGTTCATTTGTTGTCATGGAAACCAGATGCTTCACTCCTTGTGCTGCCTGGATGGCTTTGACCACTTCCTGTGAAAGCAAAGGTAAAACAGATGGAAATCTCATGTAGGAATGCAGTAAAATGAAGAGGGAAATGAGATTGCACCCTTCAGCTTCTGAATAGAGGGAAATTATTTGTTTGCTGCAGTGCAAACTGACAATATTCAAAGATTAGGGATAACATTTCTTTTGGCACTGATCATACATGTCTACTTAGGTCTGGTCTAATAAAACTGGAATACGAATACTTAGAATTAACTATAGATGCATATCTGTCAGATAAATATATAGTTGTCTTGTTTCAATTTGTCCTTATTCCATTCTTTCATTTCAATCCATCAAACTAGCAAGGATTAGTCTTGCTTTATCAAAGTATGTGCAGAGAGTATCTACTTTTTTAGTCACTACTTCATAATAAAGCATGGCTTGGATGCTTGTGTGTAATAGCACAATTTACCAAAAACAGAAGCTTATTTGAAAATGCCAGCATGTGAAGATCATGCCAGATTTGCCCATCATGGATAAGTGGCCTCTTTGGAGCTTCCAGAGGACAGACATTTAGGACAGCTCTGGGTTGCTTTTACCATTTTAATTTGAAATTTGAAACTTATTTATGGCCATAGAAAAGCTTGACCTGCTAATTACCATTTGTCAAGCCTTACTCAAGCAGGGTCAGTGCTGACAAGTCACAGTAAGTGACTATGGTGCTCATTTTTGTGAGTTGTCTGTGCTTATGGGGTGCACAGGTTTCCCCCTTACTGGTATTGAGGCAGACCAGAGAGGTTGTCACTGTGAACCTTCATGGTGTTCATTATGAAGCTGCATGTGCTGTTTAATCCCTAGCTCTGTCTACAACCTTTAAAAATATTTGAGCAGGGCGAAGTAGAAATGGGAGCAGGGGTCGTGGTACCTGGGATCTGTTGTGGTGCAGGATGGAAGCCAGCAGCCGGTTTGCCTCTCCGCAGATGCCGCTGGGGTCGCTCACGCTGCACCACTGCACCAGCCTGCTGAGCAGCTGCGGGTCTTGGCCCAGGATTTCGGCTGCATCAGCTGGAGAGAAAAGCATCACCCAGAGGCATTCAAAATCACACCCCTCAGTCAGTCTGTCACAGGAATGCCAATGTAGCAATAACTGAGGTGGTGGACCTGTGCTCAGCAGCCTTTAAGAACTCTAGCTGAAGCACTGAGCTGTTAAAAGATCTAGGAAATATTTTACAAAGGAATCATGCAGGGGAAGGACAAAATAAGCTGTGTCAATAGACCTATCATTTTAAAAGGGCTGCTGAAGTAGGGCTTAAAATAAGCAGCTTTCTGTCTTTGAAAACAAATATTCTGTTGTGATACTTCAGGAAGCCTGCCCTTTCCCGCTTGGCTTTTGGCCCTTGCATTTTGAGCCCTGCACAAATGTAATTGTGGGCTCTTGGGAGCATGTTTGTGCTGCTTTGGTGATAATTCATTACTGTTGGTAGTGTGGGAACCCAAGTCTTAGTACAGAGTTGGCAGCATGTCAGTAATTGGATGACCTGAGTCTTAAGAATGTGTGTTGAACTGTGTATAAGGAATTATCAGAAATTCCCCTTACTGTGGAAGAGCCTTTTAATTTGCATTTCAGGAACCCTATCTCGAGACTTGCTAGAAGTATTGGTGTCTGTGGTTGACATTTGAAAAAAACCTCGCTAGATAACTTGTCCTGGGAAGTGGAACTCTATGTGAACATCTGTAACAGAAGGGATAGGTTTGATAGAGGCATCATCCTGCTCCTGTTCCTTTACCTGTCCCTTTCTCTATGCACTGCATTTCTTTTGAGATATGCTGGAAGAATCAGATGGAGCATGCACCACCAAGGTCAGTGTCAATAAACCACATGATTGCTCTGGACATTTTCTAGAAGCTGTAAGCCAGCCTATGCTCTGTCTGTTTTGGGGGAGGGAGATGGGGAAGTACACACACTTGCTTTTTAATTAGTCCAGTACGCTAAGGAACAATCCACAGGTCAAAATCCCACAAGGAATCTGGGAGTTTACTAGCTATGCCTAGCTGGCATACTTTGTTCTGAGACAAGAGTTACTGGGCATTGCAGAGCTGCCTGCATGTTGTCTCCTGTAACACAAGACTTGTTTCTAGTCGGGTGCTCCTTGTTACTCTGCAGAGATCACAGTAATCCAGCTTAGTACAGGAAGTTGAGGTAAGAGGCTGGAGGATGGAACCAGTATGAGATTTGTGGTGAAGGCAGGTTCTTTACTCAGTTTGACAGGCAGTAGAGCTCTTTAAGATAAACCCCAGTTAGTAATTCTTAACAGGAATAACTTTTCTTAACCTTTAACTTACTTACAATTTATTCAAATTTGTCATTTTATAAGATTGAACTTTCAGTTTTGGTGAAAGTACTTTGGCTACTGAAGGGCACAAATTATTCTGCTCTTCTAAATGCAAGTAATGGAAGAATCAGGAGTTAAGGTCTCTAAATTTAGAGATCTGCCTGCAGTTTTCTGTGGTTAGGAAGAAACCTGCTTCTTCTAGTCTGTAAGTCTCAGCATACCTGCTGATAGAGTAATGATAAGGCAATTGACTAATTTAGTGTGGACTTCTTAGTAGATGTGTGTTCATAAGAGTTTCAGGCTGAGTTAATTAAAGGCAATGTTATCTTATGGGTAAACAGAATAGAAGATAATTAAAAGTGGGAGAATTGTGTGTTCATAGGTGGGAATAGATAAACATTGAGTCTCCTACATATTTTATTCTACATTGCATTTTGATAATTAATTTGTTTCTGATTCAGAAGTTGTACCTTGTGCCAATTTCCAAGTTTGTATTAGGGCTGGTAAATAAAATTAAAAAAGATAATTTAGTGTTTGATAATTTAGATCTATGTTACTGTGATGGCTCAATTTTAAATGTCAAACACCTTGTCACAATTGAGATAATTTCTCCAAAGTTATCTTACAATGACTTCTTCAAAGTCTCAGAACAAGAAGATGCTAGGTTTCTATGTGTCTTGCAATATTCATTTCCTATCACAGAGAAATGTAAGTGAAAGCAGCTTTTCACTGGACTGGAAGTAGTGCAAATTAATAGAAGGACTAGATCTAAATTTTTTATCATGCATGCTAGTTTGATAAAAGATGCAAATAGTTCTTATATTAAGTGGTGTCTGTAGTAGTGCAATGGAGTGCAGCATGGAATGTAGCAGAGTGAGCTTTTATCCTCTTCTATATAGCTAATGAAGTGATGTCTTTAATTGTCCTATGTCAGTTATCACTTCCCATCACAAAATGGTCATAACTATTCTAGTTTTAACTTGTTATTCCTGCATGTCAATGAATCTGTACTGATTAGTACTCTAGAGCAGCTGCTCTGGCAATATGAAAGACAGTACTAAACTGCATGACATTTGTTTTGTGTCATGGTCTGCTAAGAGCTAAGTAAGCCTAAGGATAAATTAGGATATTGAAGTATATCTTAATGTAATTCTGACATGGTGCATTTTTCTCAAAATGCAACAGTGTGCACAGAAAGATTCTTGTTGCTTTTGCATACCTCCTCAGTGCTAAACTGAATGAAATACAAGTATATAATCTAAAACATTGACATGAAAAGTAAATTCAGCATTTGAGCCACATGAGCAAGATAAAACTGGCAACATGTATAGGACTGGTAGAAATTAATTTCTCCTGCCTTGCTAACTCCCTTTATTCCTTTTATGTTCTCTAGTTCTTTATTGATTTGCTGTCCTGTGATTTGACACTAAAACCTGTCTCTTTTTCATCATACTCATGCCTTGCTGCTGTATCGCTGCTGAAAAACATCTTTTTGGGCCTTTGCCTGCTCTCACTGACTGCTACAGATTCGTTCCATGTGGTTTGTTTCTCGACTACCTCTGAGGCTGACTGGGGCAGTCTGGAAAGAGTGCAGCCTCTGGCAATAATCTCTGCTGGAAGCTCTCCAGATGGAGTGGAATTGGGTTAGCAGGACACTCAGCCCATCCTGCACAGCCTTGTTTTGCAGGGTAAGGGAGGAGGGGAGCTGAGGCTGGTCTCAGTGAGCACTGGCAGGTGCCTACCTTGTCCATCTGCTAAGGTCCGTAGTGTTCCCAGGAGTTTGAACTGCACAGGGGGGCTCTCTGCCCTTAGAAGCGCCTCGATCCGCTCTGCGACACCTTCCTCCAGCATCTGAACCTTGCTGACAACTAGAACATGGGAAAGAGGGGTTGATGTCAGGCTCAAACACTTGAAAATGTATATATTAAATAAGTGCTGTGAATTGTGTGCTGTGTTTGGCTTCTAGTAAAAAGTCCACCTTGTTAGCGAGCTCAGAAATCAAGTCAGGACTACCCGATTGCTTAGACTTCCCTTTTGGGTTAAAACTTTCATAGTAGCTGCTCTTGGGTAGTTTTGGTTACTTTTGATCTTAGCCTGACCCAGAAAAAAGTACATAAAACACAACATTGTTGTTTCTCTTCCTTTTCTAGTTGTAATAGATTATCCATCCACTTGCCCAGTCACACAGCCTGTTCTGTGCTAGCTCATCTTAACTGGGGGGCAGAAGTGATTTATTCAGCCATATTTCTTGGATATGGCTTTTCTTTTTGTATTAGATTTCACTGATGCCCTGTTGTTTGTGCTTTTGTTTCTGTGCTTTCCTCTGCTCCAGTAGCTGGTGCAGTAAATCCTTTGTAATAATCAGAAGCTTGTCTGCAAGAAGACTTAATATTGCTTAACTGTGGTGCCAAAAGCTGCTTCCTCCAGAGCAATCTTTTTCCTATCTTCTGCATATATTTTTGGGAGAGTGGTGAGGAAGATTGGACAGTGAAATTAGGGAGAGAACTGTTATATCCCTCATCCTTTTATTGGGCAAATCGAGAAGCACACCTTATTAAGTAACTTGCTCTTGATGTCCCTGTTTTTCAGTGGCAAAGACTGACTCCTTTTACTAGATCATAATGACTTTTAAATGTTTTATAAGCATCTGTTTTCTTTTAAAATCAATGCTTGAATTGAAGAGTTCTATGTCTATTTCCAAGTGTTCACCAATATTTAATTCATGTTTATGGATTTCCACTCAGTGTCTTTCATTTTTCTTTTTCAGGTAGCAGATTATATTGTTGAAAGTGATAGAGCTTGTGTTTCTAGAAGTGTTTCTGTTAGAGACTACCTAACAGATATTACAGATATTTTTATGAATTTATGAGGAAAAGTATATTGTAGTGTCCACACACTTGGAAACATCTAAAATTATTTGTAACAGACTTGAACAGAACAGATAATCAAAATGCTGTATGTTGATATTTTATAATTGAGTTGAGCTTTTTAAAATGCAGCTTCAAAGAACATTAAGATTTACTGGTTCTGTAAAATATGAATGAATATTAGCTTTATAGAAGAGAAAGTTGGACATCCCTACCAGGTGTCTCCACTCCATTCTCTGTGTTTTAAGTCATGAACCCTGTTCTGATTTTTCTTGTCTTGAGCTGTTGTGTGCTATTAATATGAAACTACTTCTGCAGCTAGTAATGAGATTACACTTTATGGTATTTCAACTCTTTATGTAGATGAGGAATTCCTGGTGAATTATTCAAATACATGTTCTTGCAGGGGAGGGGGAAAAGGTGAATTGCCCCTCAAAACCCAGGGGCCTGGTGCTGGTGCTTGGGCAGAGCTGCAGGGATGACCTGTGCAGAGGGAGCAGTGGGGTGTTGTGTTCAGGCTGCACCTGGAACTGCGAGGCTCTGCAGGGCGCTGAGAGCAGCCTGCTGGACAGAGGTGTCCCCGCTCTGCACCTGCTTCTCCAGCAGATCCAGGAGCTGGTGCACGACTCCCAGCTGGAACATTCGCAGACAGTTGCCATCTGAAGAGAGAGGCAGAACCAAGCAGGTGAGAGAGGTAAGAAACACAATGATGCAAATTCAGAATTCAGGGAGCCTTTGCCTCGACTATTTTCATTTGTTGCTAAGATCAAGACTGTAGCTTTTGCATTGTTTTTTCTTACCTTCAGCTCTTTAGAGGCAAGTATCAGCTACCTGTAAACTGATGCTGAGACAGACTCTAATGGAGCTTAGCTCGAGAGAGCTATCAAGGGACAATCACTGTCAAATTCAAAACCATAGGTTCCCCAGTCCTTTTCTTTTCCCTCAGTGCTGCTGCATTTTCCACTACACATGTAGTAGAATACCAATGGCATTTTTCGCTTCTCACCAGCTCCTTTAATTTTGCTATTCTACTGATTTAAGGCTCTATTGTGAAACCAGGGATCTTGCCCACCAATGGTAAATCTGATTATTAGTTCTGTACTGCTGTTATTCTTTATTTTCTATGAAATAAATAGTCATTAATGACTCCTTGAAAGAATCAGAGCCAGGTTTTTCTTACCTCTTTTGAAAAACCCATTTTCTGAAATGAGAAGTCTTTTTGTGTTACACTCACATGAAGCTCAGAAAATATGATAGGACCTGGAGAGATCTGGTTTATTAAATCCCAGTGAAAGAGCAGATTTGTACATTCCAGAAAACTACCACTTTGCCCAGCAATGCTCTGCAAGTATTTTGTCAGTGCATGTCTGGATCTCACCTCCTGTCTTTGAAAATTTGCTCCATATAGGTGTGGAGCTTTGTTTTCAGAAGCTGCTTAGCTCACCTAGAAAATAAGAGTTCTGCTGAAGAGCCAAAGGAAGCCCTCTATACTACAGATGGGATCCTTTCTGAAGGAAGTGTTTTGAAGATGCCGTTTGGAAAACAATTTTCTGTATTTTGCTTTATGCAGTTTGTTATGCCTCAAGAGAAGTATATACCTGACACACATGAACACTTCCTTATTTTGTGCTTTTACCTTGTGAAAGCTGCTTATTAAAAATGGCAAAACAGTGTGAGCACTAAATACAAAGATATATTCACCTGGAATAAAGGGTTATCCATGGACCTGTACACACCTCATGCAAATACATGGTCTGGCCAACAGTAGCTCCAGTACTTTGTTGCAGTAATAAGCAGACGGGACTCAGTTTCTTCATGCAGAAAAGCCAAATGTTAAAGCCCATTTTTTATAGTTTTCAAGACCTCGTGTATAACTCTAGTTGGTTAATAACTTTATTTCCACTCAATTAATTAGTTAGAAAATGCTTGTGTGTTTATGTGCAAAGACTCTCTCTTTACCCAGGTGTTTACATATTTTCTTTGTGGATTCTCATGGGACAGACTCCTTTTTTGCAGCTGCAAATGGTTCTCTTACCAGAAGAGAACCTTTCTCATTCCTTTGATTCTTTCTTATGGGAACTTAGAGGCTTAGCTGGTAATTCAGCAGTAAGGCCTTTTTAAAAAAAAAAATACCTCTAACTGTATGCAACAGTACTTCTCATGGTTTGGATGTTATTTCCACCTCAAAGTCATAGACACTTCTGTTGTTTTTTGAATGAGTGCCTATTATTCTCTTAATCTCTTAACATTTCACTTAGTAACCTGTTTTTTCTCTGTATTCTTACATATGTTGGATCAGAATTTGTCAAATGTAGTTGGATATTTTCATGAGAGAACTCTGTGAAGTAGTTAGGATTCTACTCACACAGAAATCTTTTGATACTATTTTATGCATATATTCTCTAAAGCTGATGGTTTTGCTTGTCATTCTTCAAGTGCTCTCTTGCCTAGTCCTAATCTTTGGAGATCAGAGTATATGAGGAAAATTGCCTAGTCCTCCTTAAAAGCAGGTTCCAGAGAAATAGGTCACCTCTTTTGGTCTGATAAAATTCTACGGGGAAAAGATTTTGATCTTCATATAGACCAACCTTAATTGAACTTAATTTCTCTCCTTCCCCCACCTCTCAAACTGAAGAATGTCAGAACATTGTTTTTTTCCCCTCATGTAGTAAAGTGCAAATAGGCAGAGCCCATTAGTGGTTGCCTTGCTTTGATTGTCACAGAGCTCCAAATTGCTTTTCTCTCCAATGGAGTTTTTGCTTGGATAGCAGCAGAACATTCAATTTAATGGCTCATAGTTAAAGTCTGATAGGAACAGCCACTTTTCATAGCTGCAAAAGCTGTCTGTCATCTTTTCACTGCCTAGAAGTCATTTGATGCTCAGAACAGATTTCCATAGGATTTTTTTTCTCTGAGATTAAAAACTGCGCATACATCAGTGGCACAGACTGAGGCATGAGAGGGATTATTCACTTCTTCCACATGAAACATCTAGTCCTGTTGTGGGGAAGATGGGGGGAGAAGAGTGAGTGACAAAGCAAGCCATTCAGCTGAGTAAATTGAAATAGCCAGTTAAAGGCACTGGGGGCACTTCTGTGGCCTTTGTAGAGCCATGATGCACAATGGCTGATTCAGAGTGAGGTATAAGGCGAGGAAGAAAGGGAGTCTAGAAAGGTTGTGAGGTGGAGGTGAAGAGATGTGTGGATGATAGCTTGCTTTAAAAAAAAAAAATAACCAAACCAACATTAAGACAGATGTGAGGGATTTTTTTCTAATAATTAAGCACCTATTAATGCAGAATGTTGCTGTTAAGGCAGGGACGGGAACAAAGAGATTCTATCTTCAGAAGGCAAAGAATGATTTTTTTTCAAAAGCACTTCTCTTTTTTATAGAGAACATTGTGAACATTAATTATATTGGTTTTAAAGTAAAAACATTTCACTTGATTGGTACACGGACTTAGGTCAGTGTGGTAGAACATATCTATAAACCATATGAATGGAAAACAAGATAATAGATTGTTTACGTTCTTCCTGGACTTTTTCCCAGGCTTAGCCTGGCGCAAATCTCTCTTTTTCTCTCTGACTGAACTGAGAATATGCACACAGAAAGTTGAGCAATTTTGTTAATTGAGTTTGAAGCCAGTACAGTAGCAATCAGTGAGATAGGACAGAAAGTGTGGGGAGGATCTTTTGCTGATTGATTGAGTACAGCATGTTTTCCAGGAGTCTGCTCATAAGAATATCTCTCTCTTTGAAGAGTATAAAAGCTCATTGCTTTCTACAATAGGAATTGAAAGATAAAATGTCTTATATTGAGATTTCTTCCCATCTCAATGTCTGAGCAAACCTCCCCTCCTAAAACTGATTTAAAACATAAAACAGCAGTAACTCTGATTTTTTTGTTTGTTTGGGTTTTTTTTTCTGTGTGTTTTTGGTGTTTTTTCTGGTGTGTGGGGTTTTGTTTTTTTATTTCTAACAAACATATTTGCCATTAAGTATTTCCAGAGTCTCCGCTCTAATGAAGTGTGGTTCAGAATAAAAAAAGTGCGAAGGCTTGCATACTTGATCACCCCTTTGTTTACAATTGTGGCCTCCAAATTATTTTAGTATCAATAGCATCTGTAACTTAAAAACATGCAAGTCTCTAATCTGCAGAACGGAAAGTAACTATTTCAGAACCAGGGAGTAGTGAAATCTGATGGAGTTGGTTTTCTCTGTGCTCACAAACAGTGGCTTTCCATCTTTGAAGGGTAGAGAACAACCAACCTTACCATTTCTTTTGTAAAATTAGCAATAAGCCCCTGTCTTGTACCTGCAAGTGTCTAGATGTGGTGCAAATATCTGTGTTCTAAGAGATGATGGAGCTCTTAGGAAAAACCTTCTCTAAGTACTTATTTGTGTTACGAGAAATAGAGACTATTTCATATCCGATTATAATTAGCCCCCAAACTGAGCTGTTCTGTCAGTCAGTGATGACTTAGTTTGTTGTTAAGGTTAATAATTGAAGACCTTTATGTTGTTGATTGCTTTGGGGTTGAGAGTGGTGGGATGCAGTGTAAGTGGCCAGTTCTTGATATTTTATTTTTTAATCTGTATTGCCCAAAGTGCAGCATAGGAGTAATATAAACTAAGTTACTGTTAGGCACAAGCACTGGGCTATAGGCTATAGAAATGAAAAGTGTCCTGCCTAAGAAGACTTCCTGCAAGAATGATAAAAGAGATTGCGAATAGGTCCCTGTTTAAGTAAAAGAAGCCAACAGAAATGGAAATTCTTCTGCTAAAGAAACTTTTGGATGTTGATTCTTTATATACCTGGCCAGTAATATTCCCCTTTTTACCTCCAAGAAGCAGAGAGACAATGAGATCTGATGCAGCCTTCATAATGCATGTATCTTCAGCCTGGGAACTGCCTTGGAGCCTCAGCAGGATCTCGGACAGCACCTCTGGCACACCTGCATCCACCAGCTGCACTTTCAGAGCATCTGTAGAGATCACAGTAAAAGCACATTAAAAGGTTGTTGGCTCTTTTTGGAAGCATTTCAAACTAGAAAGCTAAATCCTTGAACTTTAGCCAGTTGTTTTTCAGGTGCAGTCACTGTTTTGGTTTTGCTTGTAACAGCTTTCTGGAGCTAGGATGACACCAAGGCAGAATGAGCAAAGCTTTCTGCATTGGTCTTTGACATTTCTTGTGCTGCCAGTCATGAACTTTCATGTCTTTAAAATCTGTGCCAGATATTGAGATATTTTTAGTGAAGCAGTGTCAGTGCTTGTTGTACTGCTGCTTAGAGTGTGCATCTTCAGAGTCACAGAATATTCTGAGCTGGAAGGGATCCACAAGGAGCAGTGAGTCCAGCTCTTAAGTAAATGGCCCAGACAGGGATTGAACCAGTACCTGGTTGTTCTGATTTTTAAAATTAAAAAAATTAGCTACGTTGCTGCTTTCCTCTTAATCAATCACGGGGAGTAAGTATGAATCTGCTGTCTTTTGGATTGACTGAAATGCAGTGGAATGGTACTCTCTCCTTCCTTTCTTTCTTGTCTCACCTGTTCATGTGTTGTTTGGGCCAGGATCTCACATGGTCTTGGGGCTGATTTCTCCCAAAAGGTTCCCTTAGCAGGATTCCATGGCAAACTTGGATCCCAGGCCAGTACAAGACCCAGTCTCCCCTTGCTCCCCCCAGACCAAAAGGAGCCTTACCATTTTCTGCAAGTGCTTGCAGGACCTCAAAGACAATTTCTAACTTCTCATGGCTCTCAGCTCTCCTCAGTTGTTTCACCAGTTGTTCAGCAACTTTTGTCATGCTTAGAGCTTCCTTGGCTGAGTCTGTGTATGTGATAAAATCAGGATTTTGAATTTTTTTAATTTGATTAAACATTTAAAAATATCTCCCTATGATCTGAAGTCATTAGGGAAGGCATTTTGAAGGCATTTTCTGTTCTTGTAGACTCTTCTGTTTCTTTGGACAGCACTGAGACAGCAGAACTCTATCCCTTCTCCTCCCAAAGTTCTTTAGCTGTTTTTCTGTAACTTCTGTAAACCTCATAGGTATCAAATTAATCCTGGCTTAATTTCACTGACTCATACAAGTCCGTTTGTAGTATGATTATTTAATATAACAATTGGCACATGTCAATTTGCTGTAGCAGTACATTTTTTGTCTTGATTAGTGCTTCTAGTCTTGCTGGCATCCTAAACATTTGCAGGATGGGTGTTAGCAAAGCTTGCCACTATTTGACATAGAATACATTTTAATTGAATATGGTATTACATAATAGAAGAGATATAACAAAGACAGACCTCCTTAGAGAATAATGTGACAGTGTGATATCATGTCCCTTCCCTGCATATCCCCCTAAATGCAGGAAGCAGTAGATCAAATTTTAGCCAGACCATATATAGAGAGTGGTCCTAACTTTGTACTTGATCTTTTTCTTCCATTACTACTCACAACTTGTGTAAAGTAGGGCAAATATGTTTTAAATTAGTAGAGAGATGCTTTTTCTTGGAAAATTGTGTAAATTGAAATGGTAACTGTTTCAGTAAGGTTTAGAAACTTAATTATTAAATAGAAATCAAGTTTTAATAAAAAAGCTTTTAATGTGCCAAATCTGAAGTAGTTGCAACTGTCAATTTATCATATGAAGAGATTGCATAACTTCATTTGGGGTCAAAAGCTGGCTGTTAAAACTTAATTTTTATAATGTAATATAAGTAATTGCTGGTACTCCATAAAAGAGTAGTTATTTCTCCAATCCATATCGGGACCTGTGGCCAGTTCCTGATTAGATATCATTAGTGTTTTAAAAACAAAGCCCAAACACCAGCCCTACCCCACCCCAAAACCAAAGGAGAAAACAAACAAAACCCACAAACCTGTGGGCATGGAAAGGCAGTGATAGGGTGGAGATGATATTTTGCTCTAAAATGCAGAAACTTAAAAAAACTTTAAAAAAGACCTTACTTACCAAGGTCTGCCAGATTGTACAAGGCTAACAGAGCAACGTGGACAAGAGGTTCACTGTCTGCATAGTCAGTTAATATTCGGACCAGTGATGGGATCACTCCAACCTTCACCAGCTCTTCCTGAAGGCTGCCTGGTCAGAGAAGCAGAGGTGTTAAAGGTGGTTAAATCAGGTACTGATTTAACCAGTGGAAAGGGTCCAACTGAGATGCTTAGCAGCAAGGTAGTCTGGTTCTTTCTCACAGTGTTAGAATTTGTAAAGCTTTTGGTGGTGGCTCCAGGCTAATATGTGTGTGGAGGAAATGCAGCTTTGGGACAGATTTTTGCTAAACCTCCTGGTTTGTCTTTGACTTAAGGTATTAAGCCACTGTCTCCATCCACATGTGCTTCCTGAGGAAAACCCTGATAATTGTTTTCTTTCTTTTTGTAGTTACTTTTGTAATGAATAAAAGCTTAATATCTGAAATTATTTTGATGGTACCAAGAACTGTAAGATACACAGTTGGACAGTGATGGTTGCTTAACAGCACAAGGACATTGCTTTTGCAACAGTGTCTTGCTGAGAGCTGGGCTGCTGCTTGTGTGACAGAGTGCATGATAAACACCAGGAAGGGCCTGGTGCTATTGTGTCACAGCAATTGAAATTCAGACAGGGAATTGGTGAAGTTAATTTTTCTTCTCTTTGATGCATTTATTGCTGTGTTAGTAATAGGATTTATTAAAGCATGTCACAGTTGTCTTGGCAAATCTGTGCTGGGCCTGCGCTCTGCCAGAAGGGGAGCAGATGTGCAGGATGGCCATATGCTGCAGCACTGCTGTGTACAGGAGTTACATGAGCTGGGAATGAAATTTTAGGGAAAAGGTTTTTTAGACTATTGTGTCATTCCCTGACCAATACATGTAACTCACAGGGAGCTTAGTGGAATCTATACCAGGTACCTATCATGCTTGGATTTCACAAGAACAGTGAAGGAGGCAAACCCACAAATTTCTAAATAAAGTTGTGCAGATCCACACTAGAAGGATTAGAGAAAAGAGATTGAAGGCAGAGAGTAATGGATACAAGATACTGGGTGAAAATTTCCATATTACTTGCAGTGTAGAGTAGACATTTTGGGCAGTCTGGGAGTTAAAGGTAAAAAAAGTCTTAAACTGTTCTGGGCAAGTAAATGAAAATTGTTTAACTTGTGAGACCAGCTAGTAAGCTGGTGTCCAGGGAATTTGGAGCACAAAGATCTCCTGCATGCAAGCAGTGGTTCTTAGAGAAATCTATTCCTTGCACAGATAAATATCTCAGTATTTTTATCTATTTTTTCTTAACACACTTTTTAAACAAGTGCTTTGCTTTATAGATGTTCTTATTACTTTGTAAGACGTCCAAGCTATACAGGATTTGGACCCAAGGCAAGTCTGCACAATTGGTTAAGATACGTGTGAGGCTCTGCTCCTCTTGTGATTTCAAAGCAGTTCTGACAGATTTGTGCCACTTGAAGCAGAAACGTAGGGGGGAAGCCCAGAGTTCAGGCAGTGCTTGGGGTGCATTCAGCCAGGTGTCTGTGAGCTCTGTGAATTGCATACCTAACTGGAGGCTGAGGTGCATATGTGCTCAGGTCTCATAAAGTTATTATGAGTTATAGGTTACAATGCCTTTTAAAGAATGCCTTAGAGCCAGGGAAAAGCAGATTCTCTTCAGTGGATACTTACGGTTATCGTAACAGATACGGCCAATGGCCCTCCCAGCATGGAGCAGCATTTCTTGGTCTGTGCTCTCTAGCAAAGGTATCAGTGTTAGAACCAAATTTGCTTCAATACATGGTTTCTTCATTTCCTCTGTGTAGAAAAAAGAGAGGGAATTCCAGGCTTTTGCCATGTAGGAATAAAACAATTGCAATAGGAGTAGCTGGTAGCCGTGAAACAAAATTCAAGAGTGAAAACATGAAGCTAATGTGCTGTAAGATTCCTTGTAGTAATATTTGAGCATGACTCACCATTTTTGGCTATCTCTGAGAGCACATGGGCTGCCTTCACTGCACATCGTGGATTGCCCTTCAGGATTTTTGCCAAAGTTGGGAAGATCTTACTCCCTCTGAGTAGGTGGAAGGATCTCTGCTCTGCAGTGATAAGAGTGTTAGCAGTACCTGCAGTAGGTTTGCAGCTGTTTTATTCACATGTTCCTTTGTTTCCTAGAGTTCTGAGTGGCTATCTGTGGGATCCAAGCCTCTGATTTAACAAGGTTCTTAAAGGCTGTCTGAGTCTGAATATATGGGCACAGTCATCTGCTTGAATTGCAGCAAGTGTGGTTCCAGCTGATTTCTCTGCTTTATGCTGAATTGAAGCAGGGGTGGCAAGGCAAAGAGGAAAACAGTTTCATCTTCTCTGACTATAAAAGGATGCCTGCATAAGGCATGGGAAGTCAGGGATTAAGATGCTATTCCTGAGGTATGGCCTAGCAATTAATTCTGTAGGTAGGCACTGCATCTTTTATTAGACTAGCAATTAGAACAGACAATTCCCTTAGCCTTTTTTCATCAAAAATATGGCCAGCTGTCCTGAAGATGGTAAAACACCATCTGCCAGGTGACTCACATAAATGCAGGTTTATGTCATTTTAGGAGAATGTGCAAAGGCTTTAGGGACTTTTGTATAAGTAGCCTAGAAACTACTTTTAAAATGCCTGACTTGATAGGGTCACCCTAAATTAATCCTAGGAGTTTGTTATTACAATAGGATATTAAACCTGGAATTTCTCTGGAGTGTTTGGTATTTTAGTGACCAGAAACTTTATGTGGTGACAGGTAATTTTGTGAGTTTTATACTGAGAGAAAAGAAAGCAACACAGCTTGAGGACAGCTATAGTTCAGCAGCAATCACTTCTTGAAATAGATTATCACAATAAACAAAACCTGCCATGAATTCTTTTGAATTGTGCAAGTGGTTAATTTGTGATCCAGAGTGATACTTAACTATCTTCAGTAATAGCCAAGAGAATCCCATTCAAACTTTCAAGGATCTGATCTTCAGCTTCTGTGCCATCACCACAAAGCCCAAGGTGTTCCAGGTGCTTATTCAGGGTTTCTAAACAGAATGGGATAGAAAACTTTGATGAGCCAGCAGGGAAAATATTGAATTCCTTGTGGTAGTGCTTTTCAGTGCTAATATCTTATTATAAAATAATTTCCTGAGGGATGAAGATCTAAATATACTCATTTATTCCAAGAGCATGAGGTCAAAGGCATGGTCACTTCTCAGACAGCACATAGCTCTGGAGAAGACTTAAACATGCAGGGATAAATTCTATGTGGAAACAGACATTAACATATAATAACTGCAGCAGAGTTTGAGGTGGGGAGGAGAGAGGAATAATTGCAGGACCCAAATCAAGCCTGTAATTTCTAAATAAGTTTATCATAAAGACAGTACTTGCAGCTCAACTATCTATCTACTGTGGCAGTGGCCAGTAGCAGGCCCTGAAAGGATGCAAGAAATAAATAAGGTAAAATACTTCTCCCTTTGTTTCTAGCAACTTTGGCCTTTAGCAACATTCCTAGTATTTACATCAATATACATCTATTACGTGTTGATCAACTTTTATTTGGATTTTTTTTACCTGTATAAGCTAGTTCATTATTTTTTATCTCTGTCACACAGTTCTATGGTTTCACTGTTGTAAGAGGAAGATAGTTCCCTTTGTCTTAAAATATTTACCAAAAAGGTCAAAGTTGATGGCCTTTGATGAGTTGCTGTTGTAAGAGAAAGGGATTATCCTTCACAATATATTAGCTCTTCCATGTCTGTCATAATCAGATGGAGTTTTATTATAGTCCTCCTTTGTAATTCCTCTGCCAATTTGCTTAGTATAAAACAACTCCTTACCATTCTGCTATTTCTAGGTCATTTATGAATATATTGAATTACACAGGTTACTGCAAAGGTAACCTCTAATAATTTGGGCTTTCTATTGTAAAAGCAGCCTTTATTCACCTCTTCAGACTTCATCAGATAATCGTTTCTCATATCCCAAGATAACTTAGATAAAGGTTACTGAAAGGTTTGTAGACATTGAAATGCATTAACAGTATCTCCTTTATTGACCTTCTTACCAGCTTAAAAATATGTTCAGAGACAGGTTGAGACAGGCTGTGGAGGTTCACCTCCAGAAAAGTCAGAGAGTCTGTCCTTTCTCCATGTTCGTGTTTAGCATCTCTGTGCTTTACTATAAGCCTTACCTGTGCAGAGATCAGATTTCTGCATTTTAATTTCCCACATTCCTTGCAAGTGTTTTTGTAAACTCATCCCACTGCTATTGCTTCCAACTTTATTAATGCTGTTGTTGATCTCAATGATATTCTGCAAGTCACAGTTAATGATGTGATGAATAGTCTTTTAATCTCTTATGAACTCTGTAGTATAGCCTCCAATTTTGACAGCTAGTTACCATTTATTTTATTGTTTTGTTAGAATTTTCCTGTCCTTTTAATATGAAGATTCCTCAATCTGCTTTCTGAAAACAAGACCTAAAGTGACTGCAATTAATGTAAGATACTGCCAAAAAACTGATGTCTGAGGTAGTTAATATATAGTAGGATATGATGTGGGATGTTATCAAAACTGTAGTAAAATTGTATTTCTGCTTTACCAACAGTTTCATTGAAAATGCTGACTCATGAGTCATGCCTCAGATATTATTTCATGAGGATTAATAATTGGTCACTTATTTTTATTTGGTGAACTCACTATATTTTCTGTCCCTAATGTATAAATTAATTAATGTGAGATTTTTTAAAAATGAAAACACACGAAATCAGTGCTTACAGGAATTTACCTCTGAGGAATAGAAGTGTCCTGATCTGTTTTGAAAAGAGGATTAAGTAAAGGGAGTTGAAGTAGAACATAATTGAAAGCTGTTACTGCCTATTGAGAAGAAAAATTATTTGGCTTGAAAAATTAAAAGCAGCTATTTAAAAACAGTTTTGCCTTTGTGCTTTAAAGAAGCTGGCATCTCCAGAAAAAAGGCTGAATTCACCAGGTCAAGTTCTCCTGCTGAATTAATAATTTTGTGTAATACAAGTACAGTAGAATGCATCTTTTTAACACAAAAAACCAGAAAAAACCCAAACCACCTGAGCAACCTGACAGTTGAATCAGGTTTGATCTTAAACAAAGATCTGGTGGGAGTGGGCAGAAGGCTACAGCTGCTGATTGAGCAACATGAAATAAATTAGAAGCCTGTGAGATTGACTTCTAGTGCTGTGTTCTCTAATTAGAGCAATAGTGATGTTTGCAAACACATTTCTAAAATATTTCTAATTAGGATCTGTAAAGCTGTGGAAAGACAACTGGAGTTCTTAAGATGGAGGAGGTTGTTTTAGAAATAACAGGGGACAGTCTATACTGATGTCTCATTGAGTCAGTACAGAAATCTGGATGCTTTGTCATTTCTCCAGGGAATGGAGAGTAGAATAGCACCATATACACGATGACAAAGTCCTTGTAAAAGTCTTCTGTTTTCAGTCTGTAGTATTTTGAAATGAGTAGTATGAGTGGTAGCTGAGTGAAGAGTTACTTATAAAAGCCTCACAGAAAGCAGAATTTAACTATAACAGTGTTAAAATACTGAACCCTTTTCTCAGGAGCTCAGAATTTTATCATGCTTGTTATTCATAAAAACTTGATTCATGTAACCAGCTTGGGACTGATTCCTCAGTACTCCTTGTGTTTAAATCCATGCTTCTGCAGGGCAGTGAAGCAGACACTAGAACATATACAGATTGTGACTAAAACTGACCAGAAAAGGGTATTTATTTCTCCTTTGTGGAAAATTCTGGGGTGCTGACACTTTGTTTCCTCCCATGCTGGAATGGATGGTTGGCACGGTGGAGCAGAGGCAAAGCAGAAGGGTTTGATTCAGCTGTTGTGCAGAAGTGGCTCCTGGCCAGCCGGGGCTGCTGGCGCTGCCCGGCGGGGAGCCAGGCTGGTGGAAGGGTGCCAGCCAGGCCAGCCAGCTGCTCACACAGCAGGGACTGCCTGCCCCCCTGGCCTCTGAGCAGGCTTTTAGCAGAATAAACATGTTCTGAAGGAATACTATTCGTTCTCTTGAATCAGCATTTTTGCTAGAATATCACTCATCAGCTTTAGTAATTCACTGTAGAAGAGAGGGAAATGGGCACATACTGTCTGCAGGGCCTGAGTTTAGAAATCTCTTGAGACTGAGGTACAAAAGGCTTTTTCTTGAGCTGAAGGCATAGATTATTAATTCACAAATAAATCTGTACATAAGATAATGAGTAAGAGGCATAGGAACCAGACTTTTGCTGTGGGAGTTGGTTTTTCATCATCTTAATGAGAGCAGAGACAATAGTGCAGAACGCGTGCTGTAGCACAGCAACTTCATCTGACTGCTGCAGTGGGGAAAGAGCCACGAGGAGTGAGCTTTTGGATCCCTTGGACCACTGCTGTGTCAGTTCTCAGTGCTAGTTTTGACCTATAAAGTCCTCAGGGAATGAGAAAATCCCATTCATCTCCTTTCAGCAACTGATTTTGTCCTTCTAAAACAGCAATGGCTTCTGATTTTTTCCTTTTTATAGCCACTCACATGTGTAGAAATGATTTTACCTTTTTGTTTAGAAGAAGTATAGATTCTACACTTCAATGTAAATACTACTCATGGTATTATTCTTATTTGGGTCCTGAGCTGTATGAGGTCTGTATGAGCCAATTTGAGGGCTTGAAACAACTTAATCTAGTCAAATGCCTTGTGTTTTGCTGCCTCATCCTACAGTAATTTCACATACTAAAATTATTCTTCTGTCACTTACTTTTAGTACACTTTAGAAGGTTCTTCCATGGCTTATTATCAGCATTACTCAAAACAGAAAAATAAGATAATGCATTTTTCTTACTTATTTCAAACTATAAAATTGAGGTAATTATTCACAATAGAGGTTTATTTAGCTTTGTCTAATGTCTCTGGTAATAGATGATTAAAGAGCAGCAAAAGAAGACACTATATAGTCTTTCCCAGGTATGCTTCCATAACTTATAGTAATCAGCTCCACAGGGATTTTCTTTGGTGGCAGTTTCCTCTTATTTAATTGCACTTTAATGAATTTAAGTATTTATGTTGAATTTGTTTGTAATTCAGCTTGTAGAACATGGACTCGAGATGAGTGCCTCAAAGTAACTTTGGATTGATAGAGAAAATAACTCATTCCTTTTTTTTTTTTTCCTTGTTGAAATTGTCATCTGGCCTTCTCTTGACTGTGGTTTTCTGAAATTGTATTGTATCACCAGGGCAGGAAACATAAGTGTCTATTTTGACATATCCTGTGTTAACAACAGCCAACAACCCTCAACAGCTGAGGGATGAGGGTTAGGGTTGAGAAACTCCTAGAGTTCTGCACATCAAGAGTAGCTGAAAAGCACAAGATGTAGCCTGAAGAAAGTAAAATTTCAACTAAAAATTCTGCAAAACAGCTGTTGTGTCTGTCTAGCAATGTAATTAAAAACAAAGTGAAAAGTTGACCTGCATTCATGGTAGTGTGGCAGCCTGCAAAATCATGTAGCTCTAAGTCTCCATTTTCTCACAGTATTTTTTAATGCTCTTCCCTAAAATAGATAAAATAATTCCTGGTTTGTTGTGGCACATCCTAAATGAACCTATGGTAATAAATGTACCTCTATGCTGAGTAGAAGTATTACTGTACAGTAGTTGAAATAAAGCTCCAGGTCTCCTTGTCTGGGAATGTGATATTAAAATTGTTTCATATGAAACATAAAGGTGTAAACTGGGGATGGAGAACTCCAGGAGGGCTGATGAGTGTATGTGTGTTAAGAGCAAATAAAGCCTGTAAGGTCAAATACATTCCTGCCAGCTGTGAGTGGTGCAGCTACATGATTATAGCATTTTGCTGTAACCAAGGGTAGCAAAAGCTGCTGCTTTTGATTTTGTTACCAGGGAAGGGAGAAGAAAGGTACAATTCAATCCAAGGCAAGATATTTTTTTTAAATTTCTCCAGTGGTGAATTATTTTATTTCATCTCTAGAAAGTCATGCAACTGTTTTGGGACTGGGCTGACTTATATTCTTTCCAATAGAACTATCTTATCTTGGTACATGAAGCAGAGTATTGGAGGAACAGATCCTCCATCTCTTCAGGCTTTCAAACCCATGGCAAGGAAATTGTCCTATAAATCAGATAAGCTATTATCTGTGTCTCCATGGAAAGTCACTTATGGTCATGTTAAAAGATACATTTTGTGTCTTTGTCACTACTCTCGGGGGTGAAGAGATGCAAGACAAAAATCACGAGATTAAAAAGGACCTGGGGAGAGAATTTAAAACTAATATCCTGAGGATGAAAGGGATATAATTATGAACAACTCCTGTCCTGGCTGGTTTTTAACTCTTGTTCCCTTCTGCATTCTTCAGAAGCTCTCTTTAATGGGGAAAGGAGCAGGGATGTATGAGTATAGTTTTTTCTAGAAAGCTGTAGCCCTGTCATTACCTGGGAATTGAAATATGTCCTTCCATGCACCTTCAGAATCTGAAGAGGCCCATATTTTCCCCAATATTCTTTTTTTCTGGTCTAGACTATGGGTAATTTTTCTCAATGTTAATGGAGAAATACATAAGTGGGCACTAAAACTACCTCTTGCCTAGAACTGGAAAACAGGGGAAAGCCCACTGTGTTGTCCCCACAGTTTGCTCATTGTTTTTGCAGCCTTTCTGGACTGCATTGGCCCATCCTGGGCTCCTGAAAGTATTCAATGTCTATGATCCTGTGGGCTGGACCTTTGAATATTTTACTATTCAAAGAATATGAGAAAGCAGCAGGATTTAAAGGAAATTTTCACTGACTAGCTTGAGCCATAGGTGGAAGGGCTGATGAAAACAGGAATTTAAGCTTGACTGGCTAGTACTTACATTAATGCTCTCTATTAATCACAAGGATTTAAAAAACTTTCTGTAATCCATGTCTAAAATTCTCTTAATTGTCACAAATCAGGTAGGACAGCCACAAATGCTCTCTTTGATGTGGTGTCATGCATGGCTTTTTTTTTTTTTTTTTTTTTTAATGAGGTAAAGAAATCACTTAGCAGTAAAGGAGAAAAAGAAACTGAGATGGACAGAAGAAGTCTTGAAAAAACTAGTAGAGAAATGCAGGCTCAGAAGAGGCCCTGGTAAAAGGAGATACTGATATTCTGGTGGTAACCCAAATTGATTTATTGTTACAGTGAGAAAAAAAGGGCAATTGATTGTGAAATGGGGACTGTTTAGGAGGGGGAAAGCAATTCTATATTTTTTTAATTTTTGGATTTATCCTTGCGTAATTGAAGTCTACCAAGGAGGGAATACAGGAAAAAGTGTGTGTGGGGAAAGCTGTGGGTAGAAAGCAGATCCTATTGGCTTGTGGGTGATGTTATGCCCTGTGGAGTCAACAAGAAAAATGGCTGCAGAACCCTGACTGAAAACAGATAAGAGGAAAAATATGATTACCTAAAACAGGTCAGTGAGATTAAGTCAAAATAAAGCCAGCCAAGTGCAATCAGGGCTACCATATGTGCTGAAGAGCATGAAAAGCTGCTTAATTGTGTTCTATTAAACTTGCTCATTTCTGAGGGATGGAGAATAGGGATAAAATTCACTTTAGTGTAAAGGTATTACAATGTTGTGAACTTGTGTACCAGTATGTGTTTTTTTTACATGCCTGATAATTTAACTGATTTAGTGCTTGGGGAATAAGTCTGATGGAAATAGACCAGCTTCACAGGCTAATGCTGAGCTTGAGCTCCCAAATACTCCAGTTTATTATGCAAAGTAAGGAAATTCTAGATCCAAAGGCTGGAAGTCATGCTTGCAGGAATAGCCACAAATATGCTGTGCTCAAAGCAATGAGTAAAGCACCATCAGCAAAATTTCTGTTTGGGTAATATTTTCTGGTAGATTTTTTTTTTTTTTTAATGAACAAGGGGTCAGGAAACTTGATGGTTTTAATCAAAGTCCAACTTCTTTCACAGTTGTTTGGTTCCAGGAGGTGTTGATTTCATCATGTGTTGTGAAAGAGTAGTAAATTGTCAGTGCAGCAAAGCTACATGTGAGTAGATAAGCAATGAGACAATTTGTGACAGCTGGGGATAAACTGGCTTCATTTATAGAAATGAATGAAATTTCTATCTTGCTCACTAGAGGTCTAGTTTTCTGCATTTGTTGAGTGATGTTGGTCTCTGAAGATACCTTTGATCATGCAGCTAATATATGTCTTAAGTTTTGCAGCATAAAGTGGATTAAAGGAACACTTCCCTATGCTTATCATGTGTGTATGGGAAGTGGGCCATAGTCCCAGCCAAATAGCATTCAGCTTAATTTTCCTGGCTCCCTAAATTTAGCTTGAAGAGCTGTCAGTGGAGAAAAAAACCAATTAGACTCCATGGCAGAGAAAACACTAATTTCCTTTGGCTGACAACTCCTACAAGGGGCCTTTTGGCCAAGCAAAAGAGCAGCTGTGAAAAGGCAGAAGCTTTTTTTGCTGATATGAAAGCATCAGCCCAGCCCTCAGCTCTCACTGCTAAAAAGTCTGTTGGGAGTGTAGGTGGATGCTGGGCACAGCTGGCAGAGCAAGGAGACCCCACCAGGAGCCCAGTGGGAGGAGACCTATGTAGAGAGATGACAAATAACAAAACAAATGCAATTACTGGCCTTTTGTGCTTTGACTCCACCTAAACAGGCACAGCACAAAGGTTCCACTGTCCAGATTAAAATTCCTGAACTTCTAGGGTTTAATTAACGATGGCTTCTATGCAAGTAAACTCATAGCCCTGAGCATTTGCTTGTTCTGCGTGTGTGTGACAAATGTTTTTTGAAGAGCTATAGTACAAAGACATATTGTAGGTCTGGAAAGGGCATTCATTTCTCTTTTGCTTCTCTGGTACAATGCCAAAAGAGTATATTTTGTCTGCAACTTGTCTTCTACCTGCACCTATCTTGTTCTTGCTAATTGCTTTTATGACTCTACTCAAGATCTGGAAAAAGCCATTGAGAGAGGAAGATCTTGTTCCTGCTCTGTTGAAGATAAGGGTATTGCATGACCTATGGAGTGAGGTACCTTATTAATCTCAGAGATCTCTGGACAGTAGTGGGAATTTGCCTAAATTCTGTTAAATGTAAAATTATTTTGTGGCACTGTCTGAAATTTTGTAATGCTGAGTGTTATGATTTTTATCCTGACGTGTGTTTGACCCATTTTATAATGAGAGAGATGTGAAGAAGATCCTTGGAAGACAGTATTGAAGTTGGTTGCATAATGGATGTATCAGGAGTATTTTTTTCTTGCTTAGTGGGTGTGTGTGTTTGGATATTTTTATGCCTATAAGAGACTTTGTACCGTAAAAAAAATCATTCTCAATTCTGACACACATTTTAAAAGCTATGGCCTTATAAGCTCTCTCAGTGCTTAATGCAAGTACCATGCTGCTGTAAGATATGACCTACAATTTAGAGCTCTGCTCCAAACCCAAGTTGTTCAGCAGAATCTACTTACTGGTGCATCACTTTTTCAATATCTATAACATGTTACTTTTATGCTTGTTCCCAGCAGAGCAAGAAGGATCAGATTTTAAATGTATGCAGGTAGACAAAGGGGTTTTAGCAATTTTGAAAATCTGATATTTCTTTTTGCTGGGTAATTTCTTGTTTGTTGTAACTCAATTATGTTGACCTGGTTACTTGTGCTGTGTGAGTAGGTTTGAGCTCTGCTGTACAAGTGGGTTGTTGTTGCCTGGGCATTGAAGGTTGCAATAAGATTTTCCTGGACAAATTCATGTTTACGTAATGCTGTGCAAGCTTTTTTTGTGTTACCTAGAACTATCTGGCTCAAAATTCTTGGCAGGTTTCTCTCACTTTTATTTATCTGGAAGATATGCTTACCATTAGAAACTATCTAAATAATTTTATTAATATCAAAATTATCTAAGTGGGTGGGAGGGGCTTTTCAGAAAAAGAAACATTTACTAAAGAGAGGGGAGGGACTGTCTCTGAGCAAGTCCTAAGATTCTTTTGCTGTGCTGAATTTGTCCTGGCTGAATTACTTTGTGGCTAGACTTCTTCCTATTGTTCTACTTTTTTTTTTTTCCCCACAAATAAGTTAAAGAATGATAAAATTATTTGGATAAAAGGTTTTGGGATGCTAGATTCAACATCTGCATTGAACAGTGCTGATTCCAAATACTTCTGATATTTCTAATAATCTTAAGATAGTCTCTAATTTGTAACATGGGGTCATTTCTTTTAAATGGGTATTTGTGTTTCCCATCTGGGATTGGTGTTTTTGAAGGACTTTCTACAGATCTTCCAGTAAAGCTGAGCTGCTTTTATTCCCAAATGTTTTTAGACTTGGCAGATTATAGTTTTGTACTCTTAATTACGAAGGACCATAGCAAAGTCCCCATTCCAGTTTATAAGCAACAATATAGTGTCGCTGTCCTGCCCTGGACTAGGCCCTGAATGAAGTACTTTTTCTGTACAGATTTAATCTAAATTGTATCTCCATTGGAAAACAGCTCCCCCTGAAAACTTGATTTTGATATTAGAATTGTGAAAAGATAATTTAACTATTCCCAAGCAACACTGTGTTTTATTTACTTAATTTAGGCTTTTTAATGCAAGCACAAGAATGATAAGTTTAGGCAAATGGATATTAAAAGTTGCTTGGATTGCAACAGAACAAGAGGGGGATTGTTTTTTCTTTTTTTTTTTTTTTTTTTTTTTCCCAGATTGTTGGTGACCCTGTGATACAAACAAGTCCTTAGAAACAAAAAATGGGAACACGTACCAGGTATGAGCCTTCAGACACAATCTCATCCTTCCTCAAGTGCAAGAGCTTTGCTTCACAAAGCACCTCAGAAATGAGGCTGAGAGCCTTTGAGGAGTTGGTTCAAAACAGCTTTTGGGACCCTGTCTCTCCTCCTGCAGCCTGTGCAGGTCAGAATGGCTTTATTGACTTTGGTGCAGTCTCTTACTAGTTCTAAAGAATAAGAGTAGCTGAATTTTCATTATGTCTAGGCAGCAATGTTTGCTGACTCTGATTTATATAAGTGTATCTGATACAATGCTTTAAAATCAAGAAGGAAAACAACTTGTATTAAAAGCAGCAGCTGTGGGATTTCCCTATGGTATTGCTGTATTATGGGTTTATAATGCTGTTGAAGCAAATGCCAAGGTGCTGGGGAATGCTGAAAACTGCACACACAAGGAATATATAATATTTTCTAGGCTGGCTTTAGCATTTTTAGTTGTAAGGAAGGTAACACAGCCTACATGTAAAAATTGTATGAATTGTTATATGATTTTACATGAATGAGTTTTTTTTTTTTTTTAAGATAAGTTTGAAGAGCCTGTACTTAAAAGTGTGTAGATTTCTGTTTGTCATTTCTTATTATCCTGTCCAGAGTTTTGTACCTGGGCAGCAGAACCAGTGCTGTGTGAGTAAAATCAGGCTGGAAAGAGCAGGAACAAAAGTGGGAATAAAAACTTTGAGCCATGACCATCAAGTATAACAAAAGGATAAGCCTTCTGATCAGAACACTCAGAAAGTAGGACAGATACACATAAATGATGTAGGAGTAGAAGAAACAATCCACCAAATTCAGCTGTCTCCACCTGAATTGCAATAGAAAGTCAGTCCTATAGAAATGACCTCTACAATAGAGGTAGTTTAGCCAGAAGCAATACCTGTCTAATACTAGTTTAGTCCCCTTATGTTTTGTGCCCATCTCTCTGTTTAAAGTGCTTTTAAGTTCAATTTTGACCTGCTTTTTTATCAGTGTCCCAAAACTACTGAAATGTTTAACTTTACTTGAATAATCATTTAATTGATGAAGAAGGTAATTACTCTAAATGGCAGCTCAGTTGTCATACTGCTCTTAAAGAGAGATTATTTCACCCTTAAATATATTGAGTATTACTAAGATTAGTTCTGCTGATGTCACGAGGTCTAACTGTGACGTGAGTTGCCATCACATGAATGAAGGTGGAAGGTTTGAACCCTTTGATCCAGTTAACCAATACCTTGGAATGATCTGGAGACTAATGGAAATTAAAGTCTCAAAGGTATATTTTAAATCCAGTATAAAAGGCATTCCTTTCGTGAGGAAAGGTCAGAGCTAAGGGCTTGTACTCCAGCTTTCCCTATGCTGATGGTTATGTCATAAAGAAGCATCTTCAAAGGTTGGACCACCTAAATGCAGCTCCAGCCCTCCCACTAGTGCTTGGCAAAGTGCAGCATGTATGCAGAGGCACATGTGAGCATGTTGGCTTTGATGGATGTTGTACTGTCAATAGAGAAGAATGAATTTCAGTTCACTTTCAAACATTTAAATTTCATAAGAACTCATAATTTTCCAGTGCTTTACGTTCCCTTTCAATTGCCATTCTTACAATTTACTAGTTTCTTTAAACCAGCCTTAATTCTCATGTGACTTTAAGAGATAAGTACTGTTTGAACTAGAAGAGAGAAGAATTTTAGGTCATCTATAGTATTGCATTTGTCATAGAACTACACTTGTATATTTAAACGAGACTAAATTAGTTTTCTATTTCGGTCACATATATCTGTAATTTTTAGATGAGAGAAAATTAAGCACAGACTAGAGATTGTATCTATCTATAGTTAACAAGAGCTCTACTTACCCATAAAAGCTGTAGCTTTCCAGAATGGGAAGAATAAAGAACAGCTGATCTGTACTGTGAGTCTGTGTCCTTTACAGCTGCCACACTGTAAGAGGGAATGTGTTATAGCTTTCAAGCTGATGAGCAGCCCACAGCATGCTCACTCTTTCCTCCTCCTGCCTTTTTCTGTGACCCTGCTCTTCAAATGCATCTAATACTCCATAATTACTTAATCCTCCAACACTACTTTTGTTTCCAGTTCTTAGATGTCATTAACAGAAATAGAAACGTAGTAATTATCACACTGGGAGAGATCCTTTCAGATCTCCAAAACAGTTTTTAGTGAGTTTCCCTTTACTGTCATTCAGAAGAGTGATTATTGAATCTAATAAGGGACGGAGTTCCAAGAGAGACTAGATTATGATTGGCATCTATTTACAGCCAGATTTAAGAGTGTTCCTAGAAGCTGATTCTAAAGTCTAGCCAAATTTTATCCATACCTGGACCTCACCTGGCAGGTGCTAAGCGCTTGAGAAATGGTCCAAGCCCTTTACACTCATCTTTCAAGTCTGTGGCTAAAATATAAAAGAGGATTTCTTTTTTCCTGTAAAGGAAACTTTAGAACCTGAAGGTGCCATCTCTGGCTTACTGTTTTTGATCAAGTAGAATATTTTCTGAAATATTCTCAATAATTATTTTGTAATGGTTATTTTAAAAAGCATGGCTTTTCAAATAGATGGTTATAAAAAAAATGCTGGCTTTGAAGCAATAGTTGGAAAATAATAGCTTGAAAAATAATATAGATTTTTCCCTGTTGCCTTTCTAAGCTCACTTTATGGGAGAGTTGAATTTCTAATAAATAAGAGCCAGTTATAGGACAGCTTACGAAGCATGTGCTGTGTTCTATTTGGGATGCATTACAACCCCCTAGTGTTGCTGCAGCCTGAGCTAGAGGAAATGCTGTCTGCCAGTTAATACTATTTAAAGATTGTTCCAGTAAGCAGATTGAGCTTCCCAGTGTGGTGCTGCTTGGTGGGGGCTGTGTTGCAGTCTGTGGTTGTAACACTGGCTCCAAGTCTGTAGCTTCCTAAAACTTCATTGCACCATGGAATTATAATCACTGTGGTGATTATAACGCTGGAGGGAGTTTAATTTGCTGACTCTTAAAAAGCAATCTGATAATGAGTTTGGAGCCTGAGGATCCTGTAAAGGAGGTGGACATGTTTTACTGTCTCTCTTGCTCGGTAATTAAAAAGCTGGTCCCTTTGGCTGGGCTTGTGGAGAAGGAGGATGAGCTGAATTCTTTCTGGCATAATTTGTTTTTTCCAATTGAAATGACATGTCCCACAAAGTTGCACATGAATTGGAAAATAAAAGTCCTAAGGTAAAGATTGCTACCTTACATCCTGTAATGGGGAAAAGTATTGTGTATTGCATTATGTTTGCATTGCCACATCCAGAAAAAAATGCTTTTTACAGGTGATGGGCAAGTAGAGCATGTGTGCTTGACTGCTTAAAAGGAACCAAGATCTGTCATGGATTAAGTTGCATGTCATAAAATGATGAGACCTTCCTGCTGGTTCAGAGTTGAGAAGATGAGCTGGTTCTTGTTGGCTTTTGGGTATCAAAGGTATCGCTGTTTATTGAGGTCAGAATGCAGGCTGAGGCTTAGGCAGGATTGCCACATGGCGCCAGCATGGCCAGAGGTTGGGATATTTCTGAAATGCAAGCAAGGTGGGGTAAATGTTAGCATTTTATTGGCAGAGCCGGTAAAGTGTGAAGCCCCAAAAGAGACAAGAACCAGAGAGGATGAGTAGGTGGTGGTACTGCAACATTAGGCATGCCAGACACATTCATCCTCCATAGAGGCTAGTTCCAGTGTGTTCTGAAGTCAATAGGAATTTTTTCAAAGAAGCTGGATCAGGTTCATGGATATGCAGAAAATTGTAATAATGAAAAAAAAAATTAGGTTTTCCTTGGTAAAAGACTGAAGACAACAAAGGAAACCAAATGAGGTATATAGTAAATGGGTGAAGACAAGTAAGAAATCACATCAGATAAACACATCTTCAATGTCATTCATCATCTTGCTGTAGTGAATACTAATGGAGGAACAGAGGTTCATAACGCTGCACAAAGCACTGACAAGCAGCCAGCTATGGAAATCCTGTGCCAAATGAACTGTGATTTTATATGCAAACTAATCAGTTTCAAAGGTTGACAAAATAAGATGGTTTGGGAATCCAAATTTATAGAACAGCACTGTCAAGCTAAACTTTTCTTTGTTTGCATGTAAGCCTGGAAATCTGTTGTAAGAGACACTGCACAAGGTTCCTACCAGCATCAGGTGCTGATGGTGCTGTACAAATGCACAGGGAGAAATTTTTTCACTGGAAAAGTTTTACACCAAACTGAAAAATCAAAAGATATCTCATCAGTAACCTGGTAGAGGGTCAGTGGCAGAGGCAGTGAGAGGAGCCAGAAGTGTCCATGGTCCTCAGGTGAGGAACAAGCTCAGCTCTGGTGAAGCATTAACTGGTCAGCACTGCTGAGAGGGACAATGTGCTTGGGTCTCAGGCAGGCCTGTGACTCTACAGTGTCTGAGGTAAAGCTGGGCTTCCACTTGGGGGACCTGAGCTGTATTTATGCCTCCTCTTGTAGGCACATCCCAGGTTAGACAGAGAGAAACTATTTTCTCTGCAGATACCAATGACAAAACTTCCTTTCAGCAAAAGAAATTATCTAGAATAAATGGATGAGTCTTTCTTCCTTTCTTAGCTGATGGATTGCTTTAAGTTAAGTTGATCTAATATTCTGCAGTGTGATGTATCTCTCATCTGAGGCTTAATTTGCTGCTTTAATTTTTTACAAGGTGGAAATGTGATTCATTTGATTGTCGCTTCAAGTAAACTGTCCTGTTCCCAGAAGAAAAAAAAAATAGTGGACAGTGTGTATCTGTGTTGATCTGAGCAGTAATATACCAGAAAGTCTTATTGGAAAGGAATTTCTGCACTGGAGAACATAATCTGATTTATACAGCACTGTTTATCTTCTCTGCCTTTGAATACTAGTGAAAAGGGCATTTTGGTCTGGTTCACAGGTCTGGTAGATGCAGTTATTTTGGGAAACATCAAAAGATTTTTAGAAAAGGAACTATCATTTTACTTGCTCAGCATGGAACTTCTGTAACTGTGATGAAAATAAACCTAACAGAACAGAAGGGAGAGTGGAGGAGTTAGAGCAGAGGGTGAGCATAGCTGAGAGGAGAAGCAAGCTGGAGCCTGTGGTTGTGCTTCAGTAAACTGCTTTGGGGAAAGAATTGGGAATAGGCTGATCTACAGCAGCACATTAAGATGCACAGCAAGTGCCATCCTTTTCATGGGGACACATCAGCACACAGGGAGCAGTGCCCAACGTCACAGTGCCCCGAGAGATGTGACTGCACCTCCCTGCACACTGCAGAGCTGCTCCAGCTGTGTGCAGGACATCAGAGATTTATTGCTCTCTGCAGTACTTTGATGGGGAATCCATGTTAGCAAATACCATTATTGAGTTTAGAGGTACATGTCTGATTTATTATGAAAATTGTTATATATTATAATAGATAAAACCACGTAATTACAGCTACTAGAGTTCTGTCAGAGATTTTCTGAAAAGAAGCACACACATCTATTGTGCACTGGATTTACTCTGCATGTTCTTGTGCATGTCGGATTTGATCAGAGCATGCTGTTTCTCCTGTATTTCTTGGTGTTTTATAATTCTCTTGTAACTCCAGGCCCAAGTAGGCAACAGATATCCCCAAATCCAGGACAAATTGCCACCATGAACATGTAGCACCCTGGTCCCTATGTACTCACTAGAGATAGAATTTATGCATATCCAGGGCCCATATTTAGAGTTCTGGCAGTTTGGTCAGGATTTTTTTAATGGGATATACCTAATGGTCAAATTCCCAAATCGAACATTTCCTGATGGTGAAGAAAGACTTGTTCAATAAATTTATGAATTGCCACTTAACTCTTTCACTTTCAGACTGGCTTGAGCTTGGTATTCCTAATTAATTAAAAGCAGCAACACTTCGTGACATCAGTAGTACTTCAGGTGTCCTTTTCTATACATCCATATAGATGTATACATCCATAAAGTATCTAGATCCTGCAGATCTATTTTTTTTCAATAGTTCTGTCTGTGCTCTCCCCTACTGCAATTTTTATGCACCACTTCTTGCTTTCTGTTTTGTGTGGTGCTGGTGCACTAAAATATACATACAGCCACACATTTTGATGCTTTTTAGTACAGAATGAAAGTACTAAATGGAAAACATCAGGTGCCTGTCAGCCTGAGTAACTTTAGCTGAGGAAAAACCACCACCATATCCTGCCTTTCCCTTGACTTACATTTCAACAAAACTTATTTGGAGATCCCTGTGATGGTCAGAGACTTGATGGAATTGAAGTCTGTGATTTTTAGGAACCAGATAGAAACTACCCTTTCTAAGAAAAGGGGGAAGGTAGAAAATATCTGTAATTTCAGTCCACATTACTAAGAGATGCTTCTGGAAAGCAAAGAAATGACTAACAGGAATAGATGTGATAGTTTGTGATGCTGGCAGAATTTAGCTTTAGTCTGGAAGCTTGCATGTGAGAATTGAAGTTGTCGGTAAGTCTGCAATACTCTGGTTTCTATTTTGTGTGAGTCACTTATTTATGAGTCCCACATGCTAATGTTTCTCAGAGTTTTCAAAACACTGTTCCTAATCTTGTTTGGTGCTGGAACAGTGTCATGGAAGGTCAGGTTAGCTCCAAGACATGAGGCACCATTAGTCTCAGGAGGATAACCAAATCAAGCCATGCTGAGGAGTAAGAGTTCTGTGGGCAATGAATTTGGGTTTAATATCCTTCATTTCAGCAACATTTTAATGAGTTGGAACAAATGGTTTCTGTGAGCTCAGTCCAGGAGGTCACTCACATTCTTGAGTTTCACTTCTATGCTAGTCTTGCTCTTCAGTCCTAGTGGACCAGCACATGCCTCAGGCTGCTGCTGCTGCTGTGTGTTTGTGGCAGTCTGGTGGGTTTGTGCAGATGCTGCTGCCCATGGAAATCCTCAGGCTGCTTGAGAGACCACAGCACACACCTGCACAGATGCAGCTGTGTCTGAACGGCTGTGGGTGAGGATTTTTGTCTTTGCAGGTTTTTGTTAAAGGCGTTAAAACAGGGCTAATACTTCCCTTTCTCCCTGGAGCACTGAAGCCTTAGTGATTAGGTAGTGAGTCCTTGTGGTGAATTAGAAATCTGTGAATTGCATTAAGGCAGTAAAGCCTAAGCAATCTCGGTGCATGCTCCTGAGCTCTGCTCTGAGGGCCAGGAGCTGGAGATCTGTGTGACCAAAGGGCAGTATAATTACAAACCATTTTACCTGGGAATCCTTTATTATTATGAGTACAGGCCAATTTCCCATACCTTGTTTCTCTGACTGTAATGTTTAGCATAATAGAAATCCTATAGTGTCAGAGGTTAACTCTAAGAGTTTGTTTATGTGAAAAAAGGGAGAAAAAAAAAGAGAACTTTTCTATAGGTTCCCTAGTTGTGTTGAGGTGGAGATGTCATGTCCTTTCATGTAACTTAGTTTCAAATCCCTTTTTTTTTCCTCAGAACCTTGATAAGAAACTTTCTGAATTAATGAACTTTTTTAGAGACTAAAGCAACAGTTAAGGGAGTATCAATGATGATCTGGAGGGTAAATGAGCAAATCCCTTGTTTAGGAGAACTGTTCTGCCACTATGCATTTGGAAAATATTTTAGATATTGTGTGTAGCAGGCAGATTTTAAATTAGCTATAGATTTTTCATCTGGTTCAGTAAAAAGATAATTTGCTTCATAGCATGTGTCACAATAGAGGCTGGCTACACAACAGAAGCTTGGTTTCAGAAAAGTTTTTTGATGTCTTGACATTTCATTTTCTTCTACATTGCGAGATTTCAGCTTCATTTTTATGCTTCTAGAACCAGAGCTGTCCTGGGGTGTCATATCTGGAACTGAAACTTTGGTATTTCAATTAGAGGGCTGCAGAGATACCCAGCTAGGCTCATAAAGCTGGTTTGGAATGAGCTACAATGCACACATCTCTTGTCTGCTGAGTGTGGGTTTAGATGGGAGTTCATTCAGGTAGATCCAGGATTTTAATATTAGGGCCATAGCAATAAGAATGTCTCACTGGCATAGCTAGACCTAGCCCCAACCAGCCTTTCTTAATGAAATTATTATTGATATGTCTCCAAAATAGACTTTCACTGAACTTTTTTGAGCCAAACCCTTCTGATAAATGTTAATGATTTCCATTCATGTGTGACAACATGTAGAGTACAAAAGGAAAGCTAGATCCTGCTTTCTGCAATTAATAAATTTATTGCTTGGGGAAAAGGCTTAGAAGCAGGTATTGGATTCAGTTATTTGTGCTTTATCTCTGTCAGGCTCAGGGAACTCATGTATTTGGCTGCAAAATTCAAACAGCACTGCAAGAACTAACATTAGTGAAATATTCACTATCTTCTATGCCACTTTTTAATTACCTATTGTTATATAAATCCTGCTGTTCTTTTTCAGTGTAAAATGGAGATCAGAGGAACTTCACTGCTGAGATTAATTTTTGGTGTCAATTCTTTCTAAGGCCCTCTGAGTATTTGAAGGTTTGATTCCAATAGTTTTCATTAATAGCTAGAAGGTTTTTTTTAGGCTGGTTCTCCTTTAGTTGCACATGCTGAGGCTCAAGAGACACATTCAAAGCCCAGTGAATGAATTCTGACTTGAGCTGCTCTATTTCCAGCTCTCTGTCTCCGGAGGCACTGAAAATTGTAATATCAAGAGAAAGAAGCAGGTAGGTCCTACAGCTTAGCTGTATAAAAAATGCCCAAACCTAAAAAATCCCTCACTTAGGGATATTGGAATATTGTTCCAGCTGACCTTTGGAGAGACTCTAGAAGATACAGAAAAACCCAACCATGTTTGTTCCTTGTGACGGATTTCTGCAATTAAATACTCTTCTCCAATATTTGAGTGGAGAATTCCCTGTTCTGAAGAGTAGTAAAGCAGTCCAGCACCTTCTTTGTTCAGAGAAAAGGACTTGTGCATTTTGCTCATGGTATTATAAAATTACTTGGAAGGTAAAAAAATTGCTTACTTTTATTTTTTTTTAAGAAAACCAGAAGTGATTGAAACTACCTGACTTTGTAGGGCATAAAAGAGCCTGTAAAATCCACAAAAAAGACTTGTTGTTGATAGACATGAACTTAAAAAGAAAAATGACAAGGGAAGTATATGTGCAAGTATTTCTGATGCTCAGAAGTGTGTACTTCTGAAATTGTTGTGGATTTTCTTCAGCTCTGTCCACTTTGGTGATGACAATATATAATTAGACATTAAAAGTTATGAAATTAGGACTGTTCTTTGAAGTGGAGTTGCAGATATGATTTTTTATAATCCTTGTGTGATAAAGGAATGTGTGCAAACGGAAACATATCCTTATATATTATTTTGTTTATTGAATATTTAGAAAAAAAATCACAAAATATCTTTGCTCACTAGGAGATTACATATGGTACATATGGTACAAACTATTTTGTTGATATATAGGAGCTGCAAGATACAGTGATATACTGGTAGCAGCGAAGGATGTTTGTGTTCAACCTGCTACTGAATTAAAAAAAAGGGAATTTGTTCACAATGTAAAATGGATCATAGTAAGTCTGGAAGCTAATGAATTTCTGGGAGGCAAACATCATGGAAATCTAGACTTGGCTGCAATTTCAGAATTTCTACCTGTCCAGCATAATTTCTGATTGAAGATCTAGATTACAATGACATATTAGTGGTTACTATATGGTCTCTTGCTTTATTGGAATTGTATAGTCTGTTTATTTTATTTTTGGTTTGTAACAGTTTTCCTTTCTTCTTTTTTTTAAATCCATCTCTCACCTTAAATTGAGCTGTGACCTTAAACTGACTTCCTGTATCAACCATCTACATCCTCCTGCAGCTTGTTTTTTGTCTATGAATTTAGTCCCTGTTCTACATACTGAATGTCTGTAGTATCCCTCCTAAAGAATGCAAATATTGATCATCTTGCTCTACAATGGATTTTATTTTCAGAAAATAAGTTTTAATGCAGCATTTTTGTAATGGAACAATAACAACTAAAGGAATACAGTCTCTGAGTATTTCTGTAGGATTGTAGGAAGATAGGCTAATTGGAAAGGGAGAAAATGCAGTAAAATGCAATCATCAGAACCAGTTTTGTGTTTAGCTGAGTTAAACTCTTTGCATAGCCTTGGTGTGTGTGGGAAGGGCCTGGAGTGGAGTTGGGGCAGTTCAAACTCTTGTGCAGCCTAGAGAAGCCTCAAGGTTGTTACAGAGCTCTACCTACTTTTCCTTGGCCCAAAAGGACCTGCACATGTGCATCTTTTCTCCAAACCATCCTCCTGTTCTAGAGGGTCTTTGTAGCTTTTTGGTCTTCAGCTGTTTGCTTGGTTTTGTGAGCTTCCCTGTGGCTTTCAAAAGGTTATTTCTGGGATAAGAATTTGGCCTGTATTATCCTACTCCCACACATATCACATAATAGTCCCTGGTAGTTACTGTGCTTTTTCAGGGAAAATGCAACGTCTGATCCCATTTCTTCAGTGACCTACAAAGCTCTTTAATATTGCACAGTCTAAGTAATCCCATTGATTTTACTAAAGCTGACTATACAGCATAAAGTTAAATGCTGGCTTCAGTCTATATTTTCTTTAACAGCTGGGCCAACAAAGCAGGGTCTCTGCTGGTGACAAATCTGCGTCAATTCCAATGAAATTTAGAGAGGGATATAAAACTTTCTAGGTTTTTTTTTTTTTTTTCCAATAATAATTATGCTTATAAGGATTGTTACTTTAAATGAATAAATTAAATACTAAACATAAAATTTTCAGTACAAGTCCAACATCGCTCCAGTGCATTCTGGCATTTATACTTTTTAAGTGCTGAATTCTTTAATCTGCTTGATGACAGCTCTGCTTAGGAGCAGTCTGTCTCACTCTTGGGTGAGTTTATAGATTCATAGTAAATAAGCCAGCAGGGACTATTGGATCATTTTGGTCATCACAAGCCATTATACCTTCACCCAGTTATCCCTGTAGCATTTGTTCTTGAGGCTGAATGTAACAGATCCATGACCTTTCTGAATTTCATAGGAGAAAATGGAGTGGCTTCATGTGGTTCATTGGAGCACTCTAGGGCTCAGAATTGATGGTTAATTTAGTTTACAAAGAACTGTTTGTGGTACCAGTAGTGAAAATTAAAGAGTTCTTACTAACTTGTTTCATGTCAATGTATGACTCATCTCACTGAGAGACTGATGATTATCAGTATAATTTAATCTAAGGAACTGCTTGTATCCATAAGGTGTAACCTACACTGGATGAGTAAGTTGAAGCTCCTGAGAGTATTAATGTAAAAACTCCCACTTCTACTAAATAAATCACATTTTACCGGTCAAATCAGAGGGACCAGGCCTTCCTCCTCCATTGTTGGCATTTGGAGCCACAGTGTAGTTTATGGTGACGGTGAGATGAATCCCCTGAGCCTCGCCTTTACTTTCAGAAGCTGACTCACTTGTTCTCATGAGGAATAAATGATCTCTACCTGCAGGGGTAGCAGGGAGGTAGCAGCACCCTCAGGGCAGCATCAGCCCAGCTTCCCTGGAAGGTTTGTGCCAGCACGGAGAGCTGGGCGGCCAGCGGCCATGGCACGGTGTCCCGGCCCGGCCTTTGGGCCTGTGAGGAGAGGGCTGAGGGAAGGCTGAGGATGAAGAGTTTGGAGCAGAACAGGACTCGAGGCTTCTGCAGAGTGTGGAGGTGAGAGAGGAGCAGAGCTCGGAGCTCTGGGGCTGTGCAGCTGGGCCGGGGCTCTGTGGAAGAGAAGGCAGAGCCTGTCTGGAAGGCGGCTGCCGGTGTGGCGTGTGGTGAGTAAAGCTTGGGATGAGACAGCAGAACCCTGAAAGTTCAGGAGCTGAATCAGTGCTGACAAACTTCAAGGGTATTCCAGCTGTGATGGAAATGGGCCCACGGGCAGCTGCCACCACTTGTGAGTGGCTTTCATCTGGAAGCTCTTACCACTGCAGGCCTGAGACTGGAGCGCACTTTGGCTGAGTCTGAACCCCACTCCAGATTTCTGAGGGCTGTCAGCAGGTTCTGTCTTCCAGTGCTTTGTAGGGAATGGAAGAGATACCCACTGCTCATGATCCATATGGGTAGCAGTGAGAGAGTAGAAAAACACAAAAAACAGTGGTAGTGGTACATCACCTGTCCCCTGGGCAGCTCACTCATTGCACTGTGGTGAAATAATGAGGTATTTCTAGAATTCTAAGATGAACGCATGAACATGATGCTTGTTTGGCTATTAGAAATAATACTTTTTTTTTTTTTTTTTTTAACTGAGGGCATGGAGGTGGCTTAAGATAACTTACTAAAAGGATAGAAAGATCTGAAGCAGTAGCCATAACCTGCTTGAATCCATTGTTACTCAGGAATGGCTAGAGTATTTACCCAATTCATGTAACGTCTCTTTGCATGAACTCGCTTGTATGGTACAGTGGCAGTAACAGCAAAGCAAGAGTTTCTGTGGGAAGAAGTTCCTCAATCAGCTCTGAGTATTTAGTCATTTTGTGGTCATACTGTAGAATATATTTAATATAATGGAGTTCATTTCCTCTGCATATTTGGGTTATGGGGATTGTAGAGGGGCTCATCTTCCTGTTGGGAGAGGGGAAAGTTAGGATGCCATGAAAATGCTGCAGTCCTCTGTTGCAATAAGGGGTGCAGGGATAAAATTTCTTGAGCTGGTCACCCTCCTCAGGCAGGAGCTGCTGACAGTGGGCAGAGACTTAGTGCAGGAAACAACAGTAGAAGTATAAAAAGAAGAAACTTGGGAGAAAATAAAACCTGGAGAAATGCAGTGCATGGTACTGTTGGAAAAGAATGAGGAGCTGACTCTCGTGACTGAGGATATGACAAGGTCAGAGAGAATGAAGTAGAGTTGTTCTTCATAAGTCTGACATAAGGGATTGATAGGGACACATTCCTATTGTGAAACTTGGATTTGTCATAATTTCGCCAATAGTTTTGAAAATGGTATTTTCTGTCAGGTGAATGGAGCACAGACATGAATGACAAAGATCTGCAGGCTTGTATTGTGAAAATGAGCCAGTAGGCTTAATCCAGGTTTTGTGGTTTGAAACTCTGAAGATGATTAGAGTTTTTTTAAAAAAAAAATTAAGTAAGTTTCAGGAATGTTCTGAGCTACTCTTTGTTGTGTGGTATGTGACAGCAATGGTGAAGGTCTTAATAAGGCTTCAAGTAAAAGGGAAGGATTTTCAAAATCCTTTAGGTACTGCTTTTTAAGCTTTTGAACAGCACCTCAGTGTCAAGACATGGAAAGTGCTGAATGAAATCTGCAGCAGCAAGTTAGGCATTTTTTTGCAGCAGAGGTTTTTCTATCTGAGGAGGTGGGCAGCAAGTGAAGCTGAAAATAAAAGAACAATATAATAGAAAAATATAAAGTGTTTGTGGATGTTTCCATCTGGCCCTTGAAGACAAAGAAAAGGCTGGCTTCTTACAGTGAGTGAAATATTAAAATTTAAAAAAAGAACAACAGAACGAAAAAATAGAGCCACAAAAACTCCCATCAGAAACAAAACTACTTTTGTCTAGCTGGATTTTTATTAGGTCTTGCAAACAGGAGTCTGAGACTCAAAAGAAATCTGTTATAGTCAACATTCAAGTTTATGCTCTGCCTTTTGTAAATCTGTAGGATTGTATTGCCAACAAAGATGACAAGAATAAGAAGTGGCTTAAAATGCTACGGTCTGAAAGTATGTCACTTGCATGGTGCCACTAAAGCAAGACATTTTGTATATAAAGCTGATGAGTCACTTAAATGATTAAAAATTTTCCTGTTGGTGCCCTTCAATTACACATGTAATCAATTCAGCTGCCATAATGCAGTGTCTGATAGGATGTGAAGTTGATATGCTATGACTGCTGCATTATGTATAATGCAGCTGAATGGTACCAGGGAGTATATTAAAGAAAATTAGCTCTTACATGATATGTTCTCATGCACTTATGGTGAGATGGAAAAAAGTGAACTTACTGAGCATTTTCATAAGTTAATATATATCTGAGAGAAGAAACTAGCATAATGTAGAGCATGATATCTCTTGGGTAACTTATTGTAATGAACTTCACTGAAAACATACCAAATGCTGGAATAATTTCATGTAGTAATTAGGTCATGGAATTCAAAGGTCTCCTTGGGCTTTGTGGATACATGAAGCAAGTAATTCATATGAAGGAGAATACTGAATTCCTGCTTGAAGTGTGCTGTTGCTATGCAGACAGTTGAGTCTGGAAAGGTGTGTGCTGAGGGTCAGGGAAAGAAGAGCAGTATCCTTTACACAGCTGTCTGTGCTTAGAGTTTCCTCCTTGGTTAACAGATGTTTATAAAAATCAGATAGAGGTAAATCAATAAGAAGAAAAGGTGTATAGATCCTTAAGAAAATCCTATCACTCTGGAGCTGAACAGCAACCATTTCTGCTTTGAAGGGTCATGGATGGCCTCCTTTAGCCTCCATTGGAAACTTCTGCTGAGAACAGATGGACTGATGTATTTAGTACTTAGCCAGCACAAAGCTGGCCTGCAGTGTGCAGTGTGAGCACAGGCTGTGTTTTGTACAGTGCACTACAACGTCCTGATGTGGGCTAGGAAGTGTAAATAGGAGAGCAGGAGAGGAGGCAGTGCATTCTGCATATCTTTTTGAACAAAGTCCTTGGAAGCTGTTACCAGTGTGCCTTTTAATCTGATAATGTCAGATCCCTACAGACACTTAGTGAGCTGTAATTGCTTCCCAAGTAGAGCCTGCTGCCTGTCAACCAAGTACACCCCATTTGTAGCTGAGGGCTCAACCTGAGGAACTTGATTACGGTTTTGTCAATAAGATATACACCAATTAAATTAGACAGCACAATCCCAGTGAGAGGTTGGTGAAGAGCTCTGTTCTAGTTAACTGCAGTGTATGGGAGTGTTCTGTCATCATCTTCTGCCCTTCCTCTGCAAAGTCTCTTTCTTCAGTGGCTGGCTTAGGGAGCACTGGTTGTAGCCTTTTTACCATGTTTTCTCAGATGAACTCAGTCAAGGAACCTTCAATTTTTTTTTTTCAATTTGGTTTACTGTACTCGCTTTCACTCTGAATTATTTTAGTAGTGGCTGCTTTATTCTCCATTTGAAAAATTATGATGGAACTTGCCAACTCTTTGTGTCTCACTGTTGTTAGTGTATTGCTAGCAATAAACATCAAGTATATATTGTTCTACATCTCAGACCTTTGTAATGCAGGTCAGAATTTGGAATACCTTTTATCAACTTGAAGAAAAATCGAAGGGCTGTCCTTTCCACTCAGGTCCCCAAATCTCTAATAAATTGTGCTGAACCTTGAAGGCATCACAGGCTCCAGTGTAATTGTGTGTGTGACAGCTGTGGCACAGAACACAAAGGGATAGCCCTAAAGTAATCTTGCCGGCTAGGATTGCCACAGTGCCAGGCAAAAATAATCACTGATGGGACTTCTTCTGAAGGGCAGGTAGTGTTGCAGAGTACAAAACTAACCTTGGGAGACCGGAGTAATGACAGAGAGCTCTACTCTCTGAAGCCCTGGACTGCAAATACTGCTTTCCCTGGGTTAGTGCCGTCCCTTTGCTTTCCCTATTGTCAGTGCTCTCTGTAATTGTTTGATTTCTGTGGGACTGAGGAATAACAGATTTGAATTAAAATAAAACCAAGCAAAACACGGCTATCTGATAAGACTCCTGCCACTGTAAATCTTCACTGCATCATTAAAATCCCCAGTTAGCATTGTTTCACTTGCAGCTGTAAGACTGACAGTATAAGATGTATTTTCTCATGGATTGGTTTGTAGCTTTCTTGCTGCATTTCATTTCTTTAAGATGAGGTTTTAATATATCTATTTAATTCTTATTTTTCTATACATAGCTCATTTTTAAATTTTCATTTTCTTTGTAGTTAACACAGTGCCTTGCAGAAATAGCAATCTTGAATGAGTACAGAGAAGATGATGAGCATGCAAAGCCTGCCCACGTTCCAAAATATGCTGCAGTCTGATTTACTGATGCTAGAGCTCTATTGAAAAGGAAGGTCTGGAAAAACATGCTCTCATTTTTGCTTTATGTGGTGCTTTGTAATGGAATAGCAGCTCCAGGGAAACAATCATTCTGACCCAGCTGCAGATTGTGCTGCTGAGAAACTCATTTCAGCCCTTAGAGGGAGCCACAGACTTGACTATGGAAATGGAGTAAAACCAGGCAGGTTTTGTTGTGCCCATCTGTGATAGAGGAGGTGGGGAAGGGATGGTTCTCAATTGGTTTTGGTTTTTTTCTAGCTTTTAATTAATAGTAACTTCAAATCAGACATAAGGCTAGTTCATGGGGAATGCCAAAGCACATTTTCTTTTGTAGTGACAGATTTGTAGGGTTTTGGAGACCTCAACCAAATGTTAATTTTACCTTTCCCCTTTACATGGTTAGCCCCCTTCTGCACCATTCAGTTCCAGGTTCTACTGTTCTTCTTTTGATGCTGACACAGCAGGACTGGAAAAATTAAGATATTGCATGCTCCTTCCTCTTAAAACATGAAAAATATAAAGACAAAAACCACAAGAAATTAAGACCATGGAGTTCAGAGTCTGAAAAACACAATTGCCACTTTTTTCTTTACTGTGTTTTTTTCTTAATCATATGAAGAAAATATTTTTAATTAATATTTTCTTAATCATAGTAATATTTCTTTAAGGAGAGAGATGCATTACAACCCTCTCTTCCCCTGTAATGTGTAGGTTATAGCACAATATTTTTATGTAAATTACATGACTAGAGTACATTATATGGCTGTGTCATAAAATGCAAAGCTGTTCTCCTGGCTCAGCAATAATCAGCATTGCCAGTGAGCTGTTCAGTTCAGGCAGTGGAAGATGTGAATGCTCAGAGGAAAATGGATGATGAGATTTGCAGCTCTTGGCCAATAAAGGACTTCCCCTTTTGTTAAAAAATGAAATGAAAATGGTTTTCTGTACCTTTTCCTCTCCCTTCCTCCCCTTCCCCCAGCAGATGGATTCTAGTGGCAGTGTTGAGGAGTGCTTAGCCAGAAAGATGCTACACCAGAGGTGGGCCAGAGTGTGTCTAGTCCCAGAAGATGCTGTTTAAGATTAAAGAAAACTCCAAGCTTAAGCAGCTCTGGGCTCCTTGCAGAGACTGCTACTAATTAGAGCATCAAGTTGTGTGGCAATTATTGTAAGGCAGCGACTGCCGACAAAGAACTCCATTAATAGTCACTTTTATTTTGTGCATAGGCTGTTGAGTTGTAATGTTTCTGTAATGATTTTAGCTTAGCTTGGTTTGTTGAAGTAGGGGTAACCAAGGTGATAAAGAAATGGAAAGTTCATTGTCCTGCTAAACTATCCAAAATACTTCTCAGGAAGGCTGGAAAGATGATGGATGGCCATAATCAGGAAGCAGGCATCCTTAGTACAAATTTCCCTGCTCTTCTCAGTCATTACTTTATCCCTATAATAATTGGGCCTGAGAAAGGAAGGGAAGAGAGAGAATAATTATTTTGCAATAAAAGTTTTATATTTTGTTTTGCCTGAGTTATTTCCTATCCCTGAGTTTTCTGACTCTACGTTGTTTGGAGTTGTAAAGCTCTTCACTTTACGAAATACGAGTTAATCCTAGAAATAGCAAGAATTGTTATAGTAGGTTTGGTGTTTCTTCAAGGTTATTTTGGATCTCATAAATTTGCCTAATTTTCTGAACAATCAAGAGAGATCATGATAATTTCTTTGGTGATAATTCCATCTATGCATTTGGAACCTTTGTGGAAACGTGAACTGCAATGAGACTCAGTGTCTAATAGGTTAAAAATTAATGTCAAAATTTATGGAGTTTGTTTCTACTTCTGTTGGATGTTGGCTTACATCAGGTGGGATGTTTCTTTATCTTTCTTACTTCTCCTTTGTATTTCCAGTTTTTTATTTTGGGGTTACTGCAATTTAAAGAGAATCTACAACAAGGAAATTGATCAGATTTGCTGCTGTGATTAGATGATAACACTTCCACACATGACTTTTTATTTTATTAAAGAAAAAATAATTCCCAACAGATTAATTCCACTTGATCATTTGGTTACCATCCTCAAATATTTTTGGTGAATAATCTTCAGGCAGTGGGTTGTTTGTGAAGTGTCATTTCATCTCTTTGCTCTTGCTGTTTTTCTTGTGTAGTTGCTCATTGAACATTGCAAGTAGTTTCCTGAATATTTGTTTACATTTTGTTTTGTGTCTTGTATCTCCATCCTGAGCTACTTGTGCAGCTGAATGCTGTTCAGAGATGGTGCTACTTGTCATGCTCAAATACACATAATCCATGATGAAGAGTTTGTTCTCTGCACTGTGATAGCTTCTGATCAGGATTTAATTTCTGGTCTGTGAAGTCAAGCAAAATAAAATAAGAATGATGACAAATGAGTAAAACAGTGAAACTGCTTGCCCCGAAGCCTTTGCAAAGGCGAGTCTTTTTCAATTAGTGCCAAAATGTGGAGGCACAGCTCTAATATAATTGAATAGAAGCAGAGAAACAAAAGCCAACCCCCTCAGGGTGTCCCCTTTCTATACCTAAGTAAAATAGAGAAACATAACAAAATCTTTCTTACTCTAGGTTTTTTCTTGCCAAGCTGTATTTCTTAAAAAATAATAGTAATAAAAAAAGCATTTTGTTTTAGGAGGCAAAATCTGTACATAAGACCAGTCCTGAATTGCAGAGTAGCATGTGGACTACACTCATTGCAGCCCATACCTGATGGGTTCTGAAATCCTGTTTCAGCTGAAGGCTTCGTTCCAGCATCTTTGGCATCGTGTTTCCAGGTGATAAAAAGTCTTCACCGGAATCTTGGTTTATATCAGTTTGATTTTCCACCTAAATTAGGGCAGTAGTATTTTTACATTTCTCAAAAGGACATAGAGGTGCATTAGCAGGATGTTTTTGAATATGAGGTCATGGAAGTAATGTAGGGCTTTGATATTCCTTATCTTTAAAGCGGGTTTCTCGTGAGGAGACATAGGCCTGCTCTTTCTCTTCCTTCTTGTGTAAAAAGCAAGCAGTGGGATGTGGCTCAGCCTGCTGATGTGATCTGTGTTTAGTTGTGCCTCTGGGTGGCCACACTTTGGTTTGTCTCACAAAGCAGCCCCCTCTCACAGTGTGCCCTCCCTCCCCAGAGGAGCTGAGCCCCTGCCCAGTGAAAACAGGCTCCCAGATCCAGAGGGTTTGCTTTATAGTGTGTTGGGCTTTAGTTTGGTTTGGGCTTTTTACATAATTAAGTGGCTGTTGGCCCTAATGCTGAAATAATATTTTTGCAGATTTTGATAAGACTGTTACTTAGTAAAGAGTTATAATCTCCTGGAAGAGCAGCATTGTAACTTTCTCCAGTCACCAAGTGGAAAATGAATTAACATCAGGGCTTGCATAGCTTGTGTGAATTGCTGAGAACTTAGTCTTGTTTAATTCATACTGATTTATTTATAAAGTGATAACAAGATTCTTGTGGCTTTTGTAACATCTGCTTTTAATTTTAGAAGCATTTAAATCAATTTACTGCATGACAGTATTTGTCAACACCAGGTAACAATGACCTCTAACATGCCTACTCTGTTGAGACTGGTTAGCAGGATAGACTGAGAAATAATATGCAAACTCCTCTCTTATCAGGAGAGATCAGTTCCCAAAGTGACATGGATATTGTTGGTGTAGGTGATACCTTTAACCATGACATCACTTTAAACCCCTGGGCAACGCTCAGACCCTTGGGAGTGTATTGCTGCTGAAGGGAACTGCTTGACCTGAAACTCTGAGACTCTCTATGTTGAATTTTCTTCTGCTCAAGGGACCACAGCTGCAGGCTTCAATCAAGAATCCCTTATTTTTACTGGCTTGCAGTCAGGAGCACTCAAGTGACTTTTACTTTTTTATCCCAGCTTTTTCATTTTATGTTTTCTTTTTCCCTAGCCTTTTCTGTTTATTTTTCTTACATTCACTTGACACCTGTCCCTATGTTTGGAGGATGAGATAAGAAAAGAACTCTGTCCCTGTCAAGACAACAAGCAGAATATGCCTGCAAAAAAAGGGCCAGAGCAGGAATCAAACCTCTCCTGGGCAGGCAGGTGTGGGAGAGCTCCTTTGCTGCAGTTGGCTTTCTGGAATGCCATCAGTGGGCTTTTGTCACTGTAGTGGGTATAACTGGAAGCAGGTTTCTCTCTCTCTTTTGTTTTTCCTAATCTTTTTTATTTTTTTTGAGTCATCATGCTGCAGCAAATTTTGCGTGATATGTATATTGACCCTGAGCTCCTGGCAGAGCTGAATGAAGAGCAAAAGCAGATCTTATTCTACAAGATGAGAGAAGAGCAGCTGAGGCGCTGGAGGGAAAGGGAAGAAAAAGCCCGAATGGAGGAGGCTGTGCTGAGAAAGACAGCAAGGCGCAACCAGAGTAAGATTTCTGATCTCCTTCTATACTTCAGAGCTGGGGATGGTGGGCTTGCCACCAGCTGTTGTGCAGCAGGCATCTGGAAGAGATTGCAAGGCTGAGTGCCAGCTGTCCTTATGGGCAAAATGACAGTCTGGGACTGTGAAAGCAACATGTTCCTGCTCCTTGTAACTCCAGTCTGGTCCTTTGTTTTGGGAGTATGGTAATGATGGAGTAAGGGGAATTGTTTTGAAGTGCCTGTTTCAGTCAGGAGTCACTGCTGATGTTCTGTCAGTGGTAACTGTTTCATCAGTTACCACTGATGAAACTTCAGTGGTGACTGAAGTTTCTCCTCTACTCCTAACAATTTTTTTTTTTTAAATCACTTGACATCCTCACCTCTCACTCTAGGTCAGGCAAAAGCCTGTGCTGTTTCTTGACATGGCATTAAATATTTCCATCTGGCTGTAGTAGGAAATAATTTTATGAATTTGAGCTTGTTATAAAGGGCTGTTTGTGAATAAATGTAATACCAAGAGAGCCATACTGTATGAGACTAAATTTCCAACTGTATGCCCACTGCATAGTCTCCAAGAGATTACGTTTAGAGAATAGGATAATAGTGTGGCAAGCCAACAACCAAAAAGAAGAAACCAGAAATGTGTTTGCATACCATATGTGTTAAAATATGGAGCTCCTCCCCAAGGCTGCTAATGAATGCTGAATATGGTGACTTGAATAGGACAGTGATGGAAGAAACATCAGAAAATAACTTCTCCAAATGTCTTTTCCAACTGACTGGCCTTGGGCCCAAGTAGTTTTAAATAAACAGAAATACTTAATTCCTTGCTCTTTTCTCTGAGCAAGTGCCTTTCCAGCTCTTTCTCCCATTCATAGGATGAAGCTGTTAGGCTGGTGTAAGATAGAAAACCTTTTCATCTTGGAAATGTAACTACAGTGATTCTTTACTCAACAAGGAGATGTCACAGAGATACGTAAATCACTCATTTCCCTGCCAAAGATCTTATCATATGTTTAAATCTATTAAATCTTGAATATTCAAAGTTTCTAATAACTTCTGGTAGCTGATTTTGAGAAAGCTCTGTAATGGGATTGCAGTCAGCATTTCAATTGTTGCTTATTTGAACACAGCCATGGTAGAACAACCCAGTACAGAGACAATGTTGGATTCAGTTGTCAGACTTGAAATATCTAGAGCTTCTGAGCCTTACAAAGTGCCTCTTAGACAGTTATCAATTCAAAGACTATGAAAAATGCTTCAAAGCAAAACTATTTCCAAGACTCACTTGAAGGACAGGCTTGCATGGAATGACTGGACTAAGCTACAACAGTAGCCTTAAAACGAGGGGAGAATGTCCAGAACACCCTAGTCAGCCCTAGCAGGAATTGAAAATGACCCCTCAGAGATGGCAAGGTGGATGTTTAATTTTTAGTTTTTTCATGTTAGGGCTCTCACTGTGAACGACCCTCTTGAGAGGGATGGCATCAGAACAGCTTCTCTCATACAGCACAAAAGCTTTGTTAATTTTGATTGATTTGTAGCTCAGAAAAAATTAAAAATGCAGTTCAGCTTCACATACCAAAACAACATCATATCATTGAGATAATCTGTATCATGCTCATTCTTTGAGGGAGACAGATACAGAAAACTCTAACTGCAAAAATATTTATCTGATGAATTGTCATAGTGTTGACACCTACATTTCTATATATAAATGATACATTAAACCTGTTCAGCGTCCTGCCACGGGAGACCATTTTCTGGGTAAGTAATTTTCTGATTAATAAGTAATTGGAGAAAGAAGAGCAGCTGAGTACCCTATAGATTATATTTGCTCTGACAAAGGTAGTCATTGAGTTAAATTTTGCAAAAATGCATTTCCATTTTACCTTCTTAAATTGCCAATTAAAGGTATTGCTTAGGTTTGACTTTTGCCCTCTGTTGGGAAATTTCTGCTTTCTTCAGAACTGTAGTGAAGAACAGTTTGAATCAGATTTGCAAGTCAAGCATCTACTTCTGCTGGAAATATCTTTTTGCTTTCATGAACTGGTGTTCACCAGAGTTAGGAAATATAACTTCTTTCAGGTGTGCTGATCATTAACTGTACAGGTACTTGTAATTGATTTCTATTGCATAGTTCCACAATGTGGTGTTAAATGGTCTCTCAGTGAAGATGGTTTCTTGTTTAAAACAGAAAAGATAAAAAAGCCAACTGCAAATTATGGATATAAAATAGTAATTACTGTGCAATAGTATTGCATATAGACTCAAGGGGTCAGAGTAGATGCCAATAATATTTTTATCTTAAAATATTTTTTCCTAGAAGACAATTGAAATAATAATGTTTTGGACCTTGAAGCTGCTTCATTTTAAGTTTCCCTTAATATATAAGTGAATTTCCAGACCTTCTTCCCCTGCTACACAGTGTAGAATGTAGAGTGGTTTTATTCCTGTTTTAAATTAGTGGCTACCAAGAAATGCAAAGCTACCCCAATTACATGTTCTTTATTCCCTTGAAACTGGGGGATCTGAGATTTTTCATCTGTGGGTGTTTTTTTTTTTTGACTCTGCTGCATGACATGTTTTATGTTTGTGCTACTTTTTTTTGGCCAAGTTTTATTCTGAGTTTGTAGATATCATTGTAGCCTGAAAGGGTGGAATAGATGTGAGCTTTCAATATCTCTAATGTGCTGAGTTTCTGAAAACATGGGTGTTGTTTGTGAATACAGCATAGCATTTGTATAAAATAATGTTACACTAATTTAACTGTAATTATCTTTATAGCATTGCCTTTCAAATCCTTCTGCTTTCCTCAAAGTTTGAATAGCCACATATGAAAACTTTTCTTCCCATCTCTTTGGGATGGGATACAGTTAGATTGAACAAAAGCTGTTAATGACAATGGAGACTTCTCTAGATAAAAGTGCTCTGTAAAGTGCCTTCTGCTTGATCTAGAGTTCTATATCCCAGCTGCTGCAATTCCCCATGGATTCAGGAGTTTAGCTACAGTGGGATGTGTGCACCCAACAGCACAGCAAAAGGCTTGGATTTTTTCAAAACAAAGCAGGGACTGTGAGTTCAATTTTGATCTCCTACAGTGACTTAAGGATGAAATGCTCTTGTGTGTTAAGTATGCTGTCTTATGGAAACCACAAGTCACAGCTGGGGGCAAAAAGGTTGGCATATGCAGGTCAGAAAGGCCTTCTGCTGGAGTTAAAATCCTCAACAGACTTAGGGAATGCTCATTAACATGATCATTTTTTAATGGTTTGGAAATTGACTAGCAAAGGTGCCAAATCTTCATTGTTTTTTAAAGCAGTGCCACTGCGTGCAGGTTGTCCATAATGTCCTATTCAGTACTATGAAATTTGCGGTTTAGAAAACAAACAAGTCCAAACCATGAAATAAGATGTAAGCTGTTGAGAGCGTTTAGCAAGCTAAATAGTGTACTCATCTGTGTAGTCTTATTCTTAATTTCTAAAGAAAATAATATTAGTCACCTGCAGTAAACACTAAACAGTGCCTGCTTCTGTATTTAAATTGTTTGGTTCCATGTGTCTTGAGGAAAGGTTACAATTGAAATTAGTATCAGAATGAGTTAATGTTGAAGGAATTATTTCATTTTGGGGGTGAATGAAATGTGTTTTGATTATTCAATGGTCTTAATTTCTTTGCCAGTTAAAAAACACAGATTGTTGTCTAAAGGGATGCAATGTATAAACATCACTTCAGAATTAAGTATTTCCTTTAGAAGATATTGAATAAATTGTTCCCAATTTTTTTGCTATTTGTACCTTGCCTAAAATTATTAGTAGAATTTTGGCATCATGTGGGTCCTCCCAAAATGACAGCATTTAGTGAGCTTATTCAGTGTAAAGGAAATATTATGTAGCTTTAATTGAATAACGACTGCTGGCTGGCACTGGAATAGCATCACAGGTGAGCTGAATTTTTGGACGTCCATCTTCAATTCGCTTACAAATTGCTCCCGGGCAGATGTTTCAGGAACATATCTTCATTGTAATAAAACAGTTTGCTTGTTCCTACTGTACTAAAATCATTGAGAGAAATTGCCTCAAAATTTCAAGATCCCTTGGGATTTTCTGAGAGTTGACTAACAGGCAGCTTTGTAATTTGCACAGAATCATATTTATGTGATTAGGCAGGAGCCCTTTAGCCACTACAGCTGAGCTGGGAGGAAGCAGAGGACCCTGCCAATTTCGGTTTTGACACTGATGCAGTATCCAACCCTGCCAGCATTCCCAAAATGAGATCTCAAAAACTACTGAGCATTAGGTAGCTGAAGGACAGTCATGTGGGAGGAGAAACAATGCTGATCTGCTGCTGTTATTTCTGCCATTTATTCATTGTGAACTGCAGTTCATGGTGCTTAAATGGGAGCTATTTGTAAACACTCTTATTTACCTGTCCTTAATAAGAGAAGCTGGGAGAAAATAGGGTAGGCTTATCACAGCATGGCTAGAAAATAATTTTTCTATCTAAATGGTGTTTGTGTTAGAAAGATCATTAGAGAATAGATGATGCTATTTGGAAGCAAGTATCTCAAATATACCAAGGGGATGGCTGGAGAATACATCAGCGTCAGAGGAAGGCCAGTGAGTGAGCATGTGTTTCAGTGGGTGGACATGCAGTGACATTTTTTCTGACTTTGAACTTGGAAATGTATTCTTTATTTATGCTCAGGCCTCTACAGACCCTGGTAATACTTAGCTAAGATTCTATCTCCTGTGGAGACAAGCTCCTGTCAGTGCTCAGTGTCTCTGTATCACTGGATATGGATCTAACCAGGGACATCAGACCTCAATATTTCTGAAATTTCTGGCATTATTTTATCTTGAATTCTGCACAGTCCTGCCCTTTGTTTCCAATTCAGATATGGATGAAAAAGTAACAAGAGAACAGGAGCAAGAACATTAAAACAATTTTTGTTAGGGTACTGAGCCACCTAATTTGAAGTCATTGGATAAGTTTTAATGTAACACTATGTAGAGCAGCTTGAGATATGCTGTAGCTTTTTTATGTTCTGTACCTTGGGCCAGAAATGAGCTGCTCAGGGCCCATGCCCTGGTGTGGCTGAGTGCTGAGGCAGGGTAAGGCAGCAGCTTCTGGACTCACTTCTGTGAACCTGGGGCTACCAAGAGACCTCCAGCTGCTGGATGACCTAGGTGCACCAGATGGAACAAATCCAGAGGGACTTCTCTCACCTCCTGTGATCAGCAATAAGTCTGTGCTTTTTTGTTTTGTGCAGTCCTGCAGCTGATTTCTGTTTTGCAGAAAAGTAACAGGAGAATATTGCTGCCTACCTGGGGCCTTCTCCTGCAGACATGCAATCCTCAGTGCTCCTGTTCCTGAGGCATCTGGCATCAGCCACTCTCTGAGAGAGGCTGCTGGGTTAGAGGAGCCTCTGGCACAGAGGGCATCGCTGTTCCTCTGCAGTGTCGTGTTCCTCTGCCTGTCTGGACACAGCAGTGTTGGACTTTCTCCCACATACTGTGCCTCAGTAATGATATGAGGTTGTGCCTGTCTGCAAACTCATGAATACTTGATATGGAAAGAGGGCAGAACTGTGGCCAAGGGGAGAATGGGATTTGCCCAAGCTAATTCAATATTTGCTTGCTGATTTTGCCATTTTTTTACATAAATGACAAAAACATTCAAGGACAAAGGAACTGGGTTTTGAGAGCAGGATTTGGAGGGCAAAGGAAAACTCAGTGTGTTCAAGTCAGCAGTGGATTTAGCCAGACACTGATGGCAGTTCAATAACCTTTGAGTCCCCTTGTTTGCTGTGGTGCTAAAAAGCCTCACTGGAGGGTACAGTTCTCCCTGCTTCCGTGGTCCTGTGTGCCTGACAAAAGGAGTCAGTGCAAACCTGGCACGCTGCATTAATCAGGAGAGCCTGGTGCAGAAAATGATGCATAGCTTCCCGTTCATTCTGTGACACAGAGCCCTTATCCTCCTGCTTTGTGTTTCCAGCAGACCCTGAAGCAGACATGGCTTTATTTTATTCTCAAAGGGAAAACCTGGAAGCTTTGTGATAGGTCTGTGAGAGAAACCAAGCCCTCTGTATAGCTTTTACACTTTAGAAGATTCAATTTGGATGAAGAATCAGAAAATATGGTGCTATGTTCTGGAAATTTTTTAATGAAGAAAAAAAATCTCAAATGAGCAATACTGATGGGAATGATTTTTAAACCCTCACTTTTTCTCTAATGCTTGCCTATATTTTTATGCTGTTTATAGTGAGAGGGTCAGCCATTAAAATGGACAGACAGGAGGCTGCCTCTAGGTTGTACAGGGAGTTAGAAGAATGACTTTAAGAAAGAGCTTTGAATATTATCTCCTGGTTGAAATTGGGCCAATTACAAAATTGTTACATGTAACAGTGTGCCTTGGCCAGGGAGCCACAAAATTGTTTGCAACATACTGGGTAGATGCAGTTTAAATGTTATTTTATTTCTGTATTTATTTTTGCTCCTTATTTTTGGTTTCTAACATGCAAACCCCTGTGTGTATGTTGCATATATACATACCATGTCCTAAGTAAACCCACTTACCTTTGAGTGTTGTGTACAGTCATCCTTGCTACATTTGTTAATTACCAGAGTTCTACGTGAGTAACTGTTTCCTCCCTTAATATTTGCTCTCTTCAGTCACTCTTCCTTTATTTGATCCTGCAGGGGTTTATTGCAGCATAATTATTTCCATGGTAACAGGCTGTAATTCCATAAACAGAAGATTGAGTTTGTTATATGATCAGGAAGCAGCTGGAGAGCCATAAAAGGCTGATTTTTCAGCAATGCTGAAATCCTGCAACCCTTATTGATATATTAATGTAATCAGCTGAATTTCTTTCCGCCTTTGCAAATCCTCCCCTCAATAGAAAGGCACATAACACAATATTGAAATTCAAAGGTGTGTAAATTTAAATGTTAGGGGCAGAATTTTTCCCCATTCTTCTAAGAATTGAAATGAAGGGGTTTTTTGAATGTATTTTGGAAAAAGAGGGATTCTATGCTCCCACAACTATTAGCGGGGAGGCAGAGCAAAAATTAATTGTAGATCTTCAGTTTCTTGTGGGATGATATTTTCATTACTTTCCTCAGTATTATCTAGTTCTTCTCTGTATATTTTAATGGATTTACAGCAGTTATTGTTTTGAGAAATGCATTCTGTCCTTTGAATAGTCTTTCAAAAACATTCACAGTAATTTCCTAGGTTTTCTCCTTAGAAAGAAGTGAAATTCAGTTTGTGTGTTTGTAAAAAAAAAAAAAAAAATTCAATACTTATGTTGGCAAAGCTCAAGAAATTGAGAACAGCCTAAAGCTCACATCTTCATTTTCATCCTAATCAATGAGCTTCTAACACATGTCCTCTAGCTAAATGAAACTGAATGGAACCTCATCTACCCTGCAGACTAACAAAATTCAAGCCTCTACTTTAAAGAAGCCATAAAAATAATTTGCTTGGAAAGCCAAGAAATCTCAAGTAAAGGACACTGTGCTTAGACCAGAGTATACCAGATATTTGAATTGCAGAAGAACAAAAAACCCACAACCCTACAAACACAGTAAACTCCACAAGCTATGGTTTAGCTCTCCATGGCAAAAGTAGATCAGGCTGATCAGCTTTTAATGCACATGCAGCCTATTTCAAATGCATAATAAATTTCAGGAGTTTTTTTCTAGCCGAGAGAGAGAAAATAATAAAGATGTTTTCTGTAGAGAGTCAAAAGATACTTGTGTGACTGCAGTTTCCCAGCGGGTGAGGAAGGACAGTCAATTGCTGCTGCAGAGATTTGTAGCTTCCAAGCAGGAGAATTATGGTGGGAAGCCCAGAGAAGCAAGGCTGTTCATGGAAGTAGCAGATTGTTTAGTACAACATTTAGCAGAATTTGAATGCGGTCCTGTGGTTCTGAGATTATAAATCAGTGATCACATAATCTGAATCTGTGCTCACAATTTCTAAATTTACACCTTGTCGATTCCCTCCCACAGAAAGGCAGGAGGGTGCTTGGTGCTCTCTGTGCTTTTGCTGGACTAAGCAGGCAGACTGGGTGATGGTACAGCTGGGAATCCTGCCACCAAATCAGGCCTCTAGCTCCTTGGAATAGCTCCTGTGTAGACACTGGGGATGGATCGCAAATGGGGCTGCTGGGGAGTCTCTAACTGTTAAAGCAATGGTGACCAAGCTTGGAGAAAGAAAGCTGACTCCAGCAGTATTCTATTTGCTCTAATTACCATTATTTCCAAAGCACTTTTATTTGGAGATGTAAAAAAATAGGCCAAGAACCTATAAGTGGTTCATCTCCTCTGTTCCAGCTGGCAGAGGCAGTGTGGGGCTCTGGTCTCCTCGGTGTGTCTCTGTTTGTCCCAAGCCTCAGACACAACGTGGAGGTCTGAGCTGATAGGATTGGAACCCAGTGTGGCCTGAGCTGGATTCCCCACGCTGGTGCTTCTCTCTGTCCCCAGGTATCCAGGCAGTGTTGGTGTTCCTTGGCAGCATTTGGCCATGGCAGTGATGAGGTGACAGTGCCCTGCTGGCCCTAGGGCAGCTCAGAGGCCAGAGCAGCCCCTGGTGCCACATGGCTCAGCTCGTGGTAGCACTCCAGCACTCTGAGGGTGGGATCAGAAGTGCTCCTGGCAGAGCCTCAGAATTCTTGTAGGTGAGAGCTCAAGTTTCTGATTGCTCTCCAGGCATTGTTTTGCACTTTTGTTGCTGGTATAGAATCGGCTGTGTAAATCACAGACAAATAGAAAATATGATTTGCTTTTATTTTTGCTTCTGTGTGTTTATATGTACAAACTTGAGTTGTAATTTGTTCTGGCTTTAGGTCTCCAAGAAAGTTTTTGTTGTGATCCCTTTGTGCTGCAAATTTGAGGGACCTGATTTTGCATTTTCTGACCTGGCATTTGTCTGGAGTAAGGAGCCAGAAGCCAGTTTACGGGTCTCAAAGCAGTGTGGCTGTAGATTTAGAGGAGCTCCATGTGAGATACTGATTCATGGATGAGGTTCAGGTGAAAAGAACTTCAAAAGTTTGTTGTCTTCTTCTGGTGCTACAAAGTATTTTTAGGTGAAAAATGATGGCAGAGTAGGGATGGCGAAGACCTAGCAAATTATTCAGTAAGTTTTCCTGATAAAGCAGTGCTTGTTTCTAAAATACTTCCATTTCTACTTTCCAAAACAGACTAACTTTGATGTCCACTGCTTCCTAATGGTTACTATTTTCAGCATGCCACAGTCTCTCCAAAATGAAAAAAGTACTTTTGTGGTCAAGGCACAAGACTGGGGCTCAAGAGATTTAATTTTTGTTTCTTGACCCTGCCTTAGGCTCTATGACTGGGCTCAGAAGCCTGCTGCTGAGCAGGAAACATTAGGCTCTCTTGCCTCCTTCTCATCTACATTTCAAATTTGTTTAGTCAGGACCTGTCTCTTCCTTTTATATTTAGTTGAATTTTTCTTTTTTGTGTATTTCTCTTTGATTTGGAAAGAAAGTGTATTAGCAAAACATCTTATTTTGCAGAAAAAATTTAATACTTGAGAGGCATTTTAAAGCAGGAATTATTTTGTTATAATCAGCCATAAATAGTGGTAATTCTCTGCTTGCAAAGCAGACAACACTAGTTTCCTACAAGTATTAGGGAAAATAATTTTCTGGACTTTCTTGATCTTGCCATAGGCTCTGCAGTTTAAAATATCATTAGCCTAGAAGAGCTGACCCTCTCACTGTGAATATGGTTTTGAAAGCTGCAGAGACTTTTTGTATGGCAGAAATTCTGCTTTCACTGTGCCAGATTTTCTCCCCGAGGTGCTCTTTTTTTTCCCTGCATGCTCATTTTTCATGTTATTTTGTGCTAAGAAACTACTGAGTTTTATGATCAGATTGCACAGTAAAGCCCAGCTGCAACTTTATGGGAACAGAGGTTTAAGGGAAGGTTTGCATGGGAGTCATTTCTTGAAGTAAATTCAGTGGTTTGATGTGAAAAAACCTTATTTTCTTCTAGAGAAAAATGTGAATTAAGGCATCTGTGCTCAAGCTGAATTATTTTAAAATTATAAAAATATGGGTGTCTATCTGTTTAATGCTGAAGGTTAAAACTGCCAGATTGTTTAATACACAAATCTTTCAGCTTTGACTATATTTGAACATGCACTTGATGCATATACAGTAGAGTTCTGTACTGTGTATAGTGCTGAACCAACAATACTGATGGTTTCAAAGGAGTTTATGCATCTGCTGGCTAGAACTTGATAAAAAAGATCCATTGTTTTAAAAGAAGAAGGAACAATTTCTCAAGACATGTCTACAAATCAGCTATTTGTTTTATTGGGCTGGGTTGCAATGGATAAGTTGTGCCTCTGAGAAACACATTAATAAACTTTTGGCACAGAAAACCTTGAGAGAAGCAAAGATAAAATTTGTCTGTTTACCTGAAAAATTATATATTTTTTTCCTTCCTGGAAAGCTCTGATAAGTTCATAAATGAACATAAATAGTGAAATTGTCTCAGAACAGGAGTAGTATTTTGTATCTACCAGTTATGTTACAGATCAATTAATACAAGGTGTGTTGTTTGCAATCTTTTCTTTAAAGTACTAAATAAAGGAGAGCAACTAGGATATTCAGATTCCTCACAAGAAAGAAGACATGCTGTGCTTTTAAAACAAAACTGCCTTTGGTTTTTTGGAATTAGTACTCCTGGGAATACTCATTCCATACTTCTCAAGATACTTTATCAGGAAATGCAGTAGGAGAAAACCTTGCAGGCAAGTAGTGATATGGCCGGTCAAGACTCAGCAGATGGTATTCTAATGCTGTATCCAAAAAATACAAGTTCAAAATAAATGTTGTGTTGACAGGAACACAAGTACAGAATAAGAACCACAATGAAATACATTCACATTTATAACCTGAGACATAATCTGATAGACTGTGAAAGAGCAAATGCTTTTGAGAGTTATTGAAGGAAAACACTATTAGCTTAAATTTCCACCCCTCTTTGAAGTTAGTACCGTTAGGCCAACGCCAGGGATTCGTATAAATTACATTTTCAAATTTGATATAGAATATCAGTTTCATGATGAGATTTGATCCGTTCATTGCCTTCAGTCTGGATTGTCAACACTTGGGAGTGTGGGCTGGTGCTGACACTGCTGCTGTCAACAGCCCCACTCCACTGCCTCCTGCAGTTTTCTGCCTTCAGCCCGGGATTCAGAAACACTTTATTGATTGTGCATTGGGAAACTTAATCTGGTTAAATGGATATGTCCTCACACAGAACAAATGGTAGCTTTAGGTGAGAGTAGCTAAACTGATGCTGGTAGAGAGAGATGGAGGAAAAGTGGAAGTAAATCCTGCCTGTTCAAATAGGACAGGTTTCTTTTAACTCTTATGGGAACACTGGAGAAAAACTACTTAGGAAAATGGTGCTCTGTCCATTTCTTTATTTTCAAATGAGACAAAATTCCTTTTAGAAGAGATGTTGTGGTGCACGATTTTCTCATATCAATGCTTGGGTGAGAGGATGAAATCTAGGGGACTATAATATACAGGGAATGATGCAAACTGCTGACCATTGATGGCCTTGTAGTCTGAATTCTTCTAAATAAATCCACTGTTAATTTGGCAATGTTCTTTGTGGCAGAATCTCCTTTTGTGGAGAACAGTTTCAAGAAACTTGAAAGAAATAAAGCATAAAAATTGATGCATAAGAGGTGTTTCTGCAAATTCCTTATTATGAACCTCTAAAATGCATATAATATTTGACAGTTGTATTTATAAAAGCAGAAGGAAAAGACCAGACCACACTAAATCGGGTAATGTAAATAACTATTAAAATGTGTTCAGGTAGGATCTAATCTTGTGGTCTTTGTAATCTTACAGTTGGTTCTTGTACTTGATGGCTCACAAAATGCAGTAGCTTCTGTAAAGAGCTCTCAGGCCTTTTGTGGTGTTATCACTCTGTCAACACAGTAACCATAGATTTTTGTGTAGTTTGTGTCATGAAAACTGAACCAGAAATTTAATCCCTTTCAATTGCCTATGTGAGCAGAATAGGCTCTGCAGCAGGGAGTGGTGTTCTCTGGGTATGCAGAGTCCCTGAAACTCCTGCTTCACACAGTGGAGGCAGGAAATTTCTAGATTCTTTGAAGGTGTTCCAAATAATTTTCTCTACCTGTTCAACACTGGACATTCTTTGTGCACGAAGCATTTTTAGTCACATAATATCACTGGTCATTGATTTTGCCCCATCTCTTTTTCCATGCTCTTCATTCATCCCTCGTTGAGTGAAGTGAGCAAATATAGCAATTAAAAAGGGATCATAATACTGGAATCGTGGGAAATGCATGCTTGAATTAATTATTTTTATTTTTGTGGGACAATGAGTCTTTACAAATTGGGTAATCTGCAGCATGAAAACATTTTAATTTTTTCCCCCCCAGTGTTTGACCTGATTTGGTCAAATCTGAAGATTTCTTTGGACCTCTGAGCAATGTTTTCTTCTGAATCATAAACTGCAAGCTTAATGTTTCCTAAATTTCAGATTTACCATCCTTTCATGTCTGTTTTTGCAGGATTTGAGGCAGTGTTTACACTTTGGTGTGCTCTCGGTGGCTGTTGCAGGTAACGGCAAACGCGTGCAGTGGCTGCGGGGCAAGGACGGCGAGGTCTGGGTCTGGGTGATGGGAGAAGCCCCGGGGGACAAACCCTATGAGCAGATCTCCGAGGAGCTCATAGCAGAGCGGGCCAGGCAGCAGGCACAGAAGGAGGCAGAAGAGCTATGGTGAGGATTTAAGAATCTGAGTTCGGGGTCCATTTGGCATAATGGGAGCTATGACCTTGTAGAAAGGTGGGAGGTAATGGTGGGTAAAACTGGTAAGTATGTTTTGTGAACATTCGCTTTCATTTGTTTTGTCAGGTTTTTAGTGTGATAAAAATGTCATTTTGTTTTTATTGAATACTGAAAGCCAAAAACCCTATTTGAAAAAAAAGTGATGCCAAGTTTTTTCTCTCTTGGGAATTTAGCAAAACCGTTGACCAGCCTGCAAATAAAGAAAAATGAAGCAGTCTGGTTTTGAGATGATTAAATTAGATATGTTTGTTATATCATAATTCTGAGCCCACAATGGGGGTTTAGTACATAAAATCCTTTTTGAAATTGGTTTTATTTGCAATTTGCTTGCATTAATTTTTATTCCAGCAGTTCAAAAACTCATTATACAAAGTCCCATGCGGATGTTTCTAGCAGGGCTTTTTCCACGTTTGGGGGAGATTCAAAAGTGTATTGATGCTTGATATTGTTAGGAATTAGGCCACCTGCCTCACACACTTCCCTATGTAGTGCAGCGCTGAAAAGTGATTCTTTAATATCAGGTTGTTCTATGTCATCCTTTTTCATATGAGATTATTCTTGCTTTGAGTGCTTGCATATTTAAGCAGGGACTGAAAACTTCAACCTGTGCTCTGAATTTCTTTTACATTGTCAGTACTAATAAACAATCTAGCAGAAAAGTTTGGGAGACATTTGTACTAGTATTTGAAAGACAATAAATTCCAACTATGTTTTGCTAGACTAATAGAAAAATATAAGGTATGACTTAAAGATATCCAAGAAGTACTTGTCTAACTTAGAAGTGCTATTTTAATTAGTAATTTATCAAAAACTGTAAATTTTCTGCTCTCCAGATGGTTTCTTCAAATATGATGGTTTGTGGTAGGTCTCTTGTTAAATAGATTTTAATTCTTTGCTTGCATCTTTCCATGAAGTCTTTACACTAATTATTTGTTGCAACCAGTAAGTATTGATCCTCAATTTAAGAAAATTAGTGCATAAAATTTTTATTTTCACATCCTTTTCTGAAGGAGACAAAAGGAAGCTGAAATAACAAAGAAATTCCGTGATGCTATGGCTCAAGAAAAAGCCAGAATAGTGGCAGAAAAATGGAAAATAGAAATGGAGGATCGAAAAGCAGCCAAACTGGAGGAAGAAAAAATTCAGGAGGAACTGAAGGTTTGCATAGAGAAATGTAGGGTTTTTTAATAGTGTTTTCATATAAATTCACAGTTCTTGTCACCTTCAGTGCATGCTTATTAATAAGCTTTAAAATTCAGAGTTGTAATTTTTCATTCTGGAATATACAGATAGCTACATGGTGTTCAGCAGAACAGCTGGGTGAGTGATGAGAAAAAATTACAGGTCTCATTCAGAAGTGCCAGAACAATCAAACCGGATATTCAGCTCACACATTAACAGAATTGTTCAGTCAGCTGTGCTGGATGAATCATCCTGGGGAAAAAAATGTACAATTGGGAAAGATCTCATTTTAAGTTAGTTTGCTTGAATGTATTCTGTGTATTTTGGATGAGTTTGTTCACATAATGAACTTTAAAACTGTGTCACTACTTCCTTCAAAATAATAAGGGGTGGATCCTTCCCCTACTCAACATATGGGAAAAGTCCAGTTGGCTTTGCTGGGAGAAGTTAATTTGCTTGATTTTTTATTGATTTCACAATGAACTTTTTATGAGCTCAGTTACAATATTTTAATGTTTGTTGGAAATAATATTTTTTTTCACATTTTCTAGTTAAAAATAGCAATTTCAAAACTAAATAGGAAACGCCTTTGTTCACCCTTTTCATATTACTTGATAAAGATAAAAAATGATTTAAAAATGAGAAAGCGAAATATATAGGTTCAGTGTGCAGAGAAGTCATGACAGTCCTCTGAGGCTGGGATGTGCATGCTGGGACTGCACATGATTGGTGAGGCTGAGTTTCCATGGAGAAAGCCTGTAGAAAATCTGATTCTGGGGATCCAGTAACTTCCATCCACACCCCTCTCCCCTGCTGAAAGCTCACTGTGTCTCTTCCCTTCCTGGTGCAGTGATTTAAGGTATGGAAAGCAGGGATACACTATTCCTATTGTCCCTTTGTGATGGGAGGAATGCTGAAAATTTAGCGTTAAGTTTATGTGGTTCGATTGCAAATAGAAAATTTCTTATTACTCTGTAGACTGTGGGCCTGGGATTTGAGGTGGTTGTGGAGCCAAAGCCAGGGCAGTTCCTGCAGAGGAGGCTGCATAGAGTTGCTGATTTACCTTTATACAATTAATTTGAATTCACAGGAGAGAACGGGGCCTTTGAAATTTGATGTCAATGAGAAATGAAACTATACCTTTCTGCTTTATTAAGGTATGAATAATGAGCAGAGCAACTAATTAAATACTCTTTCCTCTGCTCTCTGGAAAGTAAAGGCCTCGTGAACAAAGGCTGACAGTGTTCTCTTCTGTCTATGTGGCTGACTCACAGGACACTTGATGGGGAAAATGTCCACAAGCTCACTGTTACTGTTCTGTTCCAAAGAGACTTTTTCATAGAGCAGAGTAAACAATTTATGAGGCTTTCAGTGGCCAGTATTCATAGCTTTCTATTAAGGAAAGCTAGTTGTTCAGTTGTTGATACAATTAAAAGGAATGGCCCCAAATTCTGCTCATGTTCATACTGATGGAAAGGTAATGTCACAGTCATCTATGTTTCCACTGCTTCCCAGGACATGAGCAGGTGTCCTCCATCCAGCTGGGTGACTGTTAGGAACACTGCTAGAAATGGGATTATGGTTCAGTTTCTACTTTGAATTTCAAATACCTTGGCCAGGATTTCATGTCTCTTCCCAAAGTTGCCAGTATATTTGTTCTGTCAAGGAAGTAGAAACCCTTTCTTTCCCATAAGCATTTGAAAACAGAATTTGCAAAAATTTAAATAAATGAACAAAAGTTTTCAAAACAAGACCCAGTAGAAAGGAGCTCCTGATTTAAAGAATTAGTTTGGAAACTAGATATGATGCAGTGATTGTTTCTTTAAATGCCCTTTATCAAGTGTTCCCCATAATTTCCTGTATTAATCCAACAACAGAGTCTAATTCCACTTTCAGCATAGGCTCTTCAATTAGGTCTATAATCTGACATCTGCCAGGAGAGACTTGGTCTGACATAGAGTTCCAGCAGCAGAGATCCAAATGCAGGATTGACTCTTGGTACTTTGACACCACTCCTTTGCTACTCAGAGAAGCACTTTACATGCTCTTGAAAGATCAGATCTTCTACATTGTGTGTGGTATCTCGACACAGAAAGAAAGTTGTGTTTCTGACATCCACATCCAACTAAAAGGAAGGAATACAACTAAAGAACAGGAAAAAAGATGAATTAATGAATCTACTGGTGTATGATAGAAGTAATTTATAGAATGAAGAAAAGGGTATGGAATTTGATGTAGATATGCAGGCAAGCTCGCTTCAACAGATTTAAAATATTTAGTGCACTGGTAATCATCCTTCTGTGATGATGACCAGACCACGTTTAAAGAGGTCTCCAGACTGAGGTATGGAAAGTCCAGTCTCTGCTAATGCTTCATCCTCTTGAAGCAGTTTGACTTAGGAAATTGAAACTGTCTCCTTTCTGCTGGCATGTTTAATTTCTAACCATATTGTGTCACAAAGCTCCTTTTTAAGATGCTTTTATTCCTCTTGACCTATCACGGGAGGTTAGGGCTGTCTGTACTGGATAAATGATATCTTACATATCAAAGTGAATGATGATCCCTATTTCTTTTTCCAATACTATTCCAAAAGTATTGCTTTCCTGGTGTTTCTAAGCAGAATTGCCTTTAATTTATGATGCTGGAATATAAATGTTGACTATATTTTTGAAGTTTAAGGATAGCTATTCTTTTACGCACCTATTGCAAAGGACAAATAAGAGAGACAATTACTATGATTAATCTTTTTGCTAATTCACAAAGGCTATGAGCTCACAGGTATAATTTTCTATGGTTATCAGTAGCTGCCATTAAGAGTCTGAACAATGTGCAGAGCTAAGGCAAATGGAAGATGTGAGTGTCATCCAGCCAGGGATGGGTATCCTTCAGCTACATTTAGAAATAAAAGAGATCTCTCAGTTCAGTCTTCATGTGGTCTACATAAATCAAGAGAATATTAATAGTAAAGTACTGTCCTAATGACAACATCAGATACCTGCCAAATTTAATAATATAAGCACAGTTGACAGCAGAGCTAGATTTCTTCTTAAAAATTCCCTGGGAGATGAAATGTCTCATCAAAGAAGATAGGTTCAGAGAACAGAACAATTAGTGCTTCTGTTCAGGAAGTATCTAATTAACCTTATGCTCAGTAGAAAGAATACACTTTCTATTGAGCTTGGATGAGCTTTCAACACATGCCTGAATGCTTTACTGTGCCCCCAAGTGCTGTGGACCTGATTCTTCAGAAAATTGCTGCCAGATGTAGAGTTTAGGAATACAGTGAACTGTCACCATTGCCATTTGGAGTACTGTGAGCTTCTTAGGATAGAGCAGAGAGCATTCTGTCTTGATCTGAAAAAAACTCTTGTCTCCAAGTAAACGTCAAGCACTAGAGTGGGACTGTTATCTCCAAGTGCAAATAAGCTGTAAGTTCAGCTCTGTGCTTTGCTGTGCCAAGAAAACACTGAACTCTTTCCCAAAGACAGCATATTTAGAATCTAAGAATATGACAACAGCTTCTTGCTGGGGTTTGGCACCCAATTCATTCTGAAAGTGCCTTAGTTGGGTTATTTCAATGGCAATTGCAATAATTAATTTTGTTTCCTTTTGGGTGACCACAATTCAGTAATTCTTTTTTTTTCCTTTGCCATTGTCTCTTGAACAATGTTGTAAATCAGAAAGCTGTTAGTTATGGTTAGGAACTGGGTCTTCAGATTTTCTCTATCCTACTTGTAACTGACATTAATTTTAAAGGAAAATATCTTCTTCGGTGCCATCAGTAATGATTGCATTTCTGAAGCCACTGTCTTCAGTCTGGATTGCTGCTAAAAACTAGCAAAGCTCAGGTGTTTTCCATGGGTAAATGGGAAAATTTAAGCCACTAATAAGGGTAGCTTACATGTTACGAATTCAAGCTGTGAAGAGTCTCTAAGGTCCAGAGAGAAACTTTAAGTAGATAGTCACTGGAACTATGGCAAATTACTTGAGCAGAGCCTGTTCCAGCATGTGCAGCAAATGTCAGATTTCTCCCAACCAGAAAGAGTCCTTTGCTTTCCAGATTATGGAACACAGGGTGCTTGTGATAGAGTAAATTGGTACCTCCTTGTATGAGATGTATGAATAGCATGTCCTGGACACACCCATGTCAGAAATCTCATAGCTTCTGCATAATGCATTTCATACATTTGTCTCTGTGCAAATACATGCACAGTGAAGCAATGCAAAGGCTGTGTTCCTTTTGAGACACTGGTAGTAGAGAAAAAAGTAATGCCTCTGCAAACACTTTCTTTTCTGATGCAAGTGAGAGATTTTTCCCAGAAAAAGGCTGGGAAGGAGTTGGACATATTTCTGCCTTTACTCAGAGCTCTGTTGGTACCTGTCAGGTGAGTCTGGAGAGACATCTGATCTCTGAACTCAGCTGGCTGTGTCAGCCTTGCTGAGCAGCCTGTGCTGCAGCTGGGGACCCTGGGGTTTTCAGATTTCCTTCCTCAGAGCAGGGAGTCCCTAAGGGCTCTCAGCTGTGCTTTAGGTGGCCTGAATGTCTTCCCTGGCCCAGGTGGTTGCTGAGTGGGCTCAGGAGGTTCTCTGCAGCCGTAGTGCAGCCAGCTGGCTGCAGCTTTCAGGGCTGCCAAAGACACTTCCTGCCAGCCTGAAGCACTGAGAGAATCCCAGGCAGTATTTGCTTCTGAGAGGGCTGTTGTAACACATAATCCTTGTGGGTTTTGCCCTGAGCAGGAGGACAGTGGTCATTCAGCTGCCCTGCAAACTGTAAGACTCCCCAGAAAGACCCCAAGAGCTGTGGCAGCCAGAAGCCCAGTTTTCCTCTGTAAGAAATCCCACTGCTTTATTTTGCCTTTTCCTCAGTATATTTAAAAAATCTTTCTGCAGCAAAAACTAAATGATGACCTCCTTTCATCTGCCTTGGACTGAAACATTAAAACTTAACCATGGCTAATATTAAATATTATTTAGAGCTACTCATAGTAAAGCTGTCAAACATGGTAAGATACACATAAACAAGTCTGTGGTAAATTCTCAACTGCCAGAGGATAGATAAGATCATTTAGCATGTTCAAATTCTCCATTGGAGTAAAGGCTGGAGAGGATTACTGCTGCCTGTTGAATTGCCAGAGTGATTTGTTTTGGCAGCTTGGAATTTCTCAACAATTTGCAACTCTCTACTGGATTGTCACTTGCTAATTATTTTGGCAGAGCTGAAAGGGTCAGGCACAGAGTACAATCTCTCTCAGCTGTCAGGCAGAAGATGGTGTTTGTAGGTATTACAGCTCTTCATTCCCAGCTCTGATGTGCAGGGTTGGATTCCTGGGGAGAAGCAGACAAACTGCTTGCTGTATTCTTTCAGTGGAGTAAATGTGAAAAGTTCAATTGTTGTTCATTTTAAATACAAACACACACTGTTTAGTCGTACTTGACAAAAGGTTGACTGTTCTTTTCCTGTGTCACACCAGCAAGAATTGTTTCTTGTCACACACAGCTTGAGGGAGTTGGGCAATATACCTGCACATCTATGCACTAATTTAATAAATATAAGTTAAATCTCCTCTTTCTCTAAAAAGGAAAGTTTTGTGAAAAATTTTTGGTGAATTCAGAATCAAGTACCTGTGTTAAGCTTTTGTTATCTCTTCTTTGACTTACATCTCCTTTTCCATTAAAAAGGCAGGATTTTCTTAGTTGGCATTGTTAACTTCCATTAAGAACACAAGCTCTACCTGAATTCTAGTTTTTGGTGTGTGTGTGGGGGTGCTTTTTATTTGTTTTTCTTAGACCCTTTCATCTTTTTACTAGAAATGTTTCAACAACAGCTACATTTAAAAACAAGCCCAAACTTACAACAAAATTTTTGTGTGATTCAGGGAAACTGCAGTGAGATTCATTCCCCCTCCCCCCCTTCTCTATTATAAGTTTACCTTGTGGTTTAAGATGTTGAATAGAAAATATTCTGATAACCCAGGATTGTTTCTGTGTCTATCCATCTTCCTGAAGGATAGACTGAATGTATTGAATTTTTTTAGGTAGTGAAGCTAAGCAAATAAATATTCTCCTCATAAGAATAAAGAACAGTTGATGTCATATTTTTTTCAAGAAGAGAATAGAACTATTTACTTGCAGCTGAAATGTGCAATCCCTAATTCTACAGAGATATTAAAAAAGATAATTCTTTTTTCTGAGGAAGCTGCTTAGCTTTGAAATGAGTGTTGTCTGAGAGCATTGACTTTTCAAAAATAATGAACTGTCCACGCAGCTCATGTTTTTAGGAGCCAGGAAATAACAATGGAAAGATGATGCTAGAAATAATCCAAGATAGTAGCATTAAAATTGACTGAAGAACAATACTAGACTTTTATTTCTTAGAAATAGTAAGAGCAGTCTAATGTATTGTTCATAGAATAATACTAAGGGCTGGACCCTTGACTTTCACCCTAGAAATTTCATAGGATTAACATTTTGCAACAATCTACTTGGGTTTCCTGTACTTATAATTTAGGTCAGGTAGCTAGATAGTAATTCAGGGTGATTTTACTCAGGGATTTATAAAAAAATGTTTACCTGTAAGTTTGTTACCCATAAGGGTATAGTGCTGGTTCCATTCTAAAATTAAATAAAAACTGTTTTTATCTGTAATTCAAGTTATTTCAATAACATGAATAACACTTAATGAAGTTCAGTTTTGAGTTTTTTGTGGGCTTCAATTAAACTATATTATTTAAATCTGTTTCTTCACTACCTAAGAGATTTGGGAAAACTCATTTGAAAACAGATACAGATTCCTAATTCTGCATAATTGAGCTCCTATGTTATCGATAATATGAGGGAGGCCAACTGCAGAAGCAATCTTTCCCAGATTTCCATCTCTTTTAAGGCTTTTTTAGAAGGGAACTTTTTTGGTATGTTATTCTTAGCTACATTTTACAAAGTGATTATAGTGTGCTGAAGGATCTGCCTTTTCCTCCAGAATGTATTGATCTTAACTTTTTGGAAAATATTATTCCCTGTGTTGGTTATGATGACACAGTGGACAGTTGCTAAATCAAGAACAGCAATAAAGCAGTTTCTGAATTCTAAGGTTCTGTGGATGTGTGTAGTGCTTGAAAGCAGCAATATCTTCAGTGGGGGTACACATGGACTTAAACCGAGTTTTGCTTATGGGCTGGAGAATAGCACAGGCTTTGGTGCTATGTTATAAAACGTTTTCTGTGTAGTTTTCAGATCTTAGATGCTTACATGATCCTCACTCCTTTGATACTGTGGTCTCAAAATGTACCCTCCTCAGGAATTCCTAAGAGGTGGGAAAATTCAGGTGATGACTGTTGTGAGTCGTAAGAAGCCCCAAGTTAGAAGAGAAAGTGATTTGTCCAAGGTAATGCAGCTTCTCTGTGATAGGAAGCAACTGAAGCAGTGTCTCAACTTGTGGCACATTTTCCCTCTTTAGTCACTTCTGGCTTACTCCATTTTCTCCAGAAAAGAGAAGAAGAGGAAAGACAGAAAGGTGAGGAGCTAATCAGGCAGCAGGAAGAAATCCGGGCAAAGGAGCTGTACCTGAGCCTCAAGCAAGCTCAGCAGCACAGTCAGCACAGCGACGATGACCAGGAGTGGGAAGAACAGTGTGAGTAAAGCTGCCTTCACAGCATTCCTGTATTTCTGAAAGCAGATAGAAGGACACTTGCAGAATGGAAAAGGTGTGGCTCTTCTACCTAGAGCAATACAAAATGCTGTATTATTTTGGTGGAAATTGCCAGCTTAAAATTACAAATAGAAGTTTTGGATTTCTTCCTGAATCTGTGCCAATGCCTTATAGAGATTTAGTGTACAATGACTGAGATAATTAAATTCTGTCTAATGTACTTAATTAAAAGTTTTGGCTTAGTAATAATAACTAAGGGCACAGTTATTTTGACAGCTTGTCCTCAGCTATCTTTGAAGTGATAAAATCTGTCTTCATCAGTATTTTAATTGCTTCCATATGGTAGTGGGGTGAAGCTATAAAATCAATGCTGAAATTCACTTAATTCCAAAATATTACAGTAAATCATACTTAGATTGTTGCTCTAAAAAAAAATCACCTGATGATGATCTCATTCTATGGAAGTACTGTTCCTTTTTAGATAGCCTGAAATTCTTTATCAATATAATAATTGTGATTAATTTCAGTTTTTTTTGTGTGATTTTTAAAAGTATATAAGGAACAGAGCAACTATATTATTATATAGATCTATACGTTAATACTGTAGGTAAGTGAAGGTCCACATTATGAATAAATTTCAAAATATACAATTAGTTTATTTTATGGCTTTAGTCATCACTTCATTAATTCTTGAGGACTAATTACTGAAGAGCTATTACCTGGAATTGATCTGATAATGAATCATTCTGTACAAGATGAATTAAATCTTTATGATATACTGATGCCATTTTCCAAGCTCATAATAGGGTATGTTAATTTTGATCAATAAAACCTCTGCATATTACACTGTCAATAAAGATAAAGTAATTATTTTCTGGAGAATGATCTAAATTCAGGTGTACATGTTTATATGGAAAGAAAAACTAACTTTCTGTATTTTGGGTATATGAGAGTAAAATGAGTTGAGGAAAAAGTATCCCTTTAGTTCTGCAGAAAATCAGCATCAGCTGGCAACCCAGCATAGAAAATGGTATTATTGTACTTTAGGATTATTTTGATGTTATAAAAGAAAAAAAATATATTTCAATCATAATGTTAAAATAAAAAAATAATCCAGGTTACCTTTACATTGAAATAAAGCAAAATACTACAAACACTACTAAAACCAGGTATCATTTTCTTAATATTGCATTAATGAGGTAACTGATGTTTTAAATGGTTGCCTCTGTTTTCTTGAGGAATACTGTTTGTGCAGGGATAGACATCAAAAATGCAGAATAATAGAATAATTATGGGAGAAGGGAGGGAAAAAAATGAATAAGCTTCAAGTTCTGTAATGACATTTTTGGTCTGTTAAAACACTTGTGAATGCATCACTTGCTGGTGTCGATAGTCTGCCATCAGTACTTTTTCTTGTGAAAGCTCTGGGGTGTTCTGTATGTTCTGGAGGAATTCTATCACCTCTGTCTGTGTGCCTCAGTACCTGCAGGCCTGTCCCCTCAGCCGGAGGGTGGCTGAGAGGAGCTCAGGTGGCTCAGAGCTGCTGAGCCTGGTCACCAGCAGCTGGGCTGTCAAAGCAGAGCAAAAGCTCAGCACCTTCTTTGCTGCTGCTGGGTTTGCAGCCTGCTGTAAATTCTGTGCTGCCAGAGTTATGCTGTTAGCAGTAATTGATTTAGCATTAAACGAGCTGCAGACTAATGACTAGAGTGCACCATATCCTTGTTTATCCTCTTATGCTTATCTCAGTGTCTCAATTTGTCCCCGTTGGTTTGAGGGCTCAGAACCGTGCTCCATTAGCAAATGGGTGTAACAACTGAAGATAGGAAGATGCAGTGTTTAGTGCCTTATCTGAGTTCAGTTGTTGGCTGGTTTAGACTGTGCTATTGAACTTTGCACTGAGTTTCCTCAGGTATATTAACATCTTCAATTTCCTTAACTTTACTGCAGGAGCCAAAATGTGCAGCAGATAGTCAGTAAGAAATATTTGGAAGTGGGAAAATCTGAAATTGCTATGAAATGAATTAATACTTCAGGTTCACCAGATTTTTCTTTTTTTATTTCAGTTGCAGATTTTTTTCTTTTCATGGCAATCCTTCCATTTTTTTCTGCAAGTATTCCTGTGGGGCACTGAGAGGAAATTTAGTAAAGTTAGGCAAAGCTGTCTACGAGTCAGCTTTTCTAAGTAGTAAGTAAATACATGAATGCATAAAGAGAATTACAGGAAGATGTAATATTTACATTTTTTGCCACTACAAACCTGCAGTAGAGACCATATTGTCTATTAGGAACAAGGCCAGGCTCCTTTGGGTCTAACCTTCTTGAAGTGAGCCCTGCCCTGTTTCACAGAGCCAGGGCTCAGTGCTGCAGGGGAGCAGTAGTGCTAGAGCAGGTACTGGGGAGAGGAATGTAGCAATGATATCGATGACACTGCTACTTAGCTTAGTAGATGGAATTCAGAATGTGATGGGGATTCATCTCTGCTCATCACATTATCCCTCAGCTGTATACTGCCAAGGCAATAAGCAAAGTGGTGCTAATATTAGTTTGTTGTTCAGTTCAGTTTGCTTCTGCTGTTTGCCAAAGAGCAATAATGGTCCGTAGAACTACTGTATTAACTGAAATACTTGATTTTAGGGCTTTTAATGTACTAAATAACAAATGTAGAATAACTTGGGAAATCGGTGCTAAAAGGGAAAAGTGATGTTGTAAAAGAAATTACACACTGATTTCATATAAAAGATATGTATTGGGGTATTTTAGAGGGCAGTTGTATGTTAGTAAGTTGAGCAGGGATATTGGTTGGCAAGTGAAAAGATGAATAGTGGAAGACTTATTCAGAGAGTCTACTGTTCAAAATGCTGATTTTTGAAACTGAAAAACAAAACTAAACTTGGATAGCAGAGGGTATATATTTTCATTAGTTTTGGACATTTCTGTGTGCTGTCCCATTTTTAGATTTCTAGTTTATTTATGATGTCTCTTTGAGAAAGCAAAAAAAGAATCTGTGAAACATGATAGAAAAAGCTGTAGCACAAATATTAATCTGATTGAATATTTTAAAAGGCATTCTGTTAATATGCTTACAAAGCCCTGCAAACTGCATCAGGCAGGGAAGTGCTCAGATAGCATCTGACCAGCTTTATTCATCTCCAGAAAAAAAATTTCCAGTAAAAAGTGAGTTGATCTATTCTTTTGCTTTTCCCCAAGCACCTACTTTTGGTCTCTCTTGGAAGAAGGATACCAGGCTGACTCATTATAGCTTCTTTTATATTTTTGTATGTTTATGTTCTTCTACCAATGTGTCTATGAATTTATTTTTGCCTAACTTTTAAAGGAATTCATTGTGTATTTATGTTCCCCAACAACTCAAATGTGTTTACTGGCGGGAGAATTGATAAAATGCTGAATTTGAAAGTGAGTGGTCCCCAGTTTAGCTATGCATTAACTAAGCAAGTGCTCAACCTTGCATATATGTGCCCTCTGAACTCCAACAGGTCTCACAGTGCATTGTTGAATAGAAATGAGATTATTCATGTACTTTCAGATAAGATTGCTGAACTGAAGCCATATTGCAGAGTATTTGTGGGAAGTTATATTTTCCACTTAGAAAAGGGAAAAAAACACTGTGTGATTTGTATGTGCACTTCAGAAAATCTGAAGGTTGAATTTTATGTATTAGTAATTTTGAATAGCTCATAAACAAGCTTCCAAGAATTTTTAACAAGGGGAAAGCTTAAACAAAAAAAAATTATGATGGATATTCATAGCATAGTTTGGGTTTTTTAGCTTTCACATATCTGACTGTAAATCAAAAAGAGATTGATTTAGAAAATAGAGCATAAAAAATGGAGAGGTCTTAATCTTTCACAAATTATTTTATCAAGTACAGCTGCAGCACAGCATGAATTAATCCTCATCTATATCAAAACTTAGGTACTAGAACTTTGCTGGACTGCAATAGGGATTTCTCAATCCTAAGAAAATATAGAAGTAAAAAGCACCTTAAGTTAGCATAGAGAAATAATAGATTCTCATGAACTGTTCATGAAAACAAGGCAAAGCCAAGCCAACCCTTTGAGGACCCAAAGAGCCCCTGCATACCCAGCTTTGTGCTTTGCTCTTTGCTGTTAAGAGGCTGTTCATGCTGCATGTCACAGAGGCATGTTTGAGCTATTCATATCTAGTAATGACAACCAGATAATGATGGCAGTATGGACCAGTCTTGGATGCATTTGCCAGTTTTCCAGGAGGGCTTGGTCACCCAGTTTTGGCCCGCTGTGCTGAGGCTGCAATCATAATGGTACACACCTCTCTGGGCAGCACAGGCATTTCTACACAAGCTCCAGTTCCAGGAGGGCAGAAATGTCTTCATTTTATGAGCACTGGAGGATGTAACTGTTGTTGGTACCACCAACACAAGAAGAGAAAACCAGTCATGGAGGTGGTCTTACAGGACCTGGCTCAACTGTAGATCTCACATGGGCTTGGCAAATTCCTAATTTCCCCACCTTGTCAGTCCTTACATTATTCCATTATAGAAAAGAAAGATGTAAAAGTATGTAAATTATTATTTGTAGTAATTCTTTATGCTAGACATATGGTGTTACGGTGATTCAGTGCTTTTAGGGTTTTTTCTAGATATCTAATCTCCCCACTGAGACTATTGACTGACTACACTACTAGTGTTTTCCATAGGGGTCATGCCAGAAGTAAATTACTGTAAAAGCTAAGAAAATGTGTCTGTTTCTCCTTAACTCAGTACTAGAAGTCCTGACTACTTTTGCTTTCTTGTTACCAGAAAGGTTTTGATATGTCTTAAAATACAAGTAATGTAGAATTTTGGCTTCTTCTATCTTAAAATATTTGTGCTAGACTTGATGCAGACATAAAGTTCTCCCTCCTAGTGAGATGGTTCAAAGCCATAAAGAAAAATATGAATTGTAATGAAATTCTATTATAAGAAAAACCTTGTACAAAAATACATCCAGATTTATCTTCAGATTCTAAGTGACTTTCTCAAGATAGATAAATTTGTGGGAAGTGTCAGTATGGGAAGATGGTTCATGTGGTATATATATCATTTTGTCTGGGGTGTAGTGAAAAACTTTTCTGTAGATTCCTGACTGTGATGGATTTATCCCCAATACTATTTCTAGTCACCAAACATGGTTATTGATGCTAGTGACTTTGATTATTTTCTCAAAAAGCCCCTTGACCAATCAGAGATTAAAAGAAACTTAGGATAACTTAGGAGCACAGGTCCATGGTTGAAGCTGTACTAGACAACTTCTAAAGGTAGAGGAAAGAGGATGATGTTTTTGGGAGTAACTACAAGGATGGGGGATAGGGAGTCCAGTAATGAGAAAAATGTATTAAGTGATCCTATGCATCCCTATGGTTAGTTAATTCAGATATCTCCACAGGGAAATTTCAATAAAAATTCTTCATAACATGAAAGAGATGATTCTGTCTATAAAATCTCAATATCTATATGCAGCCTTCCCCATCCTTATGTGTACACAGACAAACACACACAAGTATGGGTACGTATATACAAATTTAAACACACATACATACATGTATATGTCTGCATAGAGAGGGCTGCAGGTCATACTTTCAAAAGGTTTTCTGGATATTGATATTTAACAGTTGCAAACTGCTGCCTCAGCTCATACATATATGATAAGGGGTACTAAAGTTTGATATAAGTTTGTGATAAAAAGCACTAAAGTCTGGGAAAATGTAGTCTGGATCACTGACTTCTGATGGTACAGATTTGTTGGCTGGAAAAAATACAACAGGAATGACTGTTGGAAAGAGTGCCTATTATAGAAGAAAGAGGGGCATGAAGGGACTTGCCTATCTCATTGCCAGGCAGCCTATACATCAGTAGAAGAGTCCCAGAAAGCTCCAGGCAGTCTGCCCTCAATCTGGATATCGTGATGGTGGCAAACAGCTAAGGGTTTCTAGATGTCTTGCAAAGTTGCATCACATTCTTTTTCCTTTCTGTCTCTCCTTGTGCTGCAAATACAAAGTGCATCTTTAAAGTGACCATTACTGAGTGGCTTTATAGGGGATAAATCACAGAAATACTGGGCCACTGAAGTGCTATATCTAAATGACATTATCTACCCTTAAAAATAATGATCTCTAAGATAAATAGTGAAGTCTGTTATTTGTATTTCCTCTGATGTGCATTTGTTTGTTACTGTGTTTAGCCAAACTGCAGGGTATGTAGTTAAGTGAAACTGAAATCCTGCCAGTTGTATACATGTGAAACATCTATGACTCGTTTATTATGCTATCTTGATGAGCTTTTAGTCCTGCATATCTTTCTGCTTATGATAATATTATATAATTCCAAGCTGAAAGGTGTTTTCCATTTACCTCATTTGCCCACAAGGTTTTATTTAATTTCATTTGGCTTTGAGTGCTTTTATTTCTTGATTCCATTAAACCGTCTTAAAATTTGGGAGTTAAATCCAGTTATACTTCAGCTTGCTTTAAATTGGGAGTGTAAACCAGAGGGATGCAAGCAAACTAATGAAATGCAGCTGTCTGGTATTATATCATGCATTCCTAGTCACAGGTACAGTCATGGGGGAGCAGGAAATGGAGTGTTCACTTTATGAACTGCGTATGATCTAAGCCAGGATAGTCATGGTAGGATTGGTAATTGCTACTGGAGGCCATAGCCGGCTTCTTTAATATTTGCTTCACTGCATGTTAAAGGTTTGTTTTGCACTGGAATAATTTGCCTGCCTGCAGTTATTTGTGACTCAGAAACATCATCCAAATGGGGCTTGAGGCACCAGAAAAGAGCTGATAGATGACAAATATTTACAGTCGAATTCTTGGTGCATTTAAGTTATACCATGTCAAAGACAGAATTGTTGGAATATTAACTTTAAAATGAAGAAGCTTTAGTGAAAGATGCCTGAGTCACAGTGGCTAGAGCAGCAGTCTCATTTCAGGTTACAGAAATGGGTAACTACCTGGTCAATGCCATGGTTACCTGTGTATTAATCTTCCAGTACAAGTTCTGGTTGTCCATATACAATTTCAGAGACTGAAGTGTGAGGCAGCCCCATCCATAGCATCAACATGCCCTTTCCAATGGATGTTAATTTATCCATTGTTACTGAAACCATTTTTAGACTGCAAATTTCAAGTTGGAAATGTCTGTGACTATAAGTACCATGACAAAGATAGCATATGCCTTTCAGAAAGCAAACAGCATTGACAAAGTGCAACCTACATGTCAGTTTTTGTAATGGCAAATTTTGGGATTGACCCTTCAATTCTAGTTATGTTTGTAGTGGCCAAGAGCACTGTTAGGCACAGACATAATTTAAAGCAGTAATTAACATCCTTTCTTGAAACATAGAACTTGGTGCACTTCCAGGGGAAAAGATGTCCCCAAGCAGAATTTCTCTTATTACAGCCAAAAGAAGTGTCTGATTTAATCACAGTATGTAGAGGCTCAGTTATTGCCAGTAGTGGTCAGATATTGATAATTTTGGCCTTCTTCTAGAAGTGTTCTTGTGTGTGAAGCATCAGGGAAGACATCCAGTTATCTGCCTTCTGTAATGTGTCACAATTTATACATTTTAAAAATCAGTTTATGTAGGAATAAGGGCACTAAACTGCTTTGTAAGCAGAGGGCTAAATGGCTGTTTGAATTTCTAAATGTCTCCTCCTGTTCATTCGGCCCAGTGCGCCGCTCCAAGGCTGCCGACGAGGAGAGGAGCCACAAGGCGCGCAGGGCGCGGGACGAATACCGCCGGCAGTCCCTGCGCGCCATCCAGAAGGGAAGAGTGGCTGGCCTGAGTCATCTGTTCCAGGGGACAAACCTGAGCAATGACCAGGAGATCAAACCAAACAACAGTGCGAGTCCTTTGCTGCCTCCTGTAACGTCCAGGTTGGTTTGTGCTGGAGTGGTTTTGAAAGTTTTCTGTTGGGTTGCTCCTTCTCCAATCCTTACCATTTCAACAAGCTATTCTGCAGGTTTTGTTAGTCCTCAGTCTTGCTATTTCCTGATGATCAGAAAAAAGAACGTTTAAAGGAAAAGAAAAACACATTTAATGCCAACTAAATGTCATTTACCTTCAGGCTGATTTCTTAGAATTCACACAGAGATGACTCCTCAAGAAGACAGTATGAAATCAGTATGCGAGGCTGAAGTCAAATGGACAGATTCTTAGGCAAGTCTTAAGCCTCAAGCCTAAAACTGCCTGCTGCTTAACAGCTGCTATTTTTTTTTTTTTTTTTTAACAGAAAGCAGTCCTAAGCTTCAGAGGCTTTTTTTTTTTTTTTTTTTTTTCAGGCAAAGCCAAGTATCTTTGGTGTTTATTAATCTTTACTTTGACAATTTAGGGAGCACAATTAATCACAAGAGAGGAGAAGAATTCAAACTGGAGGATGATTCCTACTAACTAAAACACATAGAAAGTAGTAGAAAGAGTAATATAGTCTGTCAAGTAGAGAATGCAGAGGAAACATAAAAGTTTAAACTAAACATTCCATCTATTCTGCTTAGTGGTTCCTGTTTGCAGACACAGTGTATTATAGCTGATACTGATTTAGAGTTTTTTGCCAGTAAAAAGGAATATACTCAAGAAAAAAGAATTGCTTGTCAATATTTACATTGGAATAAAAAATGAGGTGGAAAAGGGAAGTTGACTGAAATGTCCATTGTGGCAAATTTGGTTTTCAATTTAAGTTATGTAGGAAAATGTTTAAGGTGACATTACAAATATAAAAATCATGATACTGTGACTTCCAAAAAAGCAGAAAGTAAATTAAAAAAATTTTAAAACGTTGAAGTTGTTCAGTGAGTTATACTGAGCAGAAGTTATGCTCACCATTTTGCAGCTGTGTTTTGTAAATATGTAAAAAGAGACTATTATTTATGCAGTCCCCTGTTTTCATACACTGCTGGTGCTCTGTCTTTGCTTGCAGCAGCATCTGGGAGCGTCCTTCTCGGCCCTTCTCCCGAGACGTCATCATTCGCTGGTTCAAGGAGGAGCAGATCCCTCGGCGGGCCGGCTTTGAGAGGAACACCAACAGGATTGCTCAGTGGTTCCATGGTAATTCCCTGATCTCTCATTTTGTGTATAACAAAGCTGTGAGCATCTGCTCGGGAAATTCATCTTGCCAGCTTCCATCCCAAAAAGCAAAGTCTACTGACATGGCGAAACCGAGTGCCTGTTAAAACAAGACTTTTGCATCTTTCCTACTATTAGTATATGATTTTGTTTTTACTAATTAACTAGACTAATTTGGGACTCATATCACCAAAGCTTTTTTCAGGGCTATTTTGGCCAAAATATATTTGCTGCAAATTAGCAAGTCAAGCGAGAGTAGTGGGACCAAGACAGGGTGAGAAGTACTCTAAAATTAAGTGGCAAATGGTGGCACAGTGATATGGTATGTGGATGAGTGACATTCAAGTTTTGATTTATCTGATTTGCAAGAATTAGTTGAACTCATATATTTTTAATCATTTGTTTACTTTACTTTATAAACTGGGGGAGCATTTTCTATTTCTTGCTTTTTTTTGCAAACAAAAATTATTAATTTTTTTTTCCTCAAAAATAATTGAGAGTGTATAATTTTAGGCAGTTTTCCTGAAATGGGACAGGTGCAGATCCAAAATTTGCTGTCTTATATGCTGGAGTTGCTAACATCTCTGAGACTTTTGCTTTGTATAGCATTCGCAATGCAGCTGAACCTTTGATATAAAATTCACAGCTAAGATGTCTTATTTTCATAGGTACTAGCAGTGATCTTTATATTCAGTATTCTTAGACATGAAAAAAAAGAGTTCTGGTTTAATAGCTGACATAATTGAGGGACCAGCAAAATTTAAAAGTTAAATATCTTTTTTCTTTTTTTCATTGCTGCTTTTAATGAGTCTATTGCTTTGTTCAAAGTGCTAAGCTGACCCTCATCTGATTCATGATTCTCTAAGGCTAATATGAAGATGTGTGGGTGCTCTGAAGTGAGTAAGGCAAGGAAGATTTCGGAATAAGTTTTCAGAATAGTGTTTCATATATTTCAGGTTTCTGTTTATAATACACAAATCCTTATGTGTTAAAAGACATCAACAAACTGCTATTTTCATTGGCTTAATTGGTCCAAGACACTGAAGTCAGTCATGTATAGCTTGTAAATTCTAAATACTTTAATTTCTTATGAACAGTGATGCAGACAGTGTTGTTTGTTTCCTTAGGGAGGACATTTGGTGTGGTTGCTTTCTGAGAGACAAACTAATTAAAATTTCATTTGTGGACATTTGCCAGAAGTGCTTCCAACCAGGATTTTTCTGTATGATCCAATGATAAATGTTTTCCCTGTGTGTGGGAAGGTTGCATCCATATAAATTCATGTGAGAAGTTACAAACATAATTTATGCTTAAAGTTAAGGAGATATCTGGGCTTGAGCCAATGCATGTGCAGTCTTTCTACTAATTTTGCTGGCCTTTGGATTAGTTTGTTAATTACTGAAAGAATTGAGACATTCATGATCATTCTTTAATTTCTCAGGTCAGGCTCTTCATATCTTGAGAAACTGAATGCAATGACTTACAAAAGTGAGCAAAGTACCTAATTTTTCCTTCTCTCACCCAAAGAGCTGACAAAGACAATAAAGTTACATTCCCAGCCTAAAGCTCAGTAGTTTTCTTTGCAGGGACTCTTTAGTGAGTTCTGTTTTAGTACCTATTTGCTGCATGAGTTGTTTTGGCTTTTGCAGCTCTGGTCAGATTAATTGTTACAATTGTAAATTGTGAACAACTCAGCTGCCTTGCAACTCTTCTGCAGTGGTGGAATCTAAACAGGTTACTACAGGTGCAATAATTAGTGCTTGGTTGTGTAATCTGGTGTCTGTGTTACAGTTTGTATGGGCACAAACTCTGAGGAAAACCAAACAAACAGAATCACAGAGTAGGAAGGGACCCGCAAGGATTATCAAGTCTGACTCCTGGGCCTCCTGTTATTTTGTATAGTATTCAGGGATCCAGGATACATTATGAATTATTTTTGTCTGTGAACAAATGTACAGTAGAATATATTTGACTTGTATAAGAAATTGGCAGTACAAATGAAAGCCATTCAGCAAAGCCCAGAATTACAGCTGACAACTCAAGCCACAGGGTCACCTCAAGCATCTCTCACAACAGGTATAATCAGGTCCTTCACATCCTTGAGCAACTTCTGTATTTTACTATATCTCAGTTTTGGACCATAAAATGGGAGTTTAATATTCTGCCTCACGTTAAGGGTTTTTTGAATGCAATGCACTAAGAAAGCTATTGCAGCAGTACTGAAAAAGTAGATAACAGTTTGTTACAGAATTACATGTTTTTTGCCAGGGTCAGTAGAGCTTGGCTTGCCTGCTTTGACTGTCAGGCTGTTCAGCTTTTTAGCTGAAGTTAAGCATTAGTTGATTCACTGTCTTCAAACTGTACTGTGGACATATAACTTATTCTAGTTATGCAGAGATGAAGCTTTGAGACAGATGTGTGTAGCTAAAGTAGCAAAGTACAAATCATAATGCAAATGTCTTTATCCTCATATATTTGGCTTATTTTCCACTTTAAGTCATCAAAACAATCTGGATTCCATTTAAAAATACACATTGTCTGGGGCATTTTCATGGTACATGAAACACGGTAACATATGGCATGTTTAATGTACCTGAAGTTTTCCTTTTGTCTTCATTTGAAGAATCACTACAAAATGTTTCATTTGAAGCAGGGCAGTAAAATCTGTAGTAACAAAAGATCTTTCAAATCAGAACATTTCTTTTTTTATTCACAAAAAGTTTCTTCTTAAATAAATATCAACTTCAACTTCATCCATCTCTATTTGTCTCTTGGAATTATCATCAGTTATCTAAATTCCAGCAGATGTTTTTAGGTCATTTAAAATAGGCTTTACTATTTTCTTCATTAAAAAATTTGACGTGTTAAGGATACAAATTGTAACATAAAGCTGAATTCTGGATTTAAATTCAATTGTTTTTTGCTCTGTTTGAATAATAGATCCCTGCCAAAACCCAATTAATTCGCCTTCCAATCTAGAATGATTTTCTTAAGTTCGCAAAGAAAAAAAAATACATATCTATTTTCAAATGTTTTATGTAAATTAAACCCAACTTCAATTCTGTCCTAAATCATAAAATTATTATATGATCTTTACTTCATTTGGGTTGTGAAGCAATGAACTTTTTTTTTTTAAAGCAGCTTATGCCCACTTTGTGGCCACAGTGCTCAAAGCTCAATTCTCAAACGATTAAAATAAAGAAGAATCAGAGCCAGTGATTAAACTATCCCCAGGACTGTCCTGGGATTTAATGTAATCAGAGTCTATTTCTTTTGTATTGTGTAATATTTGCCTTAGGTTTGAGTGAAAAGAAATATTATTTAATTTTTTTGACTATGAAAACTAAGAAATTGGTCTAATATTTAATTAAAGGTAAATTCTGTACAGTGTGATAACCAGAAAGTTAATAATTGTATTCTAATTTCCTACCTGCTAACTGATGAGTATAAGCATATGAATCAAACTTTTATGGGCATCCTAATGTTGTTTCAAGTTGTATGACAGGTTTAGGTTAATTTGAATTAAGAGCATTCTTTGCCACAATTCCAGTTGCAGATATGCTTTGATCCAGGAAAGTAAATTGGTGTTTAGGATAGGAGAGCTGTCTCTCAAACAGAAAAGGTCCCTGTAGGACCCTTGCCAAGTAAGGGGAAAGTTAGCAGTGCTCCCTATAGGCTGAAGAGTTCTGCCAAGCTATCACAGGCATTAGCAAGTTGTAGTTTTCAGTTTATTGCAGGCATAAGACACATATGGATAGAGTTCCTTATGGCAACAAAACTAAAGACCCTTCCTCCCCTAAGGGTGAAATGCTGGTGGCTAAAATATATATTATTTCCATTTTTGCTCTTTCATTTGTCCTTTAACCTTTCTAATCTTTCTTTTGTGCTTGCAATCTGCTTCAGCACTTTTTTTTCTCCCATTCCAATTACTTTGTCAGCTGTTATTTTTGATAGCTTTGATATTTTTAACTTCATATGTTAGACTGTTCACCCTTATATACTTTGATCTACATTTTTGTTATTTTCTATTCAGAATATAGGGGTGTTGGTCTTTGCAGAGGGTGTTGATCTTGAAATATTTAGTTGGGAGCCATGTTTTATGATTGTTTCTGTTTTTACACAATATAACAGTATTCTCTCAGGTGTGTAGTGGGCATAATAAAGAATTTATACATTGTCTGTCTGTGGGTGGCTGTGAGCTTCTTTCCCAAGCATCTGCTGCAGCACTATCAGATCTCCACTTGCCTTCGGGTTAACAGGAAAGTTCAGAGGCTGATATCACAGGTCTGGAAACGTGACGCAGTTGTCCTAAAGGCTGTACCTTTCAAATGTAATTGCAGGAGCATTGGTGCTATTGTGGAGAACCATTTCACCACGGGGAGTCTGAGTGGTGGAGCAGTTAAGGGAGTGGGGAGCTGTGGAGGAGCTGATCAGAGCAAATCTAAGGATGGATTGAAAGAATGCTGAGAGATGCAGAAGTTGAATAATCGCTGAGGTCAAGAGAGCCAGGGAAGAAAATTTTCAGTTTACCAGGAAAGTGTTGCAAACGTGTTTACAGATCAAGGTTTAACATCAGATGGCTAATGCTGTTGTCAGGAAGAAACTTGTTTTCAAGAGGAAAATCTAGCACAACAAAAGAGTGATAATGATAATCAGGTGTTCTCAGTAAAGGAGATATTTTTGAAAGTCTACTTTAAAAAGTGTGCATATAGACTATTTGTTTAAGTAAACTGAGCCCTAGGGGTCTGAGATTTTTTTATCTTCTAGAATTGTAGCTGATAATAGAAAGATACAAAGTTTTTTGAACATCTCCTGAATTCACCGAGAGCTTTTCACTGTCTTCCACGGGACTAAAGGATGCTAAAAAAAAAAAAAAAAAAAAAAGTTATGTGCCTATGTGCAAGGCTTGGTTTCTAAATGTTCTGTGGCTGGGAAATATCTGTAATGGGATCAGAGAATTCCTGACTCAAATGAAAATTGTGAACATCAATGTACCTGTTGCATACATTTGCAGGATAGATCCAGTTCTCTAATTATGCAAATAAGAAGGAGAAGTGAGATTAAAAAAAGAGGTTACAGAATATAAAAATTTATTTTGAACAATTGTCTGGGAAAGATTAAAGATAAGAGATACTTTCAAGATGATAGATTTAGAAGAGATTATGTCTTACTTCCTTTATTAAAAAGGTAGAGTTCTCTGTTCTCTGCCAGTCAGTTCTCAGAGAGGATGGACACAGTTGTGATCAGCAGTTCAAATATCTGTAGGCTTTGTGGCTTGAGGCTGCTGCAGGAATACAGCCAGGTCAACACAGGCTGCCAAATATTGCCACCTGGTTGGCTTTGTGCAAAACAAGTTATGCCACAGTCAATTAGTATCAATCAGCATCCCCAGTCTGTGTAGTTTTCTCAGAAAACTTAGGTAGGAATTGAAGATTGTTGGGAATCTTGGCAGGAAGAAAAGATATGGAATAAATTTGGACTCCAAATTACACTCTCATCACATAAGGCTACATTAGAAAATGTGTTGAGAAGTCCAATTAAGCCTGAGTGGGAAGGCATGCTCAGCTGGCACCTCTGCTGTCCCATCCTGTGGTTACACAGAGCACAGGAGTTTCCAAGGCTCTTTAGTCCTGTGCTTTCCCCCACTGCTGAACTGAGGCACAGAATGCCTCAGTGGTGCTGCAGGATGAATGAGAGCCCTCTGGTGTATGATACAGAGGGGTTGCTAAATCCTCTGTGAGGCTGGAAAATCTGTCTTGCATTTGAAGGACTGAGGATGGGCTCGCGTTGAGTTTATACCATTGCCTTTAAACAGTAACACTATTGTAATTTTACTTCAGAATTATTACAAAGTGGTAATTTTTATAACCTACATGCACAGGTTTTAATGCAGCATCAGTTTGTCCTTGCAGTTTTGTATATATTCTTTATATGGGTGGATGATATGAGCATGACCGCTGTTATTAGAGTCATGATAATCTCTTTTACTTCCTGTGAGATGGAACATTCTTTTTTCTGTATTTTCTGAACATATTCTTATCAAATATTTACTGGACATTCTGATAGTATTTTTCAAAGATCACACAAGCATTTGGAGTTAAGTGTTGAAGTCCTGTGGTGGATTCTGGTACTTGAATATTTTTCTCCTAAGTCAGACCCATAACATGAAAAAACCCAAACTCTTCCTCAGCCTCAATTCAGCTCTCAGCTTCTTTTTTAAGAAAAGAGAGGTGTTTCTCTGTTTTCTGAGAAATAATATGATCCTTTACAGACTAATTCATTCCACTTAGGTCATAATGATTGTTTCAGTCTGTTAGTTCTTTTGAAGGCTTTGGAATTGTTTTTCTTACACCATTAGAGTTCCAAAGTGTCTATGCAGACAGGTTATTAGCAAACAAAATAAATGTTTTAGATTCATGGCTCCTCTTGGAAAGGAGCAAAGTATCAAAGTGGGGTAATGTGAGCTGTAACACGCTGCAAGGAGAAAGGAAGCACAAAAGAACAGCAGGGAAATTGTAGAATGAGGCAGTTTAATAATTAATGTAAATAGGCTAATTGCTAATGTGAAATGAGTTTTCTTATTCTTTTACAATACATTGTCCTTCTTGACTACTTTTTAACTGGAAGCTATATTCTAAAGATTTGGCACATTCTGAAGATAGTGGGAACGAATTTTTCTTAGCAGGTATGGTAGACACTTAAAATGAGAGATAATAAAGAACATGTGAACACAAAGGGGAAACAGGTGTGGTGTGCTAACAGTTTCACTGACACAAACAGGTCAGGTACAGAGCCCAGACAGTGCAGGGTTAGTTGAAAATAATATTTTTTAAAAAGAGGCTTTTCAAGTTTGTATCAGGCAGTCCTTTGCATAAGTGAAGAATATTGAGCAACTTTTTAAGAGAGTTTACTCCCAAGTGAATTTAATGAAAAAATATTGAAAATCAAATTTCTTTACATTTTGAAATTTCTTTACATTTACATTTCTTTACATTTACACCTTCCCCTTTCACTTAAAACACTTTTAAAATTTTCTTCTCCATCTGCTACTGTTAGAGCATGCCATTATGAGCAATTATGATTTTGTTTAGTAAGCCATCATGGTAGCTTACAGTATTTATCTGTATTTTTTCCCTACAGTTCTGTCTCCATTTTGAGTTGGTTTGGGTGTGAGTACATTTCTCTGTTACTGCACCTTCTTCAGGCTTTATCACATTACATAAAACAAAGAGAGGTGTTTCTGGACAGAAAGCTCTGCTGTTAGTGCTTAGATATGAAGAATCATTTATAAAAACCGTGTGATATAAGAGCAAGGGTTATTTGGAAGAAATCATATGTAAGGACATAAAAGTCACAGTTTACACAACATAATGAGTGTTACACACAAGTAAAAAGCCCAGACATCTACAGAGGTTGCTTATAGTAAGACTGGAAGGGATTATGATTATTTGATGATGACCAAAGCAAATGCAGAAGGCCTTATGCATCTGCCCAGAAGCCTGAATCTGAGCAGTGGTACCATTTTACAGGGGCTGTGGTCTGTTCCTTAGCTGCTGGACCATGCTTTCTCCTTCCAGTGGCATTGTGGATGTGTCAGCTGGAGTTTATCCATGCACAAGGCACTTTCAGATATCAGTCTCTACCAGCACAAAACATTCAGCTCATACTGTGCACCTTTAATGCTGTGTCTGTTTGTTTCCTGATCATTCTCCCTAGCATACCACAGGTATCCTGTGCAGAACCTTGTTAGTCCTGGATGAATTGCTCATATCCTGCTTATTGTTAGTCTATATCTAAGCGTCTATCAGCCATGCCTGCAGCTCTTGCTCCTTTGCCTGCACACTTACAAGAATGTGCTTTCTCTTTCACAGGCTTCTCTATATGTTTTCATCAGCTTACAGACAGACTGAGTTGTATTTATTATTTTATCTATTTAAAGCCCAGCAAACACTTGCAGACCTGAGGTCAGTAAATTTCCCTGATTTCCCAGAAGCTGGATGCCTTATTGGTCCTTCTTCTAGCTCTGCTAAGCATTGAACCTGCAGTCCTATTGATCCAGCCTCAAGGGAAAAGATTACAAGTTAATATTTTTTCAGCTCCTCTGAAGTAATACTGTTTTCCTGCTAAGCAAAGACAACTCTCTCCAACAGGGCACCAGCAGGTATTGTGTGTAGTCATGCAGGGGGGAAAGCGTGGGGCTGAGTGAAAATTTGTTGCTGGTTTAGCTTAATTCCAGTTCACCCAGCTAGAAGATCATGACCTCACTTTGATACTTGAACTGCTTTTCCTGCAGGAGGTAAACAGTAGGAGATGGTAGAGAAAGAAAGGGAAGGGATTTCTGTGATTGCAAGCAACTAACCTGTGTGTGTCACTGCACCGTGTGCTGCTGGCATGGAGGCAGAATGGGGTGGAGTGAGGGAGACAGAAATTTGCCTTTCCCTTGCAAACATTAAGGGAATGACAGCTTCCTTTCCTTTTCAATTTCAGAAAGGTCAGTTCTTCCTTCTTCTCCTGGCCTTTCGGTGAATGGGATTGTCAAATCACAAACTCACAACTCTTTTGAATAGGAAAAACTCCAAAAGAGCCATGCAGGTTGGCACACTGATTGGCACTGGCTCTGACAGCTTCAGACCCTAGCTCTCTATCCAAGATTAACATCTATAATAAAATACACAAGTGTTCTTAATCCACAGTGGAGAGGACTCAGATCTAAATTATATGTAATTCCATGGGCCATTGTGCCACGGCTGCTACCGCTGCTTTCCACAAACACAGCATGGACCTTTCATGAGTGCATGTGGCTATTATAAATTAATTGCAATATGCTTGAAAAAAGGAATCTTTTTGACTTAAAGTGTGCTATAAACATTTATAGGTACTCAGTCCAAAGTACAAGAAAGTAGTAGTTCATTACTCACAGGACAGAACTCCCTCTCCTATTTTCTCTCTTAACCATGCTACTGTTTACAGGGTGGTGACAGAAGCTTTATGAACCTAGATGGTGGGAGGAACAAATTATTCTGCACAGCTGCTGTATGAGTTCAGGTCCTTTTATTATGTTTCATTTATGAAATTTAGTGTAAATGAAAGATACTTAATTCCAAACTTTTTATTAAAAAATTAAGTCAAAATTTGTGCCTGCTTCTGTTTATAACTTTTTCAGTACTTGAGATGAAGTTGGTTCCTCCATTGAAGTAATTTCTGTTTCTGAGTAGTGGCTTCAAGCCCCTCATTCAGATTACCCTGCTGTGAGTTTGAGCCTAGCTACTAACTCACACACTTTAGCTCTACTGCTGGTAGGAAATTAGGCAATTTAATGCCTGGTTTTTGGTGGCTTAACTGAGAACTGTGTCAGACCCCAGGGGATGTCCAGAACTGGGTCACTGTCAGAGCTGCACGTGGCTACTACACTGCCACTTGCTAGGTGTGAAATTTTTACTATCCCAATGTTGTTCTCATTTGACTCTCAATAGTGCTTCAGTATCTGGTTCACTTTATTGAGTGATTAAAGGTAACTTTTCCCCCTGAGGAACACTACAAGAAATCAATGTTCAAGAATGCTGCAAGCAGCTAGAAAGCACTGTAATTAACAAAGTTAGCCTAAGGTTCCCAAATCTAGCCACGTGTGAGAAGAAAAATTAGTTATCAATATTATGCCTAGATTTACTTTGAGCTAAAGAAGTACAGTTTCTTAAGCAGTTACAGAAAATGCTTTGTAGAAATCTATCTGGACCTGCTGTTTTAATTTGAATATGGGAAATGACTCCAGATATACCATGATTTAAATTTGTACTCCTTTTAGCAATAAAAATTCTAATAATTACTTGATTAAAAAAACATGTAGAACGATTTCTTTTGGGATCAATGATGTCATCTGGAAGCTTCTCACAGATAAAAATAGATTTCAGATTGCTAATGTACCTAACAAATAAATGCATTCTTAAACTTTACACAAGGGGAATATATTTAAGGAAAAAACCATTTTCCTTCACCTAAGAGAAAAGCATGTAAAGAAAAGAACACAGTATATTTTCTGCCTAGTTACCTGTGGAAACATTCAGCTGTAAAATTTGAATTTTCCAGGGCTCCATATCAACTGTGGCTTTTGTTTTTCTCCTCCTTTTGAGTGAGCGCTGCTGACACTATGATTTACTAGTACACTTGTCATTTAGGTTTATGGAAAATGTGTCTTGACAGCTTCTTCAACACTCTTGAGATTATAGCATTCTAGGTGAGCTGTAAGATATATGTGCTTTTAAAGACCATTATGAGCATGTGTATGTGGTTATATGATCAGGGTTTTGTACTTTTTGGCTCTATTAATTTAATTATCAAAAGGAGAAGAGTTCATCAGTAGTTTTTCATTGCGGGCTGTACTTTTTGTTAAAAACTGAAGGTAAAAGCAAACTGAGAATGCACTCCACTGCTTTTCTTCTGTCTTAATTCATGGCCAAGAACACTATGAGTAAAGCTTCCTTGCTTTGTACTCATGCATTGCTGTGGTTGCACCGTGTGACTGCCTTTATCAGCTGGTATCTACTCAGGGTATTCATGAGAGGCTATAAACTGGGCCAAATCTGTGTCTCTTCTCTAGGGTCTTCCTGAAATTAAGAGTTTCACCTAGGAGCATGCAGCAACCCTCAGCTGTGTCATGAGGCACATGGAAGCACAACACATGGAGAAAGGGCCCCGGGATCTAAAAGCCAATCCTTGCTGCTTGGAGTCAAACTAGAGGTCTAAAGAATCTTGTTGGATGCAAACAGAATCCAAATGTAACTTCCATGTAGTCAGATAAAAAGCATAGATACGTCAATACAAATCAGTATCAATATGTAAAGGCCGGTGGAAAACATTAGCAACACTAGCAAGTTAGCAGCTTCTCAGGGGCTGTAGTGTAATATTTTGTTTACTACCATGTAACTTAATTATCTTCTAGACATTTCAGTGTCTGTTCATTGGGCAAATGCTTTTACAGTGAGGCCACTGAATTAATGAAGTTTTATTCATAATGCATTCCCTGTGTACTGAATAGCAAATCAATATTAGCATAAAAAAAGCCATTTAACCTAGCAATGTAGCAGGAAGGCTCCCAAAGAAGGCTCTGAACATTCAAAATGCTCAAAAAGCATGATCAGCCTGGGTATCACCTCTCTGTTAGTAACCAGTAGAATTACAAAACCTTTCCTACCCACATGTATTTTGTATTGCACTATTCAAGACATTTGTTCCCAGCAATTTGACATGTGACTAAGCCTTACTAAGCATGGGTGTCTGTGGAGAGCTTTGGGTTCCAGTTTACACACAAGCAGATTTTGAATATCTAAGAGTCATTACTCATGTCAACATTTTATTTTGCTCTTTTATTGAAGTTATTGTGAAGCTTTGTTTTAGGTAGAACTGCAGATTAATTGCCTTTGTTTATGGAAAGTAATTGAAGTATTCATTCAGAGATGGATCATAAAGGAAATTATTTGAATCTACCTGCTAGTCTAAAGCCAATGCAGTTGTCTTCCTCTTTATAAACACTAACATAGTAACTTTTCTTCAGTGTTCTAAAATGTGCTTTCATTCAATACATCTAATTTATTTTTTTTTAAGATTTTTCCTAAACAGGACTAAGATATATACCCTGTTTGTCTGAAGCTGTAGTCTATATTTTGGTTGTGTTGCTACATCCAAGTAAAACATGTGAAACCTCTAATAAAGTGAGTAAGTTCAGTTTCTAAGTCCAAATTTGAAGTGTTGGGATTTATCTTAATTCAACAAATTTATGAAAAACTGGAATTTGTATTGAAAATGTTCTTAAATATTCTTTGTTTTTATAATGAAAATATTCTATTGCTTTTATACAAGACATATTGAAAAACTTTATAACAATGTGAAGAAGGAAAGAATGCCTAAGAATTACCTTTTTCTAAAATTATTTTTCTATTTTTCTAGAGATGTGCTTGAGGAAGTGGCACTGTTGTTTTTCTCTGAGTTTTAATCACTAAGAATTGCAGGCTTTTTGTAATCTGGCTCATGACTGAATGCACTGTTTTTCCCTCCAGTTTTTGGTTGTTGGTTTTTTGTTTTTACTTTTTGTGTGTGTTTGTGTGGGTGGGTTTTTGTTTTGCTTTGGTGGGTTTTGTTAATGCTTTATGGATATGATCTGATAAAGGCAGGGATACTCATAAAATGTAGTGTTATAGACACATCTGCTTTGTTTTTGTTTGCCTTTTTATAGTTTGTGTCATGTGGCTGCCATGATTTCAGAATATTCTTGTCCATTTTTCTGCTTTTCATTTGACGGATGAAATTTGCCAGTAGCTTCCTATCCTAAGCAATTAATTCCTTTTCTGCATTTGGTAAATACAGTTACTCTCCTTCCTATCCATTACAGCTATGGCAACAATGGCACAGGGAACAGCACTAGGACTTAATGTTGCTGTCTTGTTAATTTGGATAGAAAATCAGAGCATGTTACAATTCTAAGTAATTTATTGCTATTATTATTAGAAAGCTTTTTGGCAGCTGATTATCTCAGTCCAATCTGTGTGGATATAGGCCTGATATTTTAATTCTTCTTTATTTTTTGTACTTAATTACATGATGGAAAAATGGGTATAATGGGTCAAAACCTGCCTGAGAATAAGTGGTTGCACAGCACACAAGGCCCTAGCTGTTTTGCCAGAGTTTATGTTGATTTATTATATAATTTATTCAGGATAATATCAACCACAGTGTAAATATTATGAAATCCACTGGTGCTGAATTAAACCCTGTTTTCCTCTACAAGTGGTATACTCATAATAGAACATACAGATGGTGGGGTAATGTCCTGCTTTTGGCTGGGATGGAGCTCATTTTTTCTTAGCCCACAGCAGCCTTTTTAAATGAATGCTCATTATTTACTGTCTCTTTTATACATCTGTAAATGTGGCTGTGTTTTAGAGCAGATTACAAAAAGGAGCCAATCTGCATTGAAAACTTAAATGTTTGTGTGCCTAAGCAGCCAAGTATTCACAATTCACAGGTATCAAAATTAACTTATGTATCAATACTGAAAGACTGTTAATGAGAAAATATATATTTGGTGGTAGTATATAGTATTTTTCTTATGTCAAAATTATTTGAAGGCAAAAAGAAGCATCTTACTAAGAAACATCAATATATTAAATGTGTAGTGCAGAAGCAGAACCTGGTGCTAACATAAGGAAATATATATGTATATCCATTAGCATTTTAATTTTTTAAATAGTGATTATGGATTTACACGTCCTGTAAAGTAACTTCAGTCAGTAATGCTTATTTCAGAGATAGGAAAATATGTAGCTGTTTTAAAAGACTGCACAGCTGAAGTTTTGTGCTTGAATTGTCTTTCTTGTTGAGATTAAACACCTATAGATTTGCAAGTACAAGTATTTCTTCTGACACTGTTTTTAAAGAAAATCCTGGTGGTTAAATGTGCCTATAGGCTTGAGAGAAGAAAGATGCTGCAAGTAAATAAAAGTCTAAGGAGGTGTGTTTTTTTCCAGAACAATCCCTGAGACTGACAGTAGTTTTAACACTTGCAGTTTTCCACCCTTGTCTTCCACTTGCAGGCAGTGGGAAATGGAAACATTTCCATGCACCGAGTGAGCAGTGGGTCGAGTTCCAAATGCAGCTTGCACAGCAAGTCAGGGAACTGGCACTCTCTTCTCATTGTGATGCCTTCAGTGGGTGAAGTGTTCAGCCACTGCTGATTTTGAATTGCAAATCATTTCTGCTCTTATATATTTCTTCAAATTATTTTTTACAGGAGCCTTTGATTCCAGAAAGAATTACCCCCAGCTTCACAAACTTTCCTCAGTCTCTGTGTGTTCAGAACTGTGCCCCCATGCTGCCTACATCAGCCAGTGCTGGGCTCTGAGATCTCTGCAGGAAGGTCATCCCAGCCAAGGGTACTTAGCAGCAGTGCTGCTCCATGCACTGTTCTTGCCTTTGGTCCATGTGTTCTCCCTGGAGTGTCAGCAGGCAGTGCTGCCTTGGAATGACTTGTATAAAGCCAGGAAGGTTCTACTAAGAGACTACTTTAATTCCTCTACTTTGCCTTTTTGCAGAAATCCAAAGTAAACAAAAAGCTCACTGTGGGATTTCTTGTGTTTTGTGCAATTGGTTTGGTAAAAGCTCAGTCTTTCATGTTCATGTCTGTGTTTCCCTCAGAAGTATTTAGGAGAAACAAGAGCCTAATGATGGCTAGAGTTATGAAAACATAAACAGGTCCCAGCAGGGCTCTTCTTCTTCCTCTTCTTGCATATATCAGTTTTCTCATCTTTTTCCTTGATTTAGATCTAATTTGCAGACTAGAAGGTTTTTCTCTCTCATTTTCAAATTCTCAAGTAAACTTTGAGAATTTAGATGAGCAGCAACCAGGTGAGTAATGTAAACAAGTGAAATGCTTGCAAAAGATGCCCACAAACTAGAATTTCCCATTTCTTGCTTGCAAGAGCAAGACTGAATGAATGCAAACATTTTGTCTGCCTGGAGAAAGGATGATGAATACTGCCCACTAACCTTTTTAAAAACTGTCATGCTCTTCATTTTGCACAAAACATAGTATCAGTGACTACTGTACCAGGACAGAGATGTTTCAGTTTGCTGAGCCAGGATCAGAGCATAAATATGTTTCTTTGCTCTGTGTTTATTACTCCACAAGACAATTTCTAGCCCTGTCAGATTTTAGTGAGATAATTGTGTTCTTTATGATTAAGCAAATTTCCATGTTTCAGTAGATACAGCAAGGTCCTGATATCTACTTCATGTGTCACATCATGGACCCATAACAGAAGTTTATTGATGGTCTGTATAGCTTGCTGTAGCTTTTTTGTACATAATAGAAATAAAAATTCAATCTCATCTGTATTGTAAGGAGGTGAATGCATCCTACAGGAATAATATTTGTAACAAAATTCCCTATTTGGATTACTGATATTTTCTCAAGTTTGAAGACATCCTCGTGCATATATTTATTTTCCATGCTACTTGCAGGAAATGTCAGGTATCCATAACAGAATCTAAAATGTTTATATAGGCCTGGAAGTATTTACTGATTTAAAAATCCAACCAACAAAAGCAAAACCAAAACACCAACCTTCCTGTTGCTGATCTTCTATTGAGTTCACTAAAACATTGAGGCTTCTGACTTTGAAACAAAACAGTGTTCCAACAGTTAAAACAGTACAAAAGGAAATATTCTTGAGCCATAATTTCTGACAATTTACTGATCATACATAGTAAAATACTCACAGGATTTTGGTTCAAGAAGCCACTGAAAATGGAATGATTAACTGTTCCATCTTTTAGCATTAGCTTCTTTTTAGAAGCTATATAGAAAAGAAGACAAAACTCACAAAAATTAAAGGGTGGTAGCAGAGATTTAATGCAGGGATTTCAGGTCAGAAGAGCCTCTATCTAAAGCAAAAAAAAAAAGATAAAATGTTAAAGGAATTTTGTGCTGTATTTTTTCTTTTGATACATGAAAATAATGCTAAGGGAAGAGAGAGATTAAATTGTTTTCCTCTCAGTTAATTCATTCTGTAGGCTGTTCTGAAATGAAGGAAGACAATAAACCAACATGAGGCTTTGAGGAGATATTAACAGAAGAATTTAACGCTCTATTATACAGTGGTATATTCAGACAAGTAATGCCAACACTTGTCTTTTATGTGCTGCACTGCTTGCTACTGAATAAGGTGTAAATGTTTTGACAGAGGGTATAAAGGATTTTTGCAGTATTTGATAGTTGGATGTAGAATGAACTCTGAAGGAGACAATTAAGAGGTATATTTTCTGCAGAGTGCATAGGGAATTAACTGTGAGCTGCACTGGCAACAATGGATGTAACACACCTGATTTTCTGTAAACCTGAAGAAAAATACTCTTTATTACCGCGTTATTCATTTATATGGGTTTTGTTTAAGATTCTCAGGGGAGTGAGACATCCATTCCTTTCAGGATTTCAGTAGGTTTTTAATTTCTTTAGAGAATCTTATTCTTAGGGAATTAAGAAATCTTCTGAGGACTGCGTTTGCTTTATTCTAAGAACTGTTGTACCTTGACAAAACAGAGAGCTGAATCCACATTTAGGAAAAAAAAACAAACCCAAAACAAACAAACAAATAATAAAAAAAAAAAGTACAAAAAAACCCTTTAAAAACTTCACCCCCCAAAAAAACAGTCCTATATATTTTTACCTGTGATACTTTTCATTGAATTTCTCCTGTGTATAGAGACTCAAGATAGTCCTACACATCAAGTAAGTCTTCAAGGAGAGTTCATTTAGGACATGATGGATTATCAAGGGGCCTCATCCTTGCCTAAAGGGATCTCTTGCCATCAGAAATACATTATTCCTCTGGGCCTTGGTTTGCCATACATGTCTATGCATAGCCCGGGTCATAGTTCCTACACTGAGCAAGGCACACTGGAGAGATTCAGATGGCTGAATCTCACTGAGGTCTTGCTTCCCAATTCTGCATATGCCTGAATTGTGCCAGGATGGTTACAAAGGAGAGAAATGGTGAAGAATGGCTGATAGGCTCCTGCTCACCTTTCCCCAGCACAGATTTATCTCCATCTGAGGTATGTTACTGCATGTCAACACCTGAAATTTTGCAGAAGAGGGACTGAGTGTGGAGCAAAGACAACTTTCTCCAGAGGCTCCCTAAAGAGTCTCACTTTGATTTGAGCTCAGAGAAGGCTGGCCCCATACTGGCCCCTGAGTACTGACATAACTCACCTGTGAGTATATTTCAAATGTGTGTTTCACCTGTTGATTTCTACATACAACTCAGCTTTCTCTCCCAGTGCCGTTCCATGGAGGCAAAAAGGTTTTATTTACACATATTTTAGGTTTTGCTTTTTGTGACCTATTGCATATATTTTCTTTATTATCAGTATCCATGAATATTACTAGTTACTTAGACTTAGATTCCCAACCTGCAGCACAGCATGAAATAGCTGCATTCTTGCTAGCTGTAAATAGCAAAAGCATTACAGGACCCCTTGGCTCCTGGGCTCTTGCCATGACACTTCAAGCCAGAGTTTGGAAAACAAACAAGACAACAAAAAACCACAATTCTCCCCCCAACCTCCCAGTCATGGCGCTGGTTTTTGGTTTGGGCTTTTATTGAATTTTTGTTTTATCATTTCTTGTTTTTTTTTCTAAGCATGGCCATTTATTTCAATGTCTAAATGGAAACAGAACCTTTTGAAGATCTAGTCCCATATGAGTTTGTTCTGCCTTAACAGCAGATGGTGAATAGCTTCAACAGCTTTGTTTCTATTACCAGATGTCTTTGATTTACTCCCTTGCTTTGCTTTCTGGCCTTTATTGCTTCTATTCTGAAATAGCAGAGGCAGAGCTATTGTTACCTCTCAGCTATAGCTTTACTCACACAATACTGTTGATCTGTTCTTGTGGCATTATTCAAAAAAGCATTGTGTCTAAAAGGAAGGAGACGGTGAAACCTCTTCAATAGCAGTACACTGTAAGATCCTATTGCTGCAAATATTTTGCATGTATTTAATTGTGCATGCTACTCCTGCTGGAATCACCGGAGAAGTGACAATGTATGAGTTTTATTTATATATATTTATTGTTAAAGTCTGAATTATCTTTTTATATAGACATGACTGTTATATGTGGCAGTTTAGACCCTTTGTTATTTTTTGACTATTTCAGTGGCAGCATAAACCACCATACTGATAACAGCATTCTTTAAGTTCTGTGTGAGATTGGCAGTCTCAAGGATGACATAAAGTATTCAGTCTAGACATCACCCTGCTGTAGATTAATTGTGTCCTTCCCAATGAACAACCAGAACTATATTCAGTCAGTTTTACTGTCCATATATAGACTTGCACCTGTGGGAGAGAATTGGAAAAGTCAGCCTGCGGAAACTTGCCTTGAGTGATGCTTTTCCTTGAAAGTATAAACCATAGCTGCTCTAGTTTTTCCACTGCAGGGTAGTCATTACTTGGGAAGTCTGCTTTTTCATTACAGGGAAGCCTGCTTTTATGCTTTTGGTCTTTGAGTGGCTGAAGGAGCTGGGTTTTTCACCTTCTCCAAGACCAGAGATGGTTGCTAGTGTCATTTGAGTATTTGTTTCAAGCCTTTATTATCCAACCCTATTGTGACCTCAAAATGGTCTGATCTATTTTAAATTTTTTGTTCCCCAGCTTCACTTGGATCAATCCCTTTTGAAATTCTGTGTATTTTCCTGATTATTTCTTTCAAAACTGATTGCCTTCATTCAGATTTTGGCCCCAGTCAGGTTTGATCTTTACTTCCAACTGCATGATTTTTTAAAATCATAATGAAGTAAGGAGAAAAACCTGTGATGTATTTTTCTCTCACCAAGCCACAACTTTTGATTCAAAATGCCCAAGTCCATAAAATCTGTTCTATTCAAAGTTATTGTCAAGCTTCTATAGTGGTTTTCCCCCCTGATATTTACTTCACCATTTTTGTTTTATTGTGAGGTGTAATCCAACTTTTGACTTTCAAATTAAGCCTTGAAAAGAAGTTGATTTGGAAATTTTTGGAAAATTTGCTGTTTTGCCATTGGGAACTATTTTATTCTAAATGCTATATTTAGAGTGGTATGTCTGCCAATCTCAGTTTTTCAGTTTAAAAAAATGGAAGGGTTTGGCTGATACTTGGCAAACTGCTCCTTCCCTCTTATGGCTATTTTATCACTATCTTTCAATGTCCTGATTAGATCTGCCTGTATAATTAAACTAATATAGTCCTTCTATCCAGGAGTTACAATAAATAGATACAAGAATTCCTTGTGTCTATTTATTTATTGTTTGTCTATTGTTTTATTGTTTATTATTTAATTGTTTATGTGTATATTTTTTATGGTTGTCAATTTATTTATGTATTTATTGTTTACACTTGCTCTCAATATAATGTGTTTTTATGACCTTTGGCATGTGAATCATTCATGTAATGATTGCCAGGCATATTTGTATTCATCTAGGCTTTGATCTAATCCTATTGAAAACAAAGGAGATGCTGGTATTGGCTTCTCTCTGTTTTGGATCCTGATAAGTGACCTACATCACCCTGATTAGATATCTTAAGTTGCATAAACAGGATGGTCTCTTTCTTCTGCATTTATTATGTGTGAATATTCATAATTGCTCATCAAATCAATTTTGCACAAGATAGTAGGCTTTTCATAATGGTCGTGAAAGCACTTTTGCCATGAATTCTTTCATTACATTGTTCTCATTTATTCATGCCAGTATTTGTAGCACCTTTTCTGAGTAAGACCTCATGCACCAGAGTGTTTGAGATCACGCTAATGGAGAAAATATGAAAAGAGCATATATCAGCTGAGCAAATAGTTTCTATTGCAGAATGGTAAATGAGGCATCTGGGCTGTGTTTTTACCTGCTGTCCCTCTAACCTTAGATGGCCTCTTGGCGTAAAAAAATATGCAATATACAAATATATTTTAATATACAGTTATTATACAAATATTATATATATGTATATATATTTATATATGTGTGTGTATGTGTACTAAAAAGATACTGTCCATTAAAGGCTGAATTATCTTTTTATATAGATATGACTATTACATGTGGTACTTCAGACCCTTGGTAGGTTACAACAAAGGACATGATGTAACTTTATCTGTACAATGGTGAAAAAATAATTCAAGACTTCTAGTACATAGTCTGCCTTGTTGGCAAAATTTATCAGCCTTGGATTCATGCTTGGTGTGGCATTCTTGTAACAAATATATATATACTTCATCTTGAGTTCCACTCAAGGATGTATGTAGGTTAACCCTAAAAGTAGAGTGGAAAGCTGAGATGTCATTGCAGAATATTGCAGAATAGCACTTTCTGCTGTTGAGACTCCTGTAAACTTGGAAGGCAGCATTAGGCTTTCTTAGCTGGGCTCACTAAATTAATAATGAACTCACCACTTCTCACATGAGCTTAATACACCCTAAATGTTAGGATGTTCTTTTTCTGTTTGAAAGGTTGGTGGCAGTAAACAGAACACAATTACAACAAAAATGCTAAGACTTGTCTGTCATCATCTAAAAATTGTCCTGTATTTTAAAAATGAAGCTGTTAGGAACATGTCAGTTGATGATGAATGTTCTATGATTTGAAATAACTACTTAAAAAATCTTATTCTCTTGCTAAGAATCCAAGCTGTTAATATCTATAAGCGTTGCAAAACTGGACTGTTTTTTTCCTTTTTAAAAAATATTTTTAAGAGATTAGCAAGAATAAGGGTGAGGGGAAATTAGTTTTTAAAGTATCAGTGGTTTCAATTCAATATAATAGTTATCATTAATATTCTAACTAGCAAAAATAAGAGAATCTGTGATTCTGTACCTCTTAATGGAACCTTGGGAAAACAGAGTTTCTTAATTCTAGTTAAAAGAATTTTAAATGTAGGGGTTTCACAGATGCCTATCTTTCTACAGGTATCTCAGGAGTGAGCAGTGCCACTCTTTTTCCAATTGTCTTGAGAAAGGATAATGTTTTTTAAAGGGTAGAGGGAAACTTTCATTGCTTTAATAACCACCCTTTGAAGAATTGAACCAGAGAAAAATAGAATAACTGGGAGGCAAGAAGAAAGAGACGATGGTTTGGAGAGATGGTTTCTTGTGAGCTTTTAACAGAATCAGGAGAGTAAAAGGGGAGAGAGTGGCTCGCTGATAATTTATTACACCATCTTTAGCAGAAAAGAGAAATAAAACAAAAAAATCACTGGCTGTGAATGATGTAGTATTTGTCACTTACTCAATGATATGAAGTGCCCAGAACAAAATTGGGAAAGAAGATGGCATTGTGTGAAAGGCTCTAGTGTTTTAGCTGCACTGTTGGGAGTTGAGAGCAGGTGAACAGATTGTTTGCCATTAAATTTATCAATGCTAAATGAATTTCGTATTATATACCTGATAGTGATTCAAACCCTAGAAATATCCTAATAGTGTTCACTTTATAATACAACCACTCTATTTTACAATCTCTTTGTTTTACAAATCCTCTATATTAATTGAGGCTGAATTGTCTAATCTACCTTATTTCTTGTCAGGGCTGCATAACAGTTCTGGCACTGTTTGGGAAGAGGTATTTATAAGAGCACCAGTTCCTATCTCAATACTTATCAGCATGCCTTCAATCTAGAACTAAAGTATAAATACTGATTTATGGTAATTAAAGTAGTATTTTCAGGTGATGGCACTATTTATCCTTTATTCCTGTCATTAAATACTCTGAGATTGGTAGTGTGGCTCATCTACATTTATTTCCAGCAGAGATTTGTCAAGGAAGTAGCCATCATAATCACTAATGAAACATTTCATGCATATTAAAATTAGGCCAGTTTGAAAGAAGACTGAGTTAACAGATACTGTGATTTCAGAATTATGTTTTGTGTAAATCTTGGGTACCTGGTATTGGGATGTGGTGGTGCAGCTTCCCATAATATGCTGTATCATATAGATTCATATTGGTACTGTCCTTTTATTTGAACAGAGTTAAAATTTTTTTAAATAATTAATCTTAGAATATCTCCAATAAAAGTATTTTGAATTTTGAAAAGTGCATAAATTGACACTGTTGCTGAGCAGTTACCTGCTGTTTCTAAACTAATGCTTGTTTGCACTGCCTGTTTTTCATGTCTGATGCAAAGATGATGCAATATCCTTCATAAAAGAGAAATGTGTGTCATTCAGCAGACTACATATGTGTATGTTTCTCCTTAGTACTGAGGGTATTCCCAAGGGGACCTCTGGCCCCTATTGAGATTGAACCCTTTGTCGCTGCACCACGTAAAACTGTAAAAGAAATTCATATTCTCAAAGTAGAAAAAAAAAAAGAAGAAAGAAGTAGATGTTTTTCTATCTTTCCTAATATCACACAGTGCTTGCTTTTAGTGCCCAGACCTCCTTAGTCCCTTCCTATGTCTCCCAGATGCATAATTTTCCTTAAGGACTTAATTAGAGCATTCTAAACTTTCAGGTAAACCCTTCTCTGTGCAAACTGATAATCCCTGAACTATGTTTATTATTACACTAAAACCATGTGGCTTTTCAGTACTTGGACTCCATGGAACTCTCACTAGGACACGTTTAGGATTCTGTGAGGACACATGGTTCAATTAAATATTACATGCATTGTTTGGAGAAAGTTATACCCACAGAGAGTAGCTTTGGAACATGTACATACATTATTTAGTGATGTATGTGCCATGTTCACATTCAGAATGGCCTAATTCAACATCTGCTCCTGATGAGAGTGAGCATCTGGTGTTTCACAGATAATTGAGACATGATTTGACTGTCCTTTAGGCTGACCAGACAGACTGGAACCAGGCTCTCCGGGTGGATGGTAAGACCTGGTTCATGCCAGGTGAAATTCTGATCACACCTTTATGGTGGGTTGGGATCAGAATAGGTTTTCATTGGTATAACCTCTATGCAAGCAGAAGTACTTCAGTACTTCACAACTTCAGTGTTGTGCCCCAGGATCAAAAGGAACAAGAGAGATGAAGATTTTTCCAACACAAAAGAATACAATGGGAAAGTTCTTGAAACTCTATTCCTGTTAAACCTTTTTCTCTAATTTACCTGTATGCATCTATGCATGTGTATGTTTGTGGATGTACAAAAGCAGGGAAATTATTTTTCTCCTGGCACTTGTTTTACATTCTTTCTGTAGGACCTTTGAAGCAGTTATAAGACAAGAGTCTGCAGAACTGCAATACAATTGCAAATATAAGCAATACATTGCAACTTCAAGCTGCAATGCTGAGCTGTGCTAGTCTGCTTAAATGATGGCTTGTCCAGAATTTGCTGGTTTGATAGGCCAGTTGCATTTATGCTCTTCCTTTAAAAAAGAAGTAAGGATGGGAAAAAGCAAGTCTTAATAATCAAATTAAAAAGCATATCCCTCCAGACTCCATCAAAATCCTTACAGGTGTCCATCAGAAGCAAACAGCATAAACATTGTCTCCATCTACTCCTAGAAACATTGCAGTCTCCAGAAGTTACACCGTTGTGATTTCACTTCTATTCAGTGTTTGCTGCATTTCATTGCCTCTGGCAGACCTGTTACCTTCATAACCATGGGGTTTTTTCCTGCCAGGCATTATCAGCCGTCAGGAAGCAGAGGAGTTGTTGATGAATAAATCTGAAGGCGCGTTCCTGGTGCGAGTCAGTGAGAAAATCTGGGGCTATGCCTTGTCCTATCGCCAGCAGAACGGCTTCAAGCACTTCCTGGTTGATGCTTCGGGGGATTTCTACAGCTTCCTGGGGGTAGATCCAAACCGACACCCAACGCTCACAGATCTGATTGATTTTCACAAGGTAACACTTGCTAGGTGGAGATCAATAGCTGAGTGGAATGGATTAATAATTTAATGAGGAGCCATGTAGTTTGAAACCACACTGGAAAATAGGAATGACCAGAGCGGGAAAGAGTATTGCACACTAAGCCCAGCTATAACATTCATACTTCTGTTGCAGTGAATCAGAAGGCTTTTCCCCTTGTTTCAAATGCTCCAGTACGTACTTGTGTCCCCTTATAAAGTGTGTACTCTCCTTGGCTACAAATGGCCTAATAAGGGCTGACAGATGTAACATTTTCTGAGCCTTTTTGCTGTGGAAAATTGGATCGGAAATACCATAGAAAGGTCTTTCAATGAAATTTCAGCATTCTTCTACCTTTGATGTGCGGGCTGTAATGTGCAATAGCAAGAGAACGTGACCCTGCACTAAAGAAAGGAATATGGAGGAGCTCTCTTTTAGGGATGTATTAAGGGTCACTCCTTATTACCCAGAACAATCTTGCAAGAAGAATTTACTATTCGACATTAGGTGGGTTTGAATTACTTTACCTCTAGGTTCTGTTTCTTGTTGCCAGACTGTATCTAAATAGTAGCACTGTTTCTGAAAGCACAAACTGTTTTCATTTTGCATCTCTCCCTATCTTCATCAGTTTTTATTCTATTTTGTTCTTAGCCACACTTATAATTCCTCTCCACTCTTCCTTTTCTAGCTCCCCTTCCTATTTTAGTATTTTCTCACTCTTGTCTCAGAGTAATTCTATAAATATTTTACTCCTCCTTTTCTTCACAGCTTTTAATTTTTAAGTATTCAGTCTCAGGTTATTTTTCTTATAAGTTCCCTGTTTTTTAAATCTTGCTTTTATCTCACTTGTTTTGCAGCATCTGCTTAGTGTTGCCTTAGTGTCCCCTCAGAGATCATTAGAACATTAAATATCCACAAGCTATATTTCCACATGGGGAGATGGTAGGTGTCACATTTGACTAAAATATATGTCCTCCCCTAATTTAAATAAGACCTTTCTCAGTGGCCACTCTGGAAGTGCAAATCCCTGACACCCTTGTACAGAATATCCTGTTGGCCAAATTGGGTTAACCAGCTGGGCTGCGTCCCCTCTTAGTTCTTCCTTATCCCCAGCCTACTCTGCCAGCAGGGCCTGAGTGGGAAAAAGAGAAAACCTTTGTGCTGTGCAAGCACTGATCAGCAGTAGCCAAAACTGTAGTGTGTTATCAACACTGTTTTAGCCACAAATTCGAAACACAATGTCACAACAGAGCAGCTGTGAAGTTCCATCCCAGCCAGCCAGCCCCAGTGCACCCGGAAAGAGTCTAACCAAAGTTTTGTCAGGGAAAGAAAAGCAGCCATACAACCTCAAATGCAGATTATCAGGTGTTGAATGTGGAACCTCTGGCTAATGTAGTTTCCCCTCTACCCATTTAAATATTTTCATCACAGCTCATGTTAGGCAATCACTGTATTAGAAACACATCTATTTACAGACAGCAGTAGAGCACTTGTCAGAAGCAGAATGGCTTTTAGTTCCTGACATTTAAAAAAAGGAAAAAAGCTTGCTTAGGTGTCCCATGATAAAAGCTAATAGCTACCCCTGTACTAAGCCCATCAGGCAAACCAGTTCAGCTTTAACAGCAACACACAGTTCTATTTTCCCTGTCTAGCTTATGGCTGTATTAAAACTGGTACCTTTGGCAATTGCCTCAGGAGGCATTTTATCCTGTCACATGGTTTTCTTAGAGGCTTTTTTGCCCGCCCTCTCTGGTGAAGTACACCGTCAATTGTCCCAAAGCCTCCTGGTAACCCCAAGCAATCTGTATGTGACTGGTTGTGCTGTGGGCACGTTTTCCCTTGCAGCTATTGCTATATGTTTTGGAAAAGGTGCTGCTTCCCTCATGACTATTTTTAGCAGGAGTATACTTCCCCACCCCAAAGGTTGTGTGGACTTTTTTTTAAGGGCCTGAGGAAGGCTGACATAACTAATTTTTTACTTGCTTATACTGATTGACTTCATTTTGTTTCATTTTGATTAAAAAACAGAATATTGTGTGAGTGTGCATCTTCTGTGCATAAGTGCTGTGAGTACAGACTGCCTTTATGTCTTTGACCTTGCTGTTACTGTTGGATGTGAGCACTCAACATTGAGCTCCTGCTCAGTCTGCCTGGGGGTAGCAGCATGGTAAGACTGGCATCAGTCTGTTCAATTAACCCATGAGAACACCCTCTATAAGTATCTGACTTCCTAAGTAGTGCAGCAACTTAGAAGTAGTACAAATCAGAGTTTCTTGTGTGCACTGATTTCACCGTTTGATAGTAGCACAAGTTGCTACCAGCGTAAATAAGAGATAAACAAAACATGAAGAAAACTATTCATTTATAAGATCCTTTCACTGGCCTGTAATTATTTTATCAAGTGTTTATTCATAGTTGCTTGCCAGTTACAGAGGAGTGATGGCCTTGTTTGCTACTCTTAGAAAGTAGGTGTGGCTTAGATCTTTGATATTTTAATTGGTTTTATCATTCCAGGAAGAAATTATCACATCCTCAGGTGGGGAGCTACTCCTGGAGCCATGTGGACAGCAGAAGAATCCACCAGACTACAGTCCTTTATTTGAATGACTGATCCAGGACCAACAGGAATCCATTCTGGATAGCTGTAGTAATAAATAGTTACAAAAGTAAACAGTGGAAGTAGTTAACCCACTTTCAAAGCCACTAGTCTTGTGGCCAAAAAGTACCCTCATTAGGAGGCCTAAAATATTTCTGGTTTGCATCTCAATTATCATCATCATTATTCATATTGCTAGCACTTGAAAAGTGATAAATTACCAGCAAATTGCAAAAGAGGACTACTTCAAAAAATTTTCAAGGGGTTGTAGCCAATTGCACGGAATGCTAAGTTCCTGTCCTAATTTTCTCATGTTTTATGCTGCAAGAAGCATGGGTAGGAGCCATTCACAGAGTACTGTATGAAGTATCAGTGTTGGTGAACAGATTCTGTGTTCCAAAGCAAGGTTTGACAGTTTCTGTTGACAATTTCATTACTCAGTGGTGCACTTTGATGACAAGAGAAGAAGCCTTCAAACATCCCTGTGAAGTTTGTGATTGAGTATGTAATTAGGTGCAGCTTGAAAGTTGCCATTATGCTTTGAATTCAGGCCTACAGTGTTCCCCACAGCAGAGACAGAATAAAGTCATACACATTTTATTTACATTTTCATGAAGCCCAAAAGCCTTGGAAGGAACTTTACTCCTGTACAGTAAGTGATCAGTTTATTCTAAAGGAAACTGATTTGCTGCAATTCTCTCACTGGCCTTGTCATGCTTTCCACTTTTAGATGTGCAAGAGACACAGTGGATATTGCTAGCTTTACTTTGCTATAAGACTGGGTATTTCCCTTTTCTGAGTTATGAGAGGGTGGGGCTAGTGTATTTATACATAGAAAAGGTACAGCTAATTACATTACCATCGTGCTATTTTATGTGTAAAACCAAGATGCACACAATGTGCTCCTGCTCAATTTACTATAAATATTAACCCCATGAAAATAAACCAGAATCCTAGATCTGTGGCGCTTAGTGCTTGGACTAGAAAAATGATAAATTCTCATCACAGTACACATAGGAAAGGCACAATGAGCACATTTCTATAAACTACTCCTTTGGGCAGTCTCTGAGCCCTGTGGGGTTCTGTTCAAAATCCAGGTGTAGACCCCTCCTGAACCTCCTGTAAATCTTTTCCCCCTCAGTCATTTGACTCTTGACTCATTGTTACCTTCTGTACTCTGTCTGATCTAGATGGTAAAATCAACTAGGAAAAGAAACTTGTCTTATACAAGCCAATAAAGCACACTAAACATTTCAGGTGCTACAACAGTAAATATTTTTGGTAGTAATAACAGTATTTTTTATAATTAATCTTATGGATAGCTCATATTAAAGTACAGATTTTTGTACACAAGCTTAATTCTTGGTCAGGAACCTTTTCTTCTGTTAACATTGGGTTTTGTGTGATTTAATCCATCAATGTTTGTGGCCCATGAAAAGAAAATTCTATTGAACTTCCCACAGAGGCAGCTGGGCAGTTTCTGTACTAATCACTTGGCACACTGGCTCAGGAGGTATTAAATAGTTACTGTCAGTGCTTGAGAACAAAGCAAGTCAGGACAGAGCAAATAAGCAAAACAGATCTTCTTTTCCTGAGAAACCAGCTCTGCACTTTCTCCCTCTTTCAGAGGCATCTCAAGAACTGCCTCAGGTTGTTCACAGCTGCACAGGTTTTTCATGGAACAGCGTGACCTCTACTTGAAGGAGAATGGAAAGAGACCTTTGAAATAATAAAAAATATAGGTATGCACAGACTTACCTCTGCAGTCAGAAAACAGTAAGTGACTGTGCAGGGTTAGACACCTAGGCATCTTTTCAGACCAGTCTTTTGCCTTTATGCACTGAAGAAAAGCCCCCAGAAGCCGAGAACAATAATAAAACCCCCCATGAAATGCTACCTGTTCTCTTGAAAAGGTGCTAGGTGTGCTAGAAGACATGCAAATTCCAGTTTTTGGAAGATTACTCAACACAGTGCTGTGAATATACACAGAATATTGAAGAACTTGTTCCACATGCAATTCACATTGAGAAGCTGATGATAATACAGCTATTTATTACTAGTGACATAGTTCCCTGCAACTGCTTGTGTTTTGTTTAGCATTAAGAAGGCCTGGAAAAAATCGCTCTTTAGCTTATGTGTCCTCTTGTGATGTAATTAACATTATTTTTCACTTCAGAACACATTTCCTAATTAAAATTTTCTATTTTTTTTGCTTGAATTCCATCAATTTCTCACTCTAAGTTTTACCTAGCTTTAAAATAAAGCCCTTGTAAGTTCCCCTGCAAATGATATTACTTGCAATACTGCAATTTCTTCTGAGAGTTTTACTATCCTAATAAATGGCAGAATTCACAAGCAAAGGAATTGCTTGTTTTTTCTCCCTTAAGCCCCACAGAAATAATGAAAAGTAGCCAGCCAATTCATAGAGTTACCAAGAAAGAAATCTAAACACTATATAACCAGAAGCAGCTGCAATGAAATACGGTGCATGGAAGGTAAGTTTTGAAGGAAACAAAAGGAGATCATAGCTAGCAGAAATTAAAAACAGAAGCTTTCCTTGGTAGAGATGTGCAGCTGTTACCAATATACTTGAGGGAAATACAAGTGTGGAGATATTTTCTAAGTTAACAGGTGCTTCTTGTTGCCTAAGGGGGCAACAAGACAATAAAGGGACTATGAAAAGGTAGTCCAGTTAGTAGGAAGAATAAAAGATAAAGCAGTGAAGGAGCAAATATGGAAAATTAAGAAAATAAGAAAGAGCAAAATGTGCTGATCCTGTTGTTTTGAAAGCATTTTGGATTTTTATTGGTCTGGGAGGAAGACCAGGCACTGCTACCTCTTTTTCTCTCTACAAGTCTGGAAGATTTCAGCTTTGAGCTAAATCTACCTTGGAGGTAGATGTGACACCCTTGAATCTGTAAGAGTTGGGCTGGTCTGTGCTGCAGCCTTGAATGCTTCCCTCTGTCTGCCTCTCCATGTAGTGCTGGCTGCAGCTGCTCAGCGTGGGCTGAAAAATGGTCATGGTGCTGCCATTTCCTTGGCTGCCAGGGGTAGCTTTAGCTCACTCCCCTGGAACCTTCCAGTCTTGCGTCCTGACCTGTTTTTCTAGTGGCAACTATTGGTGAGTTGTAAGAGGGGCATGGTATGGAATTTCCTTATAATATTCCCTGTCAATATTTCTTGCTGATGAGAGCACCAGGAGCTCACTGAGAGGTCTGCTATGGTAATTGTGTTTCATAAACAAAAATGCCACAGCAGCAAAGTAAACTTTTAAACTTTAAAAGGAATTAACTTTTCTCACATCTGTTTCACGCCAACAAAATATGGCACACAAGGTCCCAAGCTTGTTTGCAGGTATCTTTGAAAAAAGTATCTCTTGAGGATTTATTCTTGCTTCTTCATAGATCCACAGATCCATCTGTTCTTTTGAATTTTGTTTTAATCTGTTACTGTACACAGACATCTCCATTTTAATAGTGCCCTCTTCTCTAAAAAAGAACAAAAAGCAAGCAAAGAAATTGACAGCAATCATTGGATGAGATTTCTAAGGCTACTCAAAGACTGTAGATTCCAGCTTAAGTCTTGTAATTAATGGAATAATGATGTAGAATGAGTTTTTGTGTATGCATTTTTGCATATTAGTTTTATAATAGATGTCCTGGATTGTTCTTTTAAGTACTAAATCCCTATTACTCTGAACAAATGCTAAGCTAAATAAAATAACACCTCCCTCAAGAAAGAGATACCTAAAAATTGTTTTTATGACAGAGATTCATTTTCAGGCTGAGTAAAACTATTTCCAAAAACCAGATTCAGAGGGAGAATTTCTTCTAGATTTCAGTTACCTTAACTCAAGTGAAACAAACTTATTTCTTGGCTGAGGTGAGGTGGTATTTTACTGAGTACAGTAAAAATGTAGTAAAATACTTTACTTTTATGTGAACTAGGAATCCACTTCTGCTCACCAGAAACCTGAATATTGAGCATTAATGGAGCTACAGCACATTTCACTGCAGTCTAAATTCTTCCATTTACCACAACACAAACTTGGTCTCAGGTTGACTGTGGTAGTTCACAGTGGGAGAAGCTTTTCTCTTTCTATGAATAAATTTGTTTCCATATAATTTACAGGTCAGAGCTTATTTTTCAATGATTTTCAAGGACTAACTTTCTTTTCTGTCTTATTGTGGCTTGGCTTTAAGATTCATTTTTGCCTTCCCAAGAGGATGGGGTAAGTGACCTCTGTGAAGTGTGCCCATGGCCAGGCTATCAATTGCAGAAGGTGGTGTTTGCACTTGACCAGATGCTTGCTTTATGTTTCCTGAGATCAATCTCCTGGATACATACTGTCAGATGATAATGATGCATAATTGATTTTTATAGCTAATTTCTTGCCATGCAAGTGCTGTGTGAAAGCATCTCTTCAAATATTTGTTTACTGCTAGTGATTAATCTTGTAGCTTGTATATTTACATGATGGCCTGTAGCTAATGCAAATTTTCTACTAGGCTGAAGCCTTCAATGGGTTTGGTTTTTTCTCTCTTGGAATTTCTTGCAGCATTTTTAAATGAAGGTAGCATTTTATGGTATCTTTATTATAAAACAAAAAGTGACTTATGGAAGAGAAATAACTACAAAACAGAACGGAAATTTAGTCTGGTCCTATTTGTGTCTTCATGATGTATGTACAAAGGAAACACTTAGCATGTTAATGTCTCCTTTAAAGTTTAGCTGCTCTTTCTCCCCTGTTCTCAGTTTTAATGAGAACAGTGGGTGGGAGAAGATCATAAGCTCACAAGCCATTGAGAGAAAAGAGAGGAGGCAGGACTGGTTTATTCCATACAAATTTCCATATAACAGCAGGCAAAGCTTGGGTTAAGTACTTCCCGAGATGCACAGTGTACAGTGCACTGCAATTAGTAAGATAGCTGGCCTGTTGCTCTTATGTCTGTTCTTGATTCTCAGAGGCTTTTTGCTCATGATAGCCAGATGCTAATGTGAAATACATTTTTAGGAAGTCATTCAAATCCAATGTAATGAAGAAGAGTTAAGGTATATGTTTCATTATCATTTTTGTTGTTGACATTTTCTCTCAAGGAATCCCAGAAAAAAAAAATTCTAACAGCAATGCATAAGTTCTGGTCTGCCTTCTAGACAATATCTCGTTACCTATTATGTGCTATACTCACATAATGCTACTTCATTTATTTTGAATTTCAGTAGTCTACATGCTATATTGGAATCTATCTAATATTTTTAATAAGAAAGTTGTAGAGACAGATGTAGGCAAGTAAACCATTCAGTGGGACAAAAAGTCACTGAATTCCAATTCTGAGCTCCCACAACATTTGCTGGAGTTCATGTGGTAATCCTTAGTTGATAAATATGAACATTTTTATCAGGGCTGCCTGTTGAAATCACATTTTACTTTCCCCAGAGCTGCTCTGAAATCTTCCATTGACACCATTTAATGGAGAAATGTTCTGTTTTCAAAATGCCAAGCATCATAAAATTGTGTCAATTCCTTAGAATAAAAAATAAAAAATAATAGAATTATCTAAGGGCATTTTTAATTGCAGAAAATATGAAAAATGTGCTCAAATCTAACACAGAAAATTGTCTTAATTTTATTAATCACTGAAAGAAAATGTGCTACATTATGCTCCAAATTCAATGCAGATATTCAATGTTTTTGACATTTCATTAGGTATCCATTCTCTCCCTTAATGCTAGTTTCCTTTTAAGGAAGAATGAAAATACCCAGGGAGCAGTTACTCAAAATGTCAAACCCATTAAATATCTGATTTGATGATTGAAATAAATTTGTGAAGGTTTAAATAAGAACCCAGATAATTTTCTTCAGGAAAAAAATCAAGCCAGGAAAGTGAGTTCAGAAAAAAAGAATGGATGCATTTTGTCCACAATTTTGAGTATATTGTGTTATATGCTTGGATCCTTAGAGTATGATTTACATTTATACACTACTAAAAAGTCTGAGCATCAAAAAGTAATTGAGGAAAACGGAATAATAAATAACATAAAGACCTACTGTTCCAGATTCTCTGAAAAAGGCGAATTCTATTAATGGTTATGTAAAAGACCAAGTCTATTCATGAACGTTTGTAGAAAAAAGAAATCTAATTTTCGAAGTTGTCATTGTGATCAATCACAATAGAAATCTCGTCCTGGATGAAGGTTTGTGATTAAGAAATACGAAGTTCAGACTACACATTCAAATACCAAATGGAAACCTTTGCAATGTACCAGCTCCTTGCAAAGGTGAAATATCCCACAGAACAGCTGTTGTGGTGTAGCAAGAATGAGTAGCTTGGATTCCCGTTGCTCTCCTCAGGCTGGACTAGAAACAGGCACTTCAGAGTTCCAGCTCAGAGTTGTATCAGCTCCTCCTGCCAAAGACCACTGGTTATTTGAGAAGGCAGGATCAGGAGAGAATGAGAAAACTTGGGAAACCTTGAAATATTACTATGAAAGGCAAAAAAAAAAAAAAAACAAAACCCAAAAAAACCCACATCCCCTTCCTCACCCTAGATAAGAATGAGTTTGTAATGGGGAAACAAGGAGGCATTGTGGAACTGGCAGACAATGTTTCCTGTTGGGGAGGAGACATGTACACAATTTGTTGAAGTCAATGAGACAGAAGTGGGGAATAAGGATTTCACAGCCAGGTCATTTTTTATTCATTCTGTTCTACAGCAGTGCACATACAGCCATGAAGTGCTTGGAGTGCTAACCCATCTGTTCTCAGGAGCAGCTCACATCCAGTGGGCTAAAAATACTCGGTCTGCCAAGGAGACAGTCAAGGTACTTTGAGAAGTCTTGGATGCTTTTACTTTGGGCCACAGACAAAGGTGATAAATTAGGAGACATCAGGGTTCTTGTTTAAAATCTCTCTTCCTCTCCCGGACCTATTAATAATGAAGCAAGTTCAAAATAATGAAGGAGAAAACTGGCTGCTGGCTAAGACTCTGTTTGTAATCCTGGGTCTGCACCTGCCCACAGTGCTAAAGTTCGATTCAAGTTGCACTTCAGTAATTGATGATCACTTGTCATATCCCTTTATAAAGCTTTTTCATCAATGTCTCTTGTGGTTCATTTTCTATCAGCAGCAAATCAATGACATTTTAATGGAATAGAGAGCCTTCTTGAGACTGAATTATGTTGCTTTACCTGTTTTAATACCAGGTGAAGTTCTCAAAGGCTCGACAGATAATAGTTTTTCAGATTTTTTTTCTTTGATAACTTTGTTTCTGCAGAATGGTGGCATCTTTGTAATCAGCTCTAATAAAGATTGAAGGCATTAATGAACTTGGTTTTATTGTGCTGTTAGAGACAATGGGAAAATGTGGGGCTTGAATCTGATAGCCAGATCATTATAAATGCTGCAGCAGCGTTAGGGAATACATTTAACTCCTGGATCTGGTGATTCAGGGAGAATCTGAAATAGTTTAAAATCTCCAGGGTAATGCAGTAATTAACCAGGCACAGGGAAGTACAAGGTCACGAATTGAATTCCCTTCTTGAAAGCTGCAGTGGGAGCTGTACTGTCAGAACAGTCCCACCCAGAGCTGCCCCGGAGCCGGGTCTGTGGGCAGGGATGGGCAGCACTGGGGCCGCCCCGCAGGGAATATTCCAGACAAGTATCAGTCAAACAGCACATTTCGCTTTTCCTCCGGTAAAATTCCCTCCGTGGACTTGAGCCCACTTGAGCCGGTCAGATTCCCTGCCGGGCTTTGCCGCATGTCGCGGTTCGGGCGCGCTCCGCCCTTGCCCCGCTGCGGCCGCGGCCCGGGCGCTGTGGCAGCCGCGGCCCGGCCCGGCCCGGCCCGGCTGGGCGCTGAGGGGCCGCGGGGCCTCCCTCAGCCGGCACAGCCTGCCGGGTGCCCGCCTGTGCCCTGCGGCCCTTCCAGCCTGAGCCGAACCACGGCCCGGCCCGGCCCGGCTCGGCAGATGCCGCAGGAGCAGCCCGGAGAAGGAGGCTGCGGATGGAGCGGTCCCACACGGACCCGCAGCTCGCGGCTGAGGGCGCAGTCTCGCAGCTCGGCTCCGGGAAACTTTCCCAGCAGTTTTCCTCAGCCCCTTTAAAGCCTCCTGTTTCCCGAGCCCTACCCAGCACCAACTCCCGAAATACAGGCATGATAAAATCGTGCCGAACAGAGCAGATAATTTACAAATCGACAGAATGAAACTGACAGGAAATGCCAAACTGTCCTGGTTTAAAGGCTCTTCACCTGCTGAAGAATGGGAAGCTCCAGGGAAGGGAGCTGCCCTTTTGTCCCTAAAGACAAGGAAGGAATCCTCTTCTCCAGTAATACTTATGTAATGGGGGCACACCAATAGGTAAGATGCATTTGTTTTGTTCTAGTGTGGCTTAGCTTCCCTGAGTTGCCAGTGTAACAGGGGTGGAAAGGTACCAGTTGGTTGTTGAAGCAGGAAAATCACCCTCAGTGATTGCTAAGGAGGTGCGTGTTCACTGCCCTGATTTGTTAACCAAGTCCAAAGTTTGAGTCTGATGTAGAACAAATCTAAAGGAAAAAATTTCCAACAGATTTGGATCTACATGAACCACTCCACACAAATCACATATTAGTTAAGTATCAAGGATGTTTACAAAAATGTGGATGTTTTCCAATTATTCCAATGGGTCTTGGGTCAAGCCTTGAATGCAACAGAAAATAAACCCGCCTTCTCATCTTCACAGTCACAGCTGGGGAACACATTATCAGGGCAGTTTGTGTTTCCCTTAATGGAAGTGTTTCTATTTGATGAAGTGTATAATTCTCTGAAACTGCAAATTTAAATATTACTACCACCTTGCTCCAGACAGCACTAAACACAATTTCAGATACAGGAGAGGGAAAACTGCCTGAAGACTTGGAAATGTCAAAATAAAGAATGTCCAAAATAGGATTGTGTGAGAGAGTAGAGAGACAACAGCTATGTTCTGGTTTGATTTGATGTGCTTTAATACAGTCTATAAACTTCCAAAAACTATTTAACACATACTGAAATAATGCTCAGAAATGTAATGCAGTAAAGCTTTTGTGTAAAAAGGAGTGTAAATTGCTATCAAGAATGCAATGTTGCCTGGTTTTCACAATGAAATTATTCTGTTTTGATTTTTTGTCTAAAGTAATCTCTGTACGTCCTTTTACTGCAGAACAAGCTAGAGAACATCTAAAAGTTAATGCTTCCTCAAGTAGTTAAATTGAAATGTTTATGCTTATTTACTATTTTGTGAGTATTTTTCATGGTGGTTTAATTTTTAACAAACCGAGAAGTCCAATAGAGAAAATAAAATGAGGACTTATGGCACTGTAATTGTATTTTATGAGAAGCAGCAAATAAAAGGTGAAGAATCTCCTGACTACACAGCACAAAATTCAGGTAAAGAATTCTTTTGTGATGCAAAAGAAAAGAAGATGATTTTGACTCGGTGTGGAGGAATTGTGGCATTGTAGAATAATTTGGGGCTTTAGGGGCCTTTGGAATTCATGTTTGTGCTAAAATTTTAGGATGGTGTCTCCTGGATTTTCATGGAATTAACTTAATTTTCTTTAATCTTCAGCATCTGGATTTTCATTTTTTCCTTGTCACTTCACCCTCTGGAGGACCATAGCTGTCTAATTTATTGGTCCAACTAACAGATCTGCCCTTTTATTTTTATGAATGTCTTTCAAGCTGTCATTCCTGGAGTTCATTGTTCAGTGGAGCTTTCGCTGTACGCCCTCTTTTTTTTAAAAAAAACTTTAGTTTTAAACCACAGTTTAGATACTTGACTTTGTTATGTGTGAGTATGGGCAAAAGTTCCATTGAAAAGGCTGAAAAATATTTTACATACCCCAACTGGAAATTCTTGCCCATCTTTTATTTTTGCACTATTAAAATTCTTTATGTATTGTCATAGAGTAAGGGGAGAGTTGTTGATTTTGTTGTTTTGTTGAGGGTGTTATAATTAGTTTTGGTTTTGCTTAATTAAAAAAAAAAGTGATGGAATATGAGAGGATTTGTTGAAGTGTTCATGAAATTTTTTCTTTAAGCCTGATATTTTACAGTGATTGTTTTTGTTGCATGTCTAATAAAATGCCTTTGCTTTGAGTTCTGTAACAGCTATGGACACATAGGTGTCCATGAGGTGTTGGGAGGTATATAAGAAAAAGCAGCCCATTTCTACCAAAGAATGCAAGGAAACAATAAATGTTGCAATAAATACATGTATAGACAATGAATTTGTAACCAGCATCTGAGTGATGTCCTGTCTCAGGAAGGCAGGCAGACCAGGGTTATTAACTTCCTTTATGGAGAGCTTTCCTTTCAGGCAGGGAATTTGTGGTGGAAATCAACAACTTGGTTACTGGTTTTCTTGTATTCTTTCTCTTTCCAAAGTACTTTGCATATTATTACACAACACTATGTTAAAAAAAAAAAAACAACAAAAAAACCCCAAAATCAAAGGGCTTAGTTGCCTGTCCAGAGCTGGGCTCCAAAATTCACAATTTGGTACCACAATAGAAATGGACAAACTGAGAAGTCTCAAATATTTTACTTACCTGTGTATGTACAACATATGTTTAACACACTGGGAAAATTGTGATTCAATATAGTAAAAAAATAAATCTTGGGCTATGTTGAGGCATAGAAATTTCTAGCAGCTCCTGTCAATATATTTAGACACAGATTATGACTTTTTTTATCAATATTAATCATAAGGCTATAAGAGGAATAGATCATGTCTTCTAGGACAATAGACAGCTAATAATTGTAGCACAACTCAGCCTGTGAACTGCCTCACTATTTCTTCATTATTTTTACTTCATTTTTCTTGTTGCTCAGTTTTACAGATTCAGGATTTTCTGCCACTTTGCTTCTTTCAGAAACATAGACATCTTCCCCTTCTTGATTCCCACTTCCTGCCTTTTCTTTTCTCCCTTTTTTTTTTTTTTTTTGTTTCTTACACTCTCGTGTTTGCCAGTAAGTTGTCACTGCAGTGCACCATTAAACTGTGCATAACACATTCCTTTGGCAAAGGTGCCAGAACAGTTATTGTAGAAATAGAAGAGAAGAAGACCTTGGATAAACCATTTAGTTAAAGAAAACAAAACCATTTCAGGCAAACTGAATTCATTCAGGTTTTATAGGTAATCAAAACAGAACTCTCTTGAAGTTTAAGAACAGTTCAGTGCCTCTACTTCCAGTCTCCCTTTAGGGCCTCTTAAAGTTCCTGGTTCTTACTAGTTTTGAGCTGATTGCAATAAGAATGCTCTGTGAGTTTCTGCCTGATCCAAAAGTCCTGAAATTCCATGCAAGTTTGCCTTTATCTTCCTTTTGCAAGTTGTTAAATGTTACAAGAAGCTGTATAAAGAATGGGAAGTCTCAAAAGACCACCTTGATGCATCCCAAAGACCTAAATTCTATGAAGCACTTTAAGATGAGGGTCTGAACTCTGAACTTTTTGAGAAGAGATAATCTCTAATGAAAATGTCCCAATGTATTTTTTAATCTATTCTGCTATTTTGGATGCTAAGTCCTTTAAAAATTCTTCAGAATACATCAAAATGTCATCTTGTGCCGAACACCTACTTTTTTACCTCTGGATCCTAGCTTAAAAATGAATGCTGTAGAATAGGAGATCATTTTGGATTACAGAATAACTTCTCAAAATGTCAGTTGTAAATAGTCAGCAAATCCCTCATTATCAATAAAATGGCACTGATATGGAGTTAAAAAGTAATTTGTAATACTTCAAATCCATATCCTCACAAGCCATTTATCTTGTAGCAGTCCTACCAGCACCAAGCAAAATACTATTTAATGCAAGAGGGATCTTTGGGGGTTTTGCATGCCTAATGAACTAAAGGTTTTAGAAATTCCTGCTGGACAAAGGACTTTGATATTAATAGTGTTTTAAATGAAACCACTCAACATTGTTTTAAGTCGTCATCTCTTATCACTGTAATAGATATAAAATCCTTCAGTATGTGTTCAGATATATTCATTTCCTGGATAAGAGTTATTATTGTTTATGAAACTGCGCTGCTCACAATACAAGTTTGAATGTTACTTAATTAATCTGTTTGAGGTTTTTGATCTCTGACTTGTGTTTAGTTACTTTATCCGTTCACTCATATTCCTTTATCATGTGTGAAGTGAAGAAAACACCTCTCTAGTGTTACTTGTGTGGAAATTGTAACTCAATAGGCCTAAAGCCAGTATTTCTTTGATGTAGGTCAACTGTAAAAATCCCATTGACTTAATTAGCAGAAGAGCTAGACCTGTATAAGAAGCAGAGAAAAAAAACAAGTCAGTGGAAAAATAGTATAAAAATTTTATACTGTCAGAGAAAATGCGGTGATGTTGAAGGCAGAAGGTGTGACCACAGTGATAGGCACTGGTGTTGGATTGCAGAGTGCAAGCTCATTTAACCACAGTGCTGGGTGTTCAGCATCATGTTACTGCAAATTCGTCTTGTTTCTGTAGATTTTATGGCTGAAATTTTACTCTGTATTTTTGACTTGCCTGCTGAGGTTTTCTGACTGCTATTTAGGTAGCTGTTTACCCATTAATGTAACACAGCTCATCTTACATTAACATCTGTAAGTGAGCAGTCTGAACTGAGTTGTCCTTGAATAAATGACTCCCAAGGGCAAGTCCATGTATCTGGTTGCAAGCTGCTGGCCAGTCAAACATGTGTAAAGTATTAGGAAGCTTGTAAAATATAACTCATTAATAAAAAAAAAGTTTTACAGGAGATAAATAGATCTCTAAAATTTTTGCTAAAAGAGTAACAAGGAAAATATTCTTGTAAAATGCATCTGTTACATATGGTTGCTTACCAGCAAATATGCTTTCAGTGACATGCAGTACAAGGTCTCCAAATATAGATGGTTTTGAAAGGAAAAAATTCTCAAGTCTTTGAATAAAAACTGGCTAGATTTGACTTCCAGAAATAATCCAGTCTGAATAAAATAGTGCCACAAATGTGTGTGAGAAGACGTTTTTCTCAAAATACAAAATCTATTTAGAATCAAATTCATGAATAGTAGCTAAGTTTCAAACACATACATTTGTTTTTAAAACATGGTACTCATGTGCTCATTAGAAAAGTTTGTAGACCTCTGGCTGTCTTCACTAAAGCCTGAACAGCCTGCACAGCTTTTCTTGTGGTTCCTGGAAGTATTTTACAAGTCTTTCTCCACCTTCTTTTTTCTTCTCATCTCTCAATGATGGTTCTTAATAGAGCAGTCAGCAATGCTGACAATGGACTGTGTACATGAATCTCAAAATGCTTTCTGCCCGGAGTCCAGACTAGATTATTGTAGTGGTATCCCTCATCTAACACTTGAGCTGGAAACGACTAAGGCTGAACTTACTTGATTATCTCCTTCCAAAAGGATGGCACATGCAAGTTCCGGCGGATAATCTGAACAGAATTCAAGATGTGGAAAGTAGAGCTTTTAGATGTAAAAATGGAGCTCTAAGGTTTGGTGCTTATCGCAACAGGTCCTCTGAGGTAACAGTAAGTAAATGGCTTTTCCATAGTCTAGTCTATACTTTGGGTGTTTTGATTTTAGGGAACATAATCCTCAGCTTCAATTCATTCCCCACATGGGAATGATGTTTTAGATTATTTTCTCCCCTTCACATTGCCTAGTCCTCTTGTCCTACCAGAGCAAAATTCAGCCCCATTCAGAACACCAGCACACATCCAATGCACATCTCTTTTGAAGCTGCCAGTCAGCTGTGTAGGGTGACTTGGTATCCTGGGAAAATTCTAATGTTGCCTTGCCATGAATGCAGTGTTTCCACAACCTGTAGAACAAGGCAGTTGGATGTGCCTGGAGACATAACTAGAAAGAATTTTTGCTATATGATGGGCTGAATTCCAGTGGAAGACCACCATAGCAATAAGGTAATGATGGAAGAACTCCAAGTCAAACACTAAATACTTTCATGCAAAATGTTAGGTACCAAGTATTTGCTTGCTGGGAGGATATATTTAATGATACACAAGCAGTTTGTGAAAAGGTATGTGCTGCCTAAGGAAGAAAGGTGAAATTAAAACCTCATTAAAACAGTTCTAAAGGGAAGGGCTTTGAAAAACTGACTCTCTCAGAGGTTCAGAATAACTAATTTCTTTCCTTTTGAACCTAAAGTACAGAATCTGAGAATGAGAATATAATCTAAATACTGTTATTCACACAGATGTGAGTGAAATCTCTTACTTTGCATATTCCTGCTGCAAGCAGACATAGAAGTGTTCTTGTGCTCAGAGATCTGAAGTCAGTGAGCACAGTGTTGAGGCAGGCTGCAAACCCTGAAGTGAGTGAGTGTATATTAACTCAGCTCTGAAAGTTGTTAAACCCAGCTCGTAAGTTTGGGGGCTCCACTGGATGATCATCTGTAACTCATAGTGCTGGAGTCAGGAAACTCCTGATGGGCCAAAGTTGAAGGAGGAAAGCCCGAGCAATTTCCTTCTCATTTGTTCTAGATATAATAGGAGATCTTTGAGTAACTGGTGGCATCCCCTCGTATTGGCTTTAAACATATATGTTGTGTATATATTTATACTAGAATAAAACCTTTCTTCATATAAGATAGGGAACCTCCTGCTGCAATATTCTGCCAGGATTTGACAAGAGTTCATAACTCATAATTTTTTTGCAATGACAGGCATGGAGTGAAGTAGGTTGCATTCTGTTTCCTTCTGGACATTCACAATTAAACCTTTCTCAGGATTTGGCAGACACAGGCAATTTAAAATGTTTCAGATCATAGTAAAATTGGAACAGGCATAAAATCCTCTTTAACTAGTGTGTTCCTGTCACTGCAAGGCCTGAGTTCTGAAATGCCAGTGAATTAACTTTCTCATCACTCTTCCATTTAAGAGACAAGCAGACAGCACCTTCTACAAAAATAAATATTTTAATAGCATTTGATTCTTTGGCTTGCATATGGAGTTAGGACTTTAAAATTAAAGCCAGGGAGCAAGACAAAAATTGACTTGTTTTGTAAAAACTTCAGCCATTTATGGACCAGGATGATTGTATGCCCTTCCAAGAAATACACAGACAGAGTTGATCATTTTGGCAGCACTCTGCAGTTCATATATTTGTATCTCTGTTTCAAGCACAATCTTGATTGGGAACATATCACAGCTCAACTTTTCCAACATGATGAATAATTTTGCATTGTCTTGTTGTTTTAAAGACATTTTATAAGGTTTTAAATTTGCTAGTGTTCTGCAGAACAATTCTTTCCAAATGAACTTGGGCAAAAATTTGAGGCATCCAAAATCAGTAATTTTTGAGCAATCTTTCTTTCAATGTTGATAAAATCCTTCTCAACAGTTCTTGATTAGAGATTCCAAGAAAATTAAGGGTCTGAATATGGTTATCAACAAGAATGCTCAATTGCCGAATACTCTTAATGTGTGTTAAATATAGTACACAAGTACAGTGCTGCAACCCAACCTAATTAAGGAGTATAGGTCCTATCTGTCCCACCACCATCTTTTTGAGAAGACGTCGGGATGTGTTGCCAAAACACAAAATGCTGCTCCTGATCTGGTGAGGTGTAGAGGAGTTTGTTTCTGCAGGAACAGAAATGACATTGCCCTCAAAGGAGAGGCCTGCTAAGAAATACTTCAGCCCTTTTGGCTGACTCAGCCCCAGGTGGGTGTGGAGCAGCTGGAGGACAGCAGCTGCCCCTGGTCCTCAGGTGAGAGTGATGAGAAGTGAGTGCTCCCTTGCCCTCCCAGTCCATTGGGATCTCCATGGGTTCATATAAACTTAGGAGATCCCCTCATTCTCTTTTCACTTTGATGGGAATGCATGGGAAACTTCAGTGAAAGGTAAAAAACCTCGCAGACTGAAATGAAGTAAAATGAAATTAAATTAAACTAAAAGAAAGAAAATCAACCCCTACTAGCAAGTGTTAATCTAGGAGCCAGGCTGTCCTTTCCTCATGATTTGTTGTCTTCTCTTCTACATTATCTCTGCAAAGAGTTGTCCTTCCAACTATGTGAGCTCTCAAGGTCTCCAAGTAAGTGCTATTATGAAACTTATGCTGTTTTTTTCATGAATTACATGATGGACTGAAACTATGACTTTTCTTTTGATATCTCAAAATAAATTTGGTATTTTAAAATTTTACTAAAAGTGTGAAAGAAGTTTACCCAGAGTTTCACAGCTGTGATGACTATAAAAAAATATTTGTATCAATGGATACCACTGAGAGCCAGCTTAAAACAAGAACTTGAATATCAGTCTCTTACATCAGGTTGCTGCTTAAATAATTTTCTGGCTTTTGATTGTCTTGTCTCTCTTCATCCCTTCCTTTTATTTACTTCAGTATTCAGAGAAACTGAATTTGTGTAACCAACTTATCGTCTTGCTGTAACTTGCAGCCTTCTGGCTGTGCCACCAACTCTGGATGAAGACACCAGGAATAGACTTGTTGTTTGAGGGGGAGGAGTGTGTCTGTGGGGAGGTTCTCAGGCTTTGGTGTGTTCTGAGCTTTTTTCTCCCACAACTTGAGCAAGTTGAGAATAACTTGGGTCTTGAAGTTGGTCACGGTAGTACGTAGAGGATGGAGGATGATGGAAGTGACTCAGCAAGCAGTCAGGAGAAGGCAGGTACATGTCTGCCTGCTTCTTTTTACAGCTTAAGCAGATACTTATAGAGACAGTAAGATTGTTAAGGAGCCCTAAATTTTGGGAATATGCTTGTAATACACCAAGATCTGCCAGGCTAAATTGCAGACATAATGGCTTGAAGAACACAGCATTATTAGTCACATTTACTAATTAAAAAAATTGCACTGTTCCCCCCAAATATCATTAGAGAGAAATTATAAAGTATTGACATTTCCCTGAGAAATCAGCATTAAAAACACCGTTGTTGTCCTCATAAAGCAAGTAATTAAATAAGGGAAGAAACAGCACCAGCACATAATCCATGGGTTTAAGACATGATGACAACAGGTGCTGTGACCTGGGATTTAAAAAAGGACATGCCTACTGTGAATACTTCGTATCTCTTTTACACAGTTTGTCTACAAAACACTATGCAGATTTAAAATATTTGTTTTGAATAGCAGAAAATAGCTTAGCTGTTACTTGAACTCTTTCAAGGACTTAAAAATAAACTTAAAAAATAAACAAGCTACTAATGATAAAAATTTTCTGTTTGGGGTGGCATATACATAAACCTGGGAAAAGTTACCATTACCTATGATTGTTGCTGTAAAGCTGCATGATTGTGTACAGTGCTCACAGCTTGAATGTGCAAAAGAATGTACTATGCAGAACAGGTGATGATCAATGCAATTTAAGCACTTCAGGGACCATCTGGGCTTTCAGTTATCTTAAGATGGAGAAAAAACAGCTTGACATGTTTACTGTGAAGCTGCAAATACCAGCACTGTACACTATTTTTCAGTATTTTGTTTTGTGTCTTTTAGCAAAAGAATGCTTACAAATCTTAGATGTGTAGCACTAGAAATGGATTTTTTTAAATCCAGCTTGTCTCCTCTCAGTGAGATAGCATTAATGACAGGTATTTTGTCCCTTACATCTAAGCAGTGACACAACTTCCCTGGACACTAAGGATAGACACAGAAACACTGTGAATTAGAAATTTCTTTTCCATACTCCATCTGAAATCTCTTCAGCAGGCAAAGTTTATTTCTCTTTTTCCTCCTCCCCTGAGACTGGAGAACAATTTATTGCTACAGAACTTTTACTAGCTTTCATATTATAGAACTGTTGTCATATTACCTGTAAGATCCCACTTTTCTAACCCTGCTGAATTCATGGCAGCTTTCCTTTTAGTTCACATTTTTAAACCTTTGACTCTTAATGTTGTCCTCAGGATTTGGTAATTTGCTTTTTTCTGCCTTAAGCAGACAGGCCAAACTACAGTCAGGGTTCTAGCTGGGCTCTCACCGAGATGATGAAAAGTAGAGCAATTTTCTCCATTTCAAATTTACAATATTCCTGTTAATACAGTTCAGAATAAGTTGACTCTTATTCAGATTTAATCTTAACAATGAGAATTTTCCCTGGTATAATCTGATGGTTTATTTCCCTTCTTTGTATTTACACTCTTTATTTCTCTTTACTATGTGCTTTGCTCTGGTCCTAATTGAATTTATCTTGCTGTCTCTAAACCATTTTTCTGGTTTACCAGGATTATTCTAAATCTTAGTATTTTCCTTCAATATGCTTTTAAATTAACCCAGTACAATGTGATGTGGGAATTTTCTGTATTATTTAATTACACAAATAATTTATAGGTATTATGGCTTGAATAGTTAAAAAAAGTAATCACAGGTTAGACTTCTGAAAGATCTCAAAGTCTTCTAGTTGGATAAGTCAAAAATTGCTATTTTTTGAGAATATTTCACTGGCCACCTCCAAATATTTCCAGTTTATTGTAATGTCAGTCACAAAATCTGAGAGGTGGCCCATCAATTGCTTAACCTTGTTCATTAAGCCAGCTAGAAGGAAATTCACTTGCTCTAGTTTTGTTTACATCATGGAGGAGATTATTTTATTTACTTATGGCTGCAAGTCTTCCAGGATCTTCCCAAATATCTCATTCAGCTGTGTGATCTGTAATTCTCAGGTACTTCTTACACTTTTAAAAATAGGTTTGCTTTTCTCCCTCTGCTTTTTCAATCTCAGTCATACTTTTCCCTCCATATCAGGATCAGTTTCTGATCTCAAAACACAAGTATAGGCACTGTGTTTCTGGGAGACCTCCTTCCAGCTGTGATTTTATTAATCTTGCAGGCTCACTGCATTTCATTGCTGTCACTCTCTGTATGCATGCATGTATTCAGGCACTCCCAGAAGCCTTTGTATGAAAGAACTGAGTTCAAAAAAAGCAGGCTAGAGCCCACAGAGCAATAGGGGTTTTTCAAAATCTATCTCACAATATCACTATTAGGATTAAAATATACATAAAAGAATGTTTTCAAAGATAGAAATTAGCTTGTATGCTGTAAAATGGGTGTGGTACTTGCCAAGGTTCCACATAGATATATGTGAAAAGTACTGAACATCGGATAATTATTTTTTTTATTTCCACATCCTAAACTTATGAAGGAAATTAACAGAAGTGTCTCAGAAAATTGTGAGTTATGGCTCTGACTACCAGATAGGCAGTGCTCCTTCTCTGAATTAGGGCATGGAGACAATATTGAAAGGTGCTAGGAAAACCATAGTCCCAGCCTGAATTCTAGAAAGGTTTATTTACTATTAAGCAAAACTAAGCCAGTTTGTATAAATGAAATTGGAATGGCAAAGGTACCCCATAATGGCCACAAAATCAAAAAAAATTTGCCTGTTCCATAATGGAGGAGTAGGGAGAGGGCAAGGGCACAGGTGTGCCTGTATTTTTATTAGTTATTAAACATTGTGAATGCATGTACTTTGATTGTAAATTACAATGCAGTGGCTAAATTATGATGTTTTTAGTGAAATAAATTTTGCTGGAAATCCCCCAAGTGATGGTAGAAAATGATAGCAAAATAGTAGAGTATGAATTATGTAAGTTGCAAAAGCTGTCTTTGCTCCATAATTTTCAGTTTAACAATGGACCAACACTGTTGCATGGGTGGTTATTTGCTAGTATTTATTTAAGAATTGAAACAATAGTGCCTGCACTGTTAGAACATGGATGTTGTCACTGAACATATGCAAGCAAATAAAGTGAGAGCAAAGGTATTAAAAAAAACCCCATTCAGTATATTTTAGCCTGCTGCAATTGTTTGGAGAAATTGATTAGAGCATATGTAAGTCCTCAGGGTTTGTCAGGGCTAAGCTCTTAGGTGTATGGCAGTGGTGCATGAAGCACATCTCTGAATTCCATGCAAGGACACTCCAGAATAGAGATCCTGCACAGCAATTCAGGGAAGCAGGAGAAGGCAACCCTGGCTGAATGGTGTCAAAGTGCTGCTCTTGAGGTTTTTCTGTGTGCTGATGAAGTTCAACTTAGTAACCAGGTGGATTTAGGAGCTCTTTGCTTAATGTGCTCAAATTATAAAGAGCACTATTAGGTTAGAATGGTGAGAATGTGTGCCCTTGATGAGGTCTGGTGATAAACCTGTGGCTTGAATTTTGCAGGTGAAACATGTTAGTTTATAAGGGAATGGAGCAGACCTTTGCCCCTGTGGGGTTTTCTCCGAGATATTCCTGGGAACTGCCTCACTTTCAGTGAGAATCTTTGTTGGAGACTGAGACTGCTACGGGGTTAGGGAAAATACTCTTCAAACAGGATTTATCTTGAGGTAAATCTAAATGACTAATTAGTCTTAGATTAACAGCTTAGAGAAAGGCAGCTAGAAGTAGTCAATGCTCTCTTCTGAACTGGACTCTCTATCTCACAACAGAACATAGTTTTGCAAATTCTCATATTCAAATATCAACCCTTCAGTGCAGGTTGCCCAGGTTCCATAGGACCAGCTGAACTGTAGCCATGTACGCCAGCTGAGATTTTCTCCCGTGGAGCTGTAGCAACAGAAGCATCAACACCAAGATAAAATTGGCATGTCAGGTTTCCTTTTTTGGAAGCTGCAGTTTATCTGGGAACTAAGTTCTAGCATTGCAGGGGAGAAAAAGTCTTTTAAACATGAAAATAATTAATGAACATTAAGCAGCAACTAAAGCAAACTTAGAAGTGGATAATCATGCCTTTCAGTAGTAGTTCAGATACAGTGTTTTTACATCTTTTTCAGAAAAAAGTCGAAAGGATGGAATTAAGGAAAGTAAGATAATTATTTTAATTGTAAATACAGATTTCTACATCAAAGACTCAATTTCTACTTTTACTAGTGAGTAGAGAATGTTTTGAGGATTTAACATCTTTTCCCTAAGCCTGTTTTTTCAACTCCAGCACCAAACTGATTCCACTTGCCTAATATGTGGTCTTTCATCACACTATTAACTCTGAGAAAGTCTTTCCAACATTTCAGAAATTCTTTAGTAGAATAAATGCCTACAGTTGCAATAACTGTTTCTTCTGACCCATGGGGGTTCGTGTGTCTGATGGCTGAGAAGCAAACATCTTTTTATGTGTTGAAAGGGAAGAATGACACATTCAAGCTGTGATACATTTTATTGCCTGGGACTTCATCATGTGCATTAGGCCTTGAAATTAAAACTTCTTGTTAACTGAATGTGCTTCTACTAAGATTTGCCTCGATAAAAACAAGAGTTGTAGTGAAGACAAAACCACTTTGTTTCTTTGTTTTGTTTTAGGAACATGGAGAGTTACAAGTGGCGTATGTTCATTTTTTCAGTTAAGTCAAAAGCGGCTGTTTAATAAATATTGACACAGCTTTAGTGGTAGTAGATCAATATGCTAATAATTTCCCCATGTTCTCTAAAGGACCTCCTTCACATTGGAGATGTGGGACAGAAAGCCTTGTGTATGCATCCTTTATGGCTTCTACTGGCTTCCAAGTTCCTACTGGAACTTCGTGACTTCGATTTTGCAGCATGACTTGTTTCTTCCTCATAAGAGTGTGGAGAGTGAGAGCTGAAAAGTTCTGTTTTTTTACAATATCTATGTCTGAATCAGCCAGATTCTCAAGAATCCTTTCATTAATCCTAACAGTGGCCTGATTTGATGGCCTGGGACTATAAAAGGACTTAAAAAATGCTTAATGATATAATTGTAAGTGCTGTTACTTTTATGAACATTTGAAATATTCTTTCATTTTCCATGATTATGAATCCATCTATCCCTAAATGAATATTGGTGCCCTGTGTCCTCAAAGGTATTTCAACAAAAGCTTTGTTGGGTGGTGTTTTTTAATTAAAAATTGCTTTTGATTTTTATAAGTAGCTGAGATGAAGGTAAAAAAAAAGGAGAAATTCAAAAGAAGTGATATAAAATTTTCCATATTGTAGCAAATTGTCTACAAATTTTCCATTAAAGCAAAATAGCTTTTTCCTCTTGCTGTAATTTTGAATTGCTTTAAGAAGTAGTAGCTTAAAAAGTAGTAACATTATGGCAGAGAGGACCATATTGAGTACATTTAGCTAAATAAATAAACTCTGTATCTCTAGTGATTTGATGCAGCACCAAGATTTTCGGTTACCACCTTTTCTTTTTATTTCTAGACATATGCACACATATACTTGCCCAACATGTTTAAAAAAAAAAATATATATATATAAAATCAGCAGTGACAACCATGGTATGTGTTTGAGACACACATGTGGAATTATTAATCCTGTTTGTTCTCAGTCTGAGGTCTCTAATATTCTAAAACAGGAAGGTATATTATATAAGCTTCAAAGTGAAACTGCTGTCTCTTAATCACAAAATGAAACGGGAGAATGTCCAAAAAAGGTGCTAGTAGCTAATACAGAAAGGAAATAGTGTATATGCAACAGTCACCATAGTAATAAGATAGAAGTTCCCTGCTTTAAATTAGTCCAACAAGACTAGATAATTTCCTTATACCTTGCTAAACATTTATTCAGAATGAGCCAAACAAATAATCATTCTGAAGGTTACCTATAGATTAATAACATTCAAGAACTTTTTGGTTAATTTTTTGGTTGGCAAATTGGGAAGTTGCAGAGATGTACCATGAAACTACTGAAAAGAAATAAATCATGCTGGCTCAGTTGACATTAAAACCTGGAATGAAACTGTACATGACTTAGAAAGATACCTTAAGGAATCACCCTGTTTTTTGTTATATACTAAAGTCATTATGAGTTGTAACTTCCCAGGAAGTTCCTAATGCCATGCAGTTGTTGATATTTGAAATAGGTGCAGTGGAACCTGGGTATTTCTGTTCCCCTGCTTTTGGGGCACATGCTTACAGGTAACTATTACAAAGTTCATAGTACACTGTCAGTTGCCATGTAGAGAGAGAGCTGAGAGCTTCATGCTGCTTCTGCTGTGACTAGAGCTTGAGTGGAGTAATAAAGCTGGCTTTCGCTGTTTCATCTGCCTCTGGTACCCCATGGTTAAGGGTCAAGACCCTTAATCAATTCTCTGGGAGTCCTGTGTTTCTGATTTCACACTGCCCTGAGCCCTTCCATAGAGAATTCTTGCAATCTCTTGCCTGCTTCTGTCACCATCGAGAATTTCTGTTTGCACCCTGCAAAATGAGGTCAGGAGAACTGACAGCAGGTCAGGTAAATTTTGGTGTATTTTAGGTAATCAGTGCTGTACTTCAGTAGATATTTTGTAGGCACACAGAAAAATCCAATCTGAAGAGCAGTAAAAGAATGCTGTTTATTTTAGCAATTCAACAAGGACAAAATGGCAATCTTAAAAAAAGATATGGCAGAAAATTAAAATACATATATTACCCATACATGGGAGAAAAGCCTAAACCTTCATGATAGTTTGAATCAAAATTAAAAAAAAAATCTTTCCAAAGAAAAGATTTTTTTTGGATGATTTTTCTGATTTTTTTATGTTTCTTTTTCACCATGGACCATCAGTCTTCTGATGGAAGACTGATGGTCTATAGTAAAACTGAGTATGGGAAAACTCAAAAAAGAAGAAAAAAATAAAAGAGAAATCCCAAATGCAGACTCATCAATAGCTTGCAAGATGAGACCTCGTACTGTATCAGAGGTCTCTGATATATTGAACTTTTTCTCACATCTGGTCATATGAAGGACAATTCATTTTGTAATGGTGACCTTTGGTCCTTGTGTCCTAGACTATAGTTGTGATTTCAAACTGTTTCCAGTTCGTTTCCAGTCTTTGCAGGAGTTCCATAATTGTCTGCTTTGGTGCAATGTGGCATAACATTGGTAGGGTCAGTGTCTCCTTTACATGATGCAGAGCAGTTGTAAGGCAAAGTTGTTGAGCAATGACTCCTGTTGGACAAATCACAAGTTTGGGCAAAGTGCAGGTTTGTCAAAAGAGTAGATTACACAGGTGGAATTCATGGAAATAGGGTTGATGGGAATCAGATTATAGCGGAAGTATTTGACTGGGGAGTGCTGTAGGGAATGTTGTGTGTTGAATGCATGTGAAATTCTTAGTGGGTGCATATTCCTGGTCAGGTTCTTTGGAAGATCCTGACCTAGAAAGCAATGAACTGTTTGTCCTGTTGGTAGAAATGCATAAATAAATGCACCGAGTCATCTTGGCTACAGACCATGTTGCTCTTATCCTGGCTCATCATTCTCCACATCTTTACTACTATTCATGCCAATTTCCTATGCACAGTGTGTAGGCTCCCATCTTTAATGTGCTCCTCTGAGAGCATTCTGCCTTTTTCCAGTCAAATTTTAATTTCATTTATCCAACATGGTTTAAAAAGTTATTTTCTTGTCTAACGTTATTCAGGAAATTTTCCTGTGACAGTCTTGCAACATTGATTGTGATGTAACAAACACAGCAGTAAGATTAGTGCCTGAGGTCTTAGAGAAAATTTATTAAGATTCATATAGAATTTTACAAGAATTAATGTTTCAGATAAAATCCCAAGGACAAGGCAAACAGCATTTTAATAGAAAAAACAGGTTTCTATTGAAGTTCTACAGGGAAACCTCACATCTGAAAGCTGTTATTGCCAAAGAAAATGAGTATTCTTACTATCTAGTCGTATATTACAGGCCTGTTTGCTTTTCTTTGCACAGGCATTGTGTGAGAACTGAGGTGATGAAATCTGTCTGGAATCTAATTTAGTAAGGTCAGCTTTATCAAAGGTTTGGTGCCTCTGTGAGATTACCTGGGCTCTGTGGCTTGGCTCTGTTTGTAGAGTGGGAATAATGCTACAAGGTGGCAGCACATGCTGTGGAAGGCTGAGGAAGGTGATAGTGAGTGTGCTCTGGGTGCCCACCCCTGCACAGTCCTGGCTGCTGCTGTGACTGGGAATGCGTTTCTGCATTAGAACATTATCTACTTTTCATTGTAATGTTGTTCTGTGAATAGCCCTGGCATCCCCTGACTGTGCATCAGGCTGCTCACATGCCTCACCAAGGCAGAGCACTGAAATTCCTTAGAGAGAAGCTTTTCGTTCCCTTTGCCAGTACCATCCAGAGGCAGAAAAAAGTTATCTTGAAAAATGAGTGAGGTTTTTCTTTGCAAAATTTTGCATAAATTCCCCTCAGCAGAAACATTTTTTCCAAAACCAAGAGATTTAAACAGTCACTCTGATATTGTTGTGGCAGTTAATGAGATCTGAGGTTATAATGAATTTGAACTCAAACAAATTGATATTGTCCCCTTTAGAAGTATAAAGGAAAACAAGGTCATGAATAAAAAAGATTAAGGAGTTATTTTATATGATTATCTGTTTGAGGTTATTCTGTCTATCCTCATTGTTTTGGTTATGACTCCCTTGTCCCTCTCCTTCATTTCTGGCTGAATAATACTATTATAAAAATAGCACTGATTTGAAGTGTAGGATTTGAGGATTTTTTGGTGTTTTTCTTAGGTAGGATGTATGTCAGGAAACTTTAACGAATTCTAGCATGCTTATATGTATTAAATATCAAGGAAATGGCTTCTACCTTTACCTTCCCACCACACAATTTATGCAGGATAGCATTCACTAGCTTGTTCTAGTTGCTTCTATGTGAAACTGAATGGCTATATTGGTTTATTATTTAAGATAGCATCTTACAGAAGTTACTTCACTGACATTAGTGATTATCTGCCTAGCTGGTCACTTTGATGCATATATTCCATATGTACTTGTACATTCACTTTTACATAAGCAAAATTAAAGTCAACTGACACTGTCATCCTGCTTATAACTGTACGAAGATTTCCTCACAGTTTGAAACTAAAGGGAAAATTATATTTTGACAGAATAATCATCAGGGTAGAATTAGTGCAGATTGAAACACGTCTAGGAAAAGTAAATTCGCCTGACAAATACATTCATCTTTCACTAAAATAGCATTACATTTGCTAGTATATGATGAAAGAAATCAAGAAAGCTGTGGTAAAACAGGACCTTTTTATTCTTTGGAAGAACTTGCTTGTAGAACAGGATGTCTTGTGTGGCCTACTATAGACAATAAAATTCAAAATACTTATGAAAATAGTTCTACATGTCACACATGCAAGATTTCACATACATGTGTTCCTGTGTGTACCCTGAAAGTCCCACACAGTTACACAGGAATAAAAATGGAAGGAACACTGGGATGATACTGTGATTCTCAATGGTAGTCTGCCTGTGAGTTGATATAAATAGTTCATACACTGTTGTTATTTGCTATTCAGACTGTAATTCATTTTTCATCATAGCAAAAAAGAGAACTCCCTCTCTTCTTTCCCCCCTCCCCTCCCTCCCCCAGAAGATTTTAAAAAGTGAAGGGATGGCCAAGTCTAGAGCGCCCTCTTATAGCTAATTCATGTAGGAACTTGTAATCTCATGCATCAGCAATGGACATCACTGCTACTTCAGAACTGAATATTTATGTGAAAGAACTCCTTTGGATGGAAGAATAAACTGTGTCCATTTAAAAGTGCCATGGTGGGCAAAGGAGACCAAGGTTTGGTGATACGATTTCTTGGAACGCAGCATTTAAAAGAAAAAAACACCACAACTACACAGAAATGCCTTAATGAGAAAGCTTGGTGCAGTGTTCAGTTTTCATTTACTCATAGATCATGAGGATTAGAACAGAAAATTCAGATAAAACAAAATATAGTGGATCAAACCACCTAATTTTGTAGTTTTATGATTATTCAAAATTATGACAAATTTCTTTCATGGGGTCCAATTAATACGCTTTGTGATGAAATATAAGTGTGACAAGCCTAAATCATCAGATTTTTCTCTCTTCCTGCCCTTCATTTTGTTTTCCTCCAGTACCTACAAAGACTCCAAGGAGAATCCTTAGCTCTGATATACTGGCTTCAGTGCGGTGGAAACTGGGTGTTTTCTATGGGTGTGTTTTACATCACAGGTCTTGGAAGTTGACTGAGTTTACCAGTTTCACTTGAAAATGTGTGGGTCAAGATATCCTTCTGTGCAGTACTTCTAGAGGCTGTGCCCTACAAACTCGGAGAGCTGCATTTGTTTTTTCTCTTCAGGACACTCCCTGAATTAGACTTGCTAACAGGTGTTTCATGCAGGCTTCACTTCCACACTAGGAAACACAGTTCACCAACCATAAAACATATCACTCTGTAGCTTTTCCTTCTCGATGCTTCCATTACTTTGGAAGATGATGTGTGGTTTCTGGTTTCCCCCCTCATTTTACTTTGCCACGAGATGTTGCAGGGAAGAAAAAGCAAACTCAGTGTGCTTCAGTTTCCTGAATTTTCCGTGTTTCAGGACTTGTATGTGAATGGTAATGCTGAGTATATGCATAGGGGGATATCCTTACAAACAGAAGTCCAAGTCTCCTGGAGGTGCAAGATTTCTGTTGCTTGGACTTCTTTCAGGTGCTTGAGGACATCTCCACCCTCCCATTTCTGAGTGCTGTGCCACTATGGTGAAATAAATCCAGTCCCAAAGAGGCTTTCTCACCTTTGTATTTGCCCTTTGTCAGTACTTGACCCTTTTTGTAAGAATTTTGTTTTGAGTTTTAATAGGAAGGTTGTGTTACCTGATGTAGAAGCTGAACAGTGTTGACACAGAATGAGATTTTAATGTGAAAATGCAAGCATTCATTTACAGAAGACCTATAGTTTCTTCAGTTTTATGAGCTTGATACTAGAAACTATGTTTTGTCTGCTTCCTTTCCTTCCTTCATACACAGTGTGGTTTTATCTCTCAGAAATAGCTTGTCTCAGTTGTCAAAAAGGAAAGGATCTCCTATTGAATAAACTACTAGCATTTATTAATACAGGATGACAAAAGTCTGATTAAGCTAAGGAAAGAGACCATATTAAGAATAGATATGGAAAGATTTGAAGATGGATCCGTTAAACCCACTGTTGTAACCTGAGGAAGAGACAGGTGGGTGACGCTCACCTTCTAAACCCACGGCTGCTTTGCACTTCGGTCTCGGCAGGCGGCGCTCTTGAGCCGGTCAGCCCGGCACCGCTGGGCTCCTCCCCCCCCTCCTTTCTGAATGAATTATTTTCTTTTCATGTCATGCTGATGCTTTCCGCATGTGTCTCGAACTGCAAGTCATGACAGGGCGGTGCTGTACCACTTTAAATGCGGAGGGCAGCGAAGCCGTGCACAGGAACAAGGTTTTGCGCTGAAAGTCCATTTCTTTCTGCACCTGTTCCGATTCTGAATAGTGCCTACTTGTATCATGTTTTTAAAGACTATTATTTTTCCTTGGTTGCAAGGAATTGCACATATTGACAAAATATATAATGGCACAGCAAACAGCTATGGACAGAATTTAGGATGGTTCAGTCCTCCCGGCATCCTGACCTGTGCACCAGATAAAAATGAATCCTGTGGGGGGATCTTTATGAAAGCTGGCCCCAGCCTTGTAGGGAATTGCCTACCAAGCATCCTATTGCTAATACTGCCAGTGTCATCCTGCACAAGTATCAATGTGTGAAATACTTTTAAGAATAGGAATATTGTGGTTACTGTAGCTGCATTTTTAAATTTCCCTGCACCTCTCAAACTAGTTTCCAATGGTTGAATGCTCACATTTCACCCCTGCTGCTTCCCAGGCTGTGAGATCTTAGGACTGTCATTGATGTAAAACTGAACATAATGAAGGTTTAATCTGCTAAAGTTGATTTGTATTACAGGGTTTGGGTTTAAAGGAGATAACAATTCCTGATTCATTCTTGTATAGCTGCTGTCTGAATTACATTCTTCCATTTAAATGTATGCTAATTCAGAGCTGTGTACTTTTTTTTTACTTCAAAAGAGCAGCACCAATGACAGAAAATGAATAAGAAGAATCAGGAATAACAGCTAAGAATAAATACCACTGCAAACCCTCCCTTGGTGTAGTTTGTAGGAGATATTCTAATTGACGCAAGAGGAAAAATAAAGAAGACAGACTGTGACTAAAAAATGCATACAACTGAAATGTTAGTATTCTTAGCAGGTAAATAATAGCATCCTTCATACTTCCTCATTTACGTGTTGATGACTGACAAGTCAAAAATAAATTCAACAACACAATTAAATGTGTCCGTGTGACACGCCAAGGGGTTATTTCCGCTCTGCTTTTGTGTTGATCACATCCAGTCTGGGATAAACTCTCCCATAACACAGCACAACACAGATATGTTCAAGTTATTCCTGTGTATGATGTGTTCTTTGCCTCACTCTTTAAAAGCAGGAGCATTTGTTCCTTGGATGCTCAGCCCCTAAGCTGGAAGACGGGGTGGAGAGCAGAATGAAGCCCCACGATCCAGGGGAAATGATCAGTGTCCTGCTGAACCCCTTGGACACACATACACCCCTATGGGAGCAGGTGAGATCCATCCAAGGGTACAGAGGGGGCTGGTGGAAGTGCTCACTGAGACATTTTCTGCCATTTACCAGGAGTCCTGGCTAACCAGGGAAGCCCCAATTGTCTGGAATTCAGGAAATGTGTTGCCCATCTGCAAAAAAGGGTGGGGAGGAGAGGGATCTACAGACCTGACCTCAGCCTGACCAGGAATATCGTGGAGTAGTAGATTCTCTTGAGTGCCATCATGTGGCATGTGCAGGACACCCAGGGGATCACACCCAGCTAACTTGGTTTTAAGAAAAGCAGGTCCTACTTGATCTACAACAAGGTGGCATGTTTAGTGGATGAGAGAACAGCTGGGGATGTTGTCTGCCTGGACTACAGTTTTTTGACACTGTTTCCCACAGCATTTTCCTGGACAACTGGCTACTTCTAATACCCAATCTAAACCTTCTGTTGTGCAACTCGAAGTCATTTCCTCTCATCCTTACACTTGATACTTTGGAGAAGAGACTGATTCCCACCTTACCAGAAATCCCTTTCAAGAAGTTGTAGCCAGCAATAAGGTGCAGCCCTGAATCACTTTATCTCCAGGCTAAGCACACCCAGCTCCCTCAGCTACTCCACACTGCTTGTATGCTCCAGACCTTTGACCAACTTCATTGCTCTTCTCTGCACCTGCTCCAGCACCTCAGTATTGTTCTTGTAGTGAGGGACCCAAATCTGAACAGTGTTCTCAAGGTGTGGCCTCATCAGTGCCAAGAACAGGGGGACAGACGATCACTGTGCTGGTCCTGCTGGTCACACTATTCCTGATACAGGCCAGGAACCATTGGCCCTTGATGTGGCAAGGTGAGGGTCAGTTTCCTGCCAGGTATCAAGGGACATGATGGGAGGAAATGGCCTCAAGTTGCAGGAGGGAAGGTTTAGATTGGACAATAGAAAAAAAATTCTTCACTGAAAGAGTGACCAACTACAAGAACAGGCTGCCCAGGGAAGTGATTGTGTCACCAGCCTTAAAGTATTTGAAAGACATGTAGATGTGGTACTTAAGGACATGATTTAGAGATGGATGTGGCAGTGCTGGGTTAACAGTTGGACCCAAGGACCTTCAAGGTCTTTTTCAGTATCAACAATTCCATGGTTCTCTATATTGAGATGTCTTAGTCATTATTTTTAATATCTTTTTATAAAAAGAAATCAGCTGTTTTCCTATACACAATTATGTGGAGCAAGAACACATTGTATACTATGTGTTCAGTTTTCTCAGCTTTATACAGGCGAAAAAGAAGTGAAAAGTGACTGAGGGATGGTCTGTGCAATTCTAACTGTGGTCTGTCCTCAGCTGCTCTAAGACTTGGTTGTGGCCATGATACATTAAAAATGTATTATGAACAGTTAGAATAACTGGCTGCTTTTAGCAAGGTTCTTGATATTTTCTTCAGATTCCATGCAGAAACCAGATACTGTCTAAGTTTTACACTTAATGAAAAAGAGTGTGTTTCTTTACTCATCACTTCTGAGACACTAGCAGCTTTCCAGGCAGGTATTCCATCTAACTGGAGATTCAAAAGGCATTTTAGAGCAGATGTTTCTGCAACATCTGATATGACTCATCACGGGTGAGATGCTAGTAGAATACTGGAATTTATCCTCTCTTAAGACCAATAGGAAATACCAAACTGCAGAGAGGGTGCCCAGAGGTATGAAACATGACATGTTTCAGGGATGTGTCTCCAAACCTTTGTTGCTCAAAGGACATATGATGCCTCCAGACAAAATTGTTTCCCAACACAGCATAGAACAACATCAGCACTCTCATAATGCACAGCTGTGTATCTTGTACCCTGTGGAGCTTAGTTTCTGCTCTGGAGAATTGCTTACATGGCATTGCCATCTGGATGCATGCAAATTATTTTGTTCTTATTTTATAAAAACATTAGCCTTGCTGCTGAGGGGAGGTTAATCAGGGTGTCTTTATCTACATGTACATAAACACATCTTCCCTACCCAGACAAGCTTACTGTGTATAGTTGAAAGGACATAAGAATTTTGTGATGCTATAGGCATGTAAAGAATGTAGTGGTTTGCTTACTTTATTCTCCTAGTGGAGACTGTCATTGCAGCAAGACACTTCTAGTTGTCTTTCCCTTGTTGCAAACTACATGTGATCTGTGGCAAGCCCAGCTTGCTGGATGTGGGATGAAAATATCTCAAACTGTATGTTTTGATCATCTTGTGCTCTTACTTGCCTCCTGCTGACCTTGCAATTGCAAGACACCCTCCTTTTAAGCATTGTGGTTGATTAATCACAATTCCCCTTCAGCCAGGCTTCCAGCAGAGTAGCTGCCCTGCTTATGCTTTTTCAGAGCTGTGTTTGCTCTCTGATTCTGGGGAGTCCTGAGCAGATAGCACCCTTTTATTGTCATCCTTATTTTGGCTGCATGTGAATTAGCAAATGGACTGTAGAAAGTATAAGTAAAGTGTAATTCAAAACTAATTGTATTGTCCATTTGTTTTGTCAGTTGTTTTATTTTTTGGAGAAGAATGACTTATTTAATCTTCTTTTAAGAAATGTCTTTAATGAAATAATATGCTAGGACATGTTTGTACGGGCGACACTTCAGGAATTTGAAATTTCAGGTTGTATGTACATGCTGAGAAGTTTGCCAGCCTCAGAAAAGAAATTATTTTCTTAAAGTTGTTCTTAGAATAAGTGTTCTTAGAAAAAGAGAGGGTGTGGAAGAATATTTCTCAGGTTGCTGTCATGCTTCAGTCACTTTAACCTCTATACTTCATGCACTGTGCATGAAATCTATTTCCCTGCTGGGTCCTCTGGTTCATAGTATCTAACTAGTGAGGTCTGCTTGAACATTAAGTGATTTCACCAGGACTCAAATTAAGGTTTAAGTTCTTGAAGCTGACACCAACATGTGATAGGTTATGAAGCTGCGAGATCAGCTTTGCTTCTTTTTTTAAAATACATTAAGTAAGAGAGGTGACAAATTTGGAGCATCCATGTGACCTTTTAGATGGACCACTGAAATTTCTTGCTGTTTTACTTTTTTTTTACTCTCTGAAACTTTCTTGCTGTTTTTACAGAACAAAATAAATATGTACAAAAAGATAGTTGATGTTGCGTTTTAGTCTCTCATAATTTTCTGGATTATTTCAGCAGACCAATGAATTATGGTATTAATATATGGTATTAATTTTCCTCCTTGTTCTACAGGAAATAAATAAACCATCCAAGTGGTTTTCTTCACCCATGTGAATTCTCTTTAGTAACATAGCATTTCTGCTCAGTACAACCCAGTTCTCATTTCTTTTTGTAGAAACTACTAAATTCTATTTTGGCCAGAAATGATGAAAAAGGAAATCACATAAGCAGAGGTTTAAGTAGGAAAGATTTCTTTGGCAGCCTCATGACAAAGCATTTCCTTAATTTCTCCATGTCCCTGACATATTAACATGTTGACTTTTGTAAAACATGACTGCCAAGAGTATTTTATGATGCTGAGGAGAAATTATTGGAGATTATTAAGAGCTTTTAACTTCTATTTTTATTTGTAATAAAAATTAATTATTTATTCCTTTTATTTGTAATCACCTAAATTACTGTCCCTGATCAGAAGAATTATTTGATCAGTTTATAAGGTGTGGATAGTGACTAGTAAAACTCTATATGAGTCTTTCTGTTTTCTCTAAAGTGGTGTGTTGTACAAGAAACACAGATTTCAGGGTGGATAAACAAAAATGAGCTTTCAAGAAAAAGCTATTGAAAGAGGTTTAAGGGAGTCCTTGGCTGTTTACAGTGGAGATTGGTGGGAAGGGAAGGACTTTCATCTCTCTTCACCACTGGTAAGAGTGATACTGAAATTCTGTATGAAGTCGCAGTACTCATGCTCTTCAAAAGATGGTTGAAAATCTGACAGTGCAAAAAAGAAAAAAAATCACTGTGTGGATGAATTTGAGACTATTATCTATAGAGAGACAAAAGAGGTCTGCCTGATTAGTTGACCACCAGGCAAATGTTTCCATCAGTTAACTTTTTTTTTTTTTTGTATAATTGAGAAAATTATATATTTCCAGCTGACCCTAAGGATCAGTGACTTTGTATAGTCTACACTCATTTCAGCCCACACTAATTCAGTAAAGTTAAAATATCAATAGTTTGGGATTTGGAGGGAATGAGTGCTGCCTTCCTGGTCTGTGCATGGAAACTGAAGCAAGGTTTCTGTGTCTCAGTCAGAGGACAATGACAGACATTCTTTATTAGTCTGAAGATAATACAGGGTCATCAGACTCTGCCATGACAGCAGATATGAAAATATGAAGAAAAAGAAGGCACACTTATTTAGCATTTTAATACAATAAGATATTTCTTTTTACGTGACTGTCTTCTCTGGTGACTACCAACACTGCATAGTAAATCACCTAAATTATATCTAGGGAGTCTCACTGTTCTGTAACTGCTGCAATGAAGGTGTTTTGTATGCTCTGATTGCTTTCCTCTATGCTCCTTTCACTTGGAAGACACTGAACCTCTTCCACAAACAAATTTCCATCCTGGACTGTGTTTCATAGGCTGCACAGTAAATAATACCTTAAAAAGAGTGGGGTCAGAAGAGGGAAACTGAGTGAAAAAGTCAATACTGAGAAGCATCTACATACTTTGTCGCACCAAGAGTAAAGCAGTTACTATCTGAACAACAGCTGAGGCTTCTTATGATGATTTCTTTCCTTTCTTTCTTTGAATTCTAGACCAGCATGCAAGGTGAAAGCTTAACTACAGTGCTTTACTTCAGAGATGCTCATAGGCAGTGGAGCGTGCCAGACTTTATTGGAATTTGAAACTGCAGTCAATGGCATTTTCTGCAGTTCTGTTGCTCATCCTATTCAAACAGTAAATTTACTATCTAATCACAAGTTGCATTGTCAGTCTAAACAGAGTAAAGCAAGGCTTCAAGGCATAAGGTAATCCAACAAGAATGACAGCCAGTGAAATTACTCTTGTGTTTTATTTTTCATTATGGAGGAAGCCTTTGAACTTCCAAAATTAGTGGCCTTATATTCTTTGGGACTTCCCAGGTGTGTGAGTCCAAGTCGGACATGGTGATCAGACAGCTGGTCAATTACTACTTTCTAAGGCTAAGTAGTGCAATTGGACATTGATGAAAAGCAAAATGAAATATTGTGAGCACCCTGTAATTGACTCATCAGAGGCAAGCAAAGGATCTGTAATTCACCCAGGAAAAGAGTTCATGGTCCATGACCCAGCGAGAATTCCCTACTCACTGTGCCCATTGTAACATTTTGTATCCTCTCAGCTCAAATTAAGGCTGGCATAGAAACTTAACAGCCCTGGAGAATCAGACTGATGGTGTTGCTGGGAAGCCATTATTGACCTTTTAATCTTGTGCATTATGCATCCTCGGGGACACCCTCAGGTTAATGGCATTTTAGAATAACATCAATATTTTGACATGACAACCTTGCAAGGATTGTAACCAGATTTAAGTCAGGTTTTACTCATGTGCAGCCAGTGCAGAAGGGTTGTGCTTAGTCTTGCAGGCCACATACCGTTCTGCATATTATTCTTTTCGCATGCTTGGTCTCAAATTTAATGTTGTTGAAGTAACTTATAAAGTGCACTTCTAATGATTCATGCAAATATTTAGAGGTAACAGTAAACCCAATAGGTAATACCTAATTTTGCTGAAAAATGTAGCTTAACTTATCCATTCCTCCCTCATACATGTGATCTAATATTGGTACCTCAGGATAAGATGTACTTATCTAGATGTTGAATAAGATGACTTAACATACTAGACACCTGAAATTATAGTAATCTAGAAGTGTATTCAGTTAACTGGAATTACAATTTTGGCATTGTTTTCCTATTTCTGACACAGCCTTGCCTGGTAATTTCACTTAAATAATTTAATCTTGTATGGTATTTTTGAACTAGAGATATAATAACTTCATCAGGGAGAAATGGACTAGAAATTAATTTTTTCACGTCTTTTGCATTTTTCATGATGGGAGTTTTTTATGTATACCCCAAAAATGCACATTTTAGAGATCAGCAGTCTCCCTTCTTGGGGGCACAGGTTTCCCTAGCAGAATGCCGTGCAGAAGTCGCTGTCTGAACCACTGCAAAAACTACCAAGTCAGGATATCCAACGCTGCATGAGAACAAGACACAACTGGTCCAAGAACAATTAGATTTACAAGACCAGGGTTCTCTGTGGTTCCATTTCAAGCCCACCACATTTAGGGAGATTATACTTCCATTGTTTATGCTACACCTGCCCTGAGATATCTGAAGAATTCGTGTTCTAGAGCAATTGATCTGGCAGTTCTCACCCAGGAACAGACTCCTGGAAGCCAAACACCAGTGCTCCCACCATCAGGTTTGCCTGCCTCCAGCCCTTGGGAAGTGGGCCTTGCTTCTGCTCCTGTTAAGCTGAGCTAGGTGAAGTTTTAGACTGATTACAACTGCTGGATGCTGCTGCCAATTACAGCAGCGTCAGTCACCAGCAATCTTTGCTTTTGAGAGATTTTTCTGCTGCCTCCAAGGGCTCAGTGAAACCCAGCCTTTTTTTATCCATTTCTTAGTCCCTCATCCATGGGGTAGACACATTCAGTGTTACCTTCAAGTTTCCTTCCAACCCTTTTTTTTAGTTTAATCTGAGGTCTTTGAAGCAACACAGAAAAAACCTATGAATTATTGGAGAATATAATTATGTATCTATTTAAGATGTTAATGCAATACAGACCTAGGGTTATTTGGGCCTTTACTGGCTGGAATTTTAGAAAATTGCATACCAAACTAAAGCTATTTTTTTGAGTCCATTAACTTTTAATGCAATGGCAGGTTTCTTTCTCTTATGTGAAATAAATCAAGGCTTTAACAACGGCTGACACATCCTACAAGACTAATGTTTGCATGACAAGTATCAGGAACAATGACAAAAATAAACATCACCGGAAAACTGATTTATGAGTCTTGTTTTTTAATCTACCCAAATCGTATTAGTCTGGACCTTTTACTCAAAAGCTATTACCTCAGTCTGTTACCCTAAAGGAAACTGAAGAGTAGAACAAATATTTGAATACCAGGCTATAACCAGTTATATTGATGTGCTTAAGTACAGCACAAGGTTTTGATTTATTTGATAGAAAAATAAGCTCATTATTTAGGAAGAGGGGTCTAGTGGTTAAAACCAAATATATGTTTTTATACTCTTCATAATTGGTTAGGTGGCACTTCAAAGCAATAACCCATCCAGTAGAGAAATGACATGAAAGATCTAAATTTAGACAAAAAAAAGCCAAGCAATCTATGCATTTGTCATTTAGAAGAATAACATCTAACAGTATAAATCACTTCATGTTTTTTTTTCTCCTCTAAATTCCTCTTAATTTAAAAAACTGCATGCAATTTGAAATCATTGTCCTTTGTGCCATTAATGCTTAAATGCCCAAATTTCAAGAAGAATAGGACTAATATTTGTCTAGTTTACTGTTATAGTGCTTTGAACAACTATTATTCAAGATTCTTGGAGAGTTTGTGCTGACAAAACCAACTTTGCTGTCTGTCCCTTGGGAACAAAGTTGATCTAAATACACTTTTTCAAGTGAATTTTTTGATGGCTAAAGTTAAAAAAGGTAAGCTATTATGACTTTTAACTTTTTTTTCCACTGAAATTGTAAAAATTAATGTTTTTTATATATTTGTTACAAGATGGTATAAAGTTTATTGTATGAAATATTATTGCATTGTAGGAACTGTGTCTGGGAAAACAGATGTCTTCCTAGTGCCTGCTGTTCTCCATGACCTGTGTCTCTGGTGATCAATCACAGCTTCCCCTAAGACTAAACAGAAGGATATTTCACAAGGGTCATGGATTTATCTCAAATTTGTGATTTCTTGACTTACTTACTTGTGTGACAAAAGAGTAGCTTTATTTAAGCATAAGTTGAGTTGCAGAGTTTTAAATGATTACACAAAGATGTTGTAATGCTAGTAATCTACCAGTACAGGTATGAAAGGCAGAATTTGATTTCATAACAGAGAATGCTGAGTGACAGCTGAAGTAACATATAAGAAATGCACAGCTATTGAGCTCCTTCATTAGAATACTGTGACAGGATCCAGACATTAACTTTCCTTTGTTGTTGTTGTGGTTTTTATTAATCTAATACTATCATCAATTACATTAGTAGAAAACTGCCTTGAGTATGTGTGGGAAGTCTCCTCAAAAGTTCCTGCTTGCTTTGTTTATGGAATATCTGATAAAGGAGAAGCAAAGAAACCATGCAGTATTTCGTAGCCTGGAATGAGTGATGCAAAAGGCTGGCTTTTACCTATTAGGCAGTTTAGGTTTCCTGTTACTGTGTCAGATTCCTACAAATTGATTCTCTTCCCATACTCAGTGGCTTAAGGGTCAAAATAACTCCTTTAACTGGTCACAGAATATTAAAGTTTCTCACTGTAATATCCTGCCCTAAGCCATTTAAGCAACCAAACCTCTAATGGGTGACAAACTGACCACCTGCCAGCTTCTCTTTGCTTTGTAGTGGAGCACATAATGTGTAATATTGTCAGGTCTTTAATGCCTTTAATGCCTTTCTCCATTTGCCCTTTTTACTGTAGCAAGAAGGGACATGCTTTGAAGGCTCATCCATCTCTAAGTGTATTCTGTAGCAATGGAAGTTCAGCAGTGCCAGCCTCTAAATAGGGTGATGACTCATGTTAATTATTTATAGATTAATTGTGTGGAAAAGAAGATGATATCACTGGTAAAAAGCTGTATTTCACCACCTCCCATCCTACTCAGACTAAGTGGCAGTGACATCTGTGCAGTAGAGCTATTGGGCTAAATAGTATAAAATATATTTCTTCCTAATTTGTACTTGTTACTTTTAGTCAAGGATACAGAAAAATAAAGGAGTGACAGGCTGGGAAAAAAAAAAAAAGCTCAAGGAATTTAAGAATATGGATGAGAGTGGGTAAAATTTCAGGATTTAGTGATGTGTTTTCACCTGTCCAGATGCTGTCTGCTTCCCCTTCTCTTTACTGGTGTAAATCAGCTTGAGATACTTAAGTAACAGAAGACCAGACCGCCTATTTCCTACGGAATCACTGTAGTAATTTCAACACTATCAAACTCTTCAGGTATTCAATTAAATACAATGCAGAGTTCCACTGCAATGATGTGTAAGCTGTCAAAAATCAAAAATGTGCACCCATATCCTTAAAAAGTGTTATCAAAGGATTTTCTTATCTTCAGGTGCTACCAAGACTCTTGAGGACAGTCGCTCTAGAAGACCATTAACACCAGCATTTAACTTGTGTGTGATAATTTGAAGAAAATACTTATTTCTACTGCATAGCTGTGAAATCATTTTTTTTGTTTGCTGCTAAATCATGAACAATTATTGCTACCCTGTAGCATCAGTCAGTGAAAGGAAACATTTCCCAACAAGAAACGAAAAACAACCCTGAAAGAACCTCACACAGCTTTGTATTTCTCACTTTCAAGAACAAAAAGTACTATATTAAATTCCTTGAAGTCAGAGTGCATAGTCTATGTTATATGTCTTTGTTAAGGGATTGAGGAGCAATAACTCACTTCCTTATTTCTGTGTGACAGCTAGCAATATTTATGGAATATCTGTAGAGCTGCTGCTGTTCCCCTAGATAAATCATAGTAGGCCCAAACATTTGAAATATTTTTTTAACAAAAAAATCCACATTTCTATTTATTTTGTTCATATTTTAAAATCTTTTAGTATTTTAGAGAGTTCTCTGTCACCCTGAAGCCTAATTTTATTTTTTTTAATTGACATTATTACATGCTTCAAAGATGAAGTACTTTCAAGGCAAACAAACCATTGCAGGATCTGGATATGGGTGTGACACAAGAATGCAGGAGGGACTGGGCCAACCTGGCACTCCTCTCTGACATCAAGCAAAGGAGGCACTAGGAAAAGTCATGTTACATTAGGTCTGTACAGTACCACCCTTCAAAGGCAAGGAGGCAGACCCCAACAGTCACTGTTAATGTCTCAGTTTCTTCTCTCAAAATGCTGAGTCCACACAGAGGATGTGCAGAAAATGAAACAGCAGCTCAGTCTGTCCCATCATAACTTCAGAGAATTATGAAAATAATCTTCCTTGAAAAGTAACCATTTTGTTGAGGAAGGGAAGACATGGCACACTTGCATGTGTGAGAAAATGAGAAAAAAGTAGATTTTGGAGGAATCTCTTAAATTTCCCACTGAAGTTTGTAAAATTTCTAGTGCACTGTGGCATTGCTGTGCATGTTTGTCAGATGAGAAATATCAGAAATGTACAGAATTGGCACAGATTTGATTATTTGACTTTTTAATGTATGGGTGTTTATATGAGCACTTCTTTGTTGGGAAGAAACTGTGGAAACTGAATATTTTGCTTAACCTGTCAGTACTTGTTTTGAGAAAGGTGTTCTTAGCAACTATTTTTTTTCTCCCGAGGACTGACACAAAGCAGGTTTCTAGGGTCCAGATCCTGCTGGTTTTTTCTGTCTCTGTTTCTTTGGAGGTATGCTAATTTTTCTATGCCATGATATATCCATGGGAAAGCCTAGAGTCAGATTTTTCAAATTATTCAGGACCTGATTTTCTTTATATTATAGATTTAAAAAAAATTATTGATCTGGTGATTTTGTCAGCAATTTTTTTTCCAGAGAATTCAGATTTTAAGCTCACTTCTATCCCACCTCAGCCTCCTGAGAATAACTGTTTCTGAATTAATTCAGCTGAAAAAAAACCCAAACCAAATAATTTTTGCTGCCATGGAGTGTCTTCCAGCAAGCTATGAGGGATTAATTTCAGGTTAGCTGCCAAGATATTCTTACTTGGGAGTTGATCTCCTGATAATTGTATCCTCTGTGTACTGTCTCCCAAATGTTGGTTCTGTGAGTATTTTATTTCTGATGTTGGTTCCCACTGCATATGAAGCATCTCACTCAGGATCAGGATTTCTCCTGGGGGTTCAGGGGCTGCCCTTCTGCAGAGCCCCTTGCTGCCTGTGGGTACATGGCAGGGCTGGCTGTGACACCTGGGGTCACTGGGGCAGTGGGACAGGTTCTTATGGGGCTGGCTGTGATGCTCAGGGTCACTGGGGCAGTGGGACAGGAAATACAGTCACACTAAAGGACTTCCTGCTTCTGAAGATGAAGTTATTGACAATATTCAAAATTTAAATCTCTGGTCTCCCAAAGCATTCTAAATTAAATTTTATAAACTCCCTTTCAGTTGGCACATTTTTTTCCAAGTTAGAAGGCAAGTACCTTAACATTAGGATGAAAGGCTCGTGCAATATAGAATAATTGACCAGGTGATAAAAATGAATCTTTTTAACATGAGATGAATAAATGTCCCAAGTCTGATTTGAGCTTCAGCATTGCTGACACACCTTCTGTTAAGCCCATGTCAAATAAAGCTCTGTGTGTGGCTGTCACTTTAACCTACAAAAGCACTGTGGGATGGGTATCTAACATATTCAGGCACTTTGCCTACTAGCAATAGCAGCATATAGAGGAGCAGGACATAAGAATCATATACTGTGACAAAGAACTAAAGAGGGCACAACTTTCCTATGGTTTAAAGTACTGAGCACTTTGGAAATTAGTTGTCTGTGAAGTGTTCAAAGGGTGGACTTGACATATGTAAACATGGAGAGACAAAGGAATTCCCATTCTGCCGTCAGCCTCACTTTCACCTCACACTTCAATCTTCCATTCATAAATAAAAATTAATTATAATTGCTAAAAACTAATTTGATTTAACCAGATAAAATCTTGGACTAATATGATTTAAGATATTTTCACTTGGAAAGGTGAAATCCTTTCTTATGATTCAGTTTTGAGGTTTTGGAAACATCAGAGAACCCAGAGCATTAGAAGATCCAAAATGCTGTCTGAAATGGGCTGCAGAGATACTGCATTGTGTTTGCATGTCTTCATACTTACTCTTTTTTGCGTCACTCAACTTCTATTTATATCCAAGCATATTTCCCACTTTGAGTGTCCTAGCCTGTGCTGTAATCTATTTCACTCTTTGACAGTTGCCACACTTCCATTTCACGTGATATGAGTGACTTTCCCTTGGATTCACAAAAAATACCTTGAACTTTTTTTATGTGGTGACATCTCTGAGTTTAACTCAAGGGTCAGGAGGGGAAAAGGTTTCCTAATTATTTATTGTGCCTCTTGCTGAAACATTGACTAGAAAATGTCTGCTTATCAATCTGCTAAATGCTGGGAAATTGCATTTTTATGTGCTGTTAGTATGTAACCTTTTCACTGCTTCCCTGTGCTTTACATTCCTGATGCCTTTTTCAGATGTTCTGAAAATGTCATAGATGATACCTTTCAGTAAAGATGTAATACGGAACAAACCTGACTTGTTATGACCTCAACACCTGATTTGTTTGAGCTGCATTATTTGTGTTTACAGGATATGGCTTCCTAATCTGCATAGGGCAATATTTTTTTGTTTTGGTTTTGTTTTTTATTTTGCTTCCCTGTGTTTGAACTTAGCATAAAAATTATTCTACCTAGTAGAAAGAACACTTCTTGCATAAATATCAACCTTCTTCTTAAATAAGGCAAGTATGGACCCACCTTACACTTTCAGGGAAATACCTTCCTCTACTCCCTCCAGTTACATTTATACTCAGAAAACTTCACAGGAAGGAAAGAAGGGAAAGAAGTTTGTAATTGGTTTGTGTATTTACATTTTACCAATTACTCTGGCAGACCATTGAAAATGCTTCCTCTCAGAATCCTGTTTTCAAATCAACCAAATTGAATTTCAAACAAGCTCTTTTACCAACTGCATCAATAACAGATTAAAGAGAGCAGATTTTAGTGAACAGGACTATTCCTGTCAGTGGCATGAGCAGCACCACTGTCACTTGTTTGGGTTTGATACTCAAATACTTGAGCCTTGACTGTAGATTCTAAGAGGAAAGCTTGGACACAGAGGGAAAGCTATGTTTGGACTGAGGCACTGCAGTTAATGTAGTCTAATTGGTTTCATTGATTTTTCCTCTTTTTTTACCATTGTAGCACAATAATTGCAAAGCACATTCTAGATATTGTCCTCAGTTGTCATAACTGTCACTTCCCTAGAGAAAAGTGCCATTGTAAGCATAAACATCCACATTGCAAAATGAAAAAATAAGTATTGTGTGCTATACTGTGCAGTATCTGTGAAAAGCAAGAATTGTTTTTACATTATTAATTTATTTAGAAGGCGAAGTTGGTCTGCTTCTACTTCTAAATCCTCTAACATGCTTTTAGAATGTCAGGCTCAGATCCTGCTGTAAATTAATTCTTTATGCTTACCTATGCAGACACTTGTAAAGATGGTGACAAAATATCTCTTACCAAGCACAAATTACAAGGAAAGACTTTTGATTCCTTTTCCAGAACCAACCTTTTCCAGCCACAGGGTTTTGCTTTGGAACACTTTAAAGTACACCATGGTGGTTGTCTTCCAGCTGGAACCCAGGCTGTACACCTTAATCTGCTTCCTGGTCATGGTTTCAGGAAAGGACTTGGTTTTGCTGATGGAAGTTTCTTTGCAAGATACGATACATGTGCAGAGGGAAAAGCAACCCACGACTGCTCTCCAGCTCCTCTACCACAGTACCAAGCAGAAGGGTGTCGTGGCAGGGTCCTGGGAGCAAGTGATCCCTGCCCCAGGAGAAAAGGAATTGGAGTCCCTGGTGCTTCTCCCTGGCTGAAGCTGTGCTCTTATGAACATCTGACCTTTATGTAGCTTGTGAGAGATGCCCACTATGATTTCTGAGCATTCATGGATCACAGGTTACAGAGGTTTACCTTTAAACCTCCCTTGGTTCATGGTCCAGAGTTGCTGAATTTATCTGATTCAACCTGTAGTACGTAATAGTACAATATTCAAATAATTCAATAATTATTTGAATTAATAATTCAAAATTCTGATTAAGCCATGAAGAAATCTGTTAGTACAATCCTTTGCATTGCAGTCTGCTTTTTAAAACCCCTTTCTCTGGGAGGGGTTATGAGTTTTCTGTTTGAGACAGCTGAGGGAATGTAAAAAGCATTTTTTTCCCCTCAAGCAAATTCTACTCTACTAGTATTTGGGTGGAAATAATTAATTTGGATTTAATCACAGTAAATTTTGCCTATACAGCTATAAGCATTGTGGCAGTCAATTACAAAATCACTCAAGTAGTTGTTACTGAAGGAACATAGTATGGGGGAAAAGTATTAGCGTAGTAACCCAAAATTAAATTAGCCTGCAGGAAGAAAAATATCCCAAAAACTCTCCTGAAAAAAACCTCTTTCACTTTTTCAAGAACTTATTCTTTTCACTCTTTCCCTAGTACTGTCAAAAAGTTTTCTAAACAACTATTTTCCTCCAGAAGTGTAATTTAAAGGGACATCTCATTTGCAGATGAACTATTCTCTGAATACATTAGTAAAAATAAACGGCAGCCAAATCACCAAAAGAGCATGTATAATGAAGAGATTGTCATCAGGTTCTAGAGTGATATCTGTTTGTAAATTCATGTGTTTCAAGTTTTGAAAAATGATCAAATCTCCATGTCAGTCAAACCCCTGGTACCTGTTTGATTTCCAATGTATTTTTGAGGTCCACTGAGACCATAAAAGAACTTCCTATGTTGGTAGTCATTTCCCAGCCAAGCCAAAAGGGTGACAAGGGGTTGAATGTGTTGACATAATTTTTGTTTTATAAAATTTATAAATCTTTGTTCCCTTAGAGTATCCTAAAGTGTGGATGTATGAATATACCAAACTTAACTGGCCATTCTAACTCTGATTCTTCAGATGCCTTTTTTTATCCAAAAGGAAAGAAAAATTACACACTCTGAACAGAATGAAAAAACAGGGCATAGACATCATTGAAAGGGTGCAATGCAGTTAATTTCCTTTTAAACAATCTGATTTCATTGCTGAGAAGGAGGAAAATAAACATTGCTGGGGTAATTAAGTGTTAGGTAAGAGAATGTGGCAAGTGGCATAAACAAAAATTATATGTAATGTACAAAACCAATGTTCATTTAGTGTGCAAAAGAAAACACTGATTCTAATTTATCACACCATTTAGGAAAGGACATTCATTAGCTAAAAATACGTAATTTTTTTTATTCTAGAGTGGCAACATGTGCCTACTTGTGGAGAAATAACACCTGCTCCCCTCTCAAAGTTCAGGTGGTGACAGGAGGCTCACTGGCACGGCTGCCCTGCCAACCTCCTTGTGTCTGCAGCAGCAGCACCAAGGGCAGGCACAGACAGAGCTCTGCTGCCTTCAGGTCAGTGTGGCTACACCTTGTCATAGGCTACTAACATGCTTCTATCCAATTTGGGGATGAATAAAGAGCTTTGATCATTGGGTTGGGACCCCTGAAATGACAGCAGCCAGGTCTCAGGGTGTATGACACATCCTGAACGGTGTTTTGTGTACAGAATTCGAGGTTGGATAAGAATTTAGGTCTATCAATGTATGTGTGGTCTAATAAGGAATTAGTGGCTTCCTTGTATCAACTTAATCCTTGCTTACCACATCTACAATGCCATGTATGGTTTTCAGTGGTAAAGTGTTGGTATGAAAAGCCTTTTGTTTCAAATTAACTATGAGTGATACATAGAAAAAACCAAAAGCATCACACTTCTTAATACTGCACTAAAATTTAAGAAGTTTATTGTTTATTTTCCTAGACTAAACCAGATTTTTTCTCAAATCAGATATTTATACAATAAAAATAATTTTTGAGAAGGAAATGTTTATGTAGAGGAAGAAAGCCATTAAAATAATTATTGGCAGAATATTTGTAGCTGCAATGAGACTGATGTACAGTGGAAATTCTCAGGGAGGTGTGATTTTCATTTACAGACTATAATGAACTTCAGGTGGGATTTTAAAAGGTCTTTGGTGCTTGGCAATCCTTTTGGTGGTAATCCTTTGGAAAAAATATGGAAGCGGATACAGGGGTTTTACAAATGGAATTTATGTTCATAGAATCAATGTATTGCCTATGTGTGAAAAAATCTTATTCCTTCCTTTCCTTTTGCCTTGATGTGTATTGATGGAGCCCCAAAGCAGCAGAAGTATATTTCAAATTTGGGTAGCTGTGGCAGACAATGCAGTGAGCTGGTGCAAGGTGTCAGGATGATGAAGCAGCAATTCACTGTGCTTCATTTGCAGAGCAGGAAGAAAGGAGGAATGCTGGAATGAGCTGTAAGTGGGGGCAAAGGATCCCTGTAGTCATAGATCATCAGCCAAATGCAATGTCATGGGATGAATACCACCCTGAGTCCTCAGCAGTATCACTTATGTGCCTGTCCTTTGTGAGCTGTGGGAACATTCCACTATGTTCAGTAACCTTGCAAAAATGCCATTTAAATAGAAATTGCAGAAGTACCAGTAGGACACTAAGTTAATATATGTCTAAAAATCTGTATGTTATAGTAACTATGATACTGTTATCAGGTGGCAATCCTTACATAGTTCAGAATGCTCCTTGAGATCATAATGTCTTCCACTGCCATAATTATTACATACAAAACAGGAAGGAAGAAAAGTTTAATTTTTATTTGCTTTCTCTGCCAGTAAGGACAAGTATGGGTCTTAACAGTTTAGGTTTAAATCAGTTATTGTCCATTTTCTGGTGAAGACACGGAGTGAACAGTGGTTGATAATTAGAAGTGACCAAATAGCAGATATTGTTTCTTCTCTAAGACATAGCTGAAGAGCTGAATTACTGATATCTGAATTACAGATAGACTTGCCTCTGTCCAATGCAAGAGTTTTTTCATTCAAACTTATTTTTTACATTATTTTATGATATTTTAACATCGTACATTTTTGCACACCTGATTCATAATTTTCTTCAGTAAAGACAGTAGGTTTTGAAAAAAGGTTGAGTTTTCAGATGCATAATGTGCACTGCTTTCTCTCTTTGATTTGAATAGTGCAGGTTTCACCTGTTGCTGAAACTTCTGGGCTATGTCATAAACTGCAAGGCATAGAATGGATTAGAACTAAGACCAGTGGTGTTTCAAATTTGTTGTGTCTACTTTTAGCTATTGTATAACTTAGATCTAAAATTATGTTCTGCCTGAATACTAAATACTCAGAGCAGTGGGATATACAAAGTGTGGCTAAAAACCTCGAAAAAGTTTCTGTTGCTTCCTCTGCCGAAAGAAAACAACCCACAAAAAACCCCCACCCCCCCCAAACAAAAAAAAACCACCAAAAAAACCCCCACAAAAAACAAACCAAACCAAAAAAACCCACCCCAATGCAGACATCGCCCTACCCCACCCCATTATTTAGAACTCCTCATTTTGTTTCCAGAAGTGAGTACTGTAAACTTCAGTTCCTAACAATATTGTGCTTGCTCTCTCTACAGCAGTCTTGGTCAAACTCAGTTTTAGCTCACAGAATGTAGACTGCAATTTGCACTGAAGATCACACTAGAATGTGTTAGAGTCAGAAAAGAAAAATTTCTAGGCTTTGTTTCCAAAACTTGATTGGGTGAGTTTGACTACGAATACTGCACATTGTTTGAGCCTGTTGATACCCAGTTAATGGAGCTCCCAGACTGAGGGAAGCACGAGGCTTCCTTCTCAGCACTGCATTGCAGAGCTGTGAGAATAAATACTTGTGGATGGTGACTTGCAGGGGCTATTAAACAGATCTATTTTACACTACAGTTGCCATGCACTTCTAAACTACCTTAGATTCACAATACCTGTTCTATTAATTTTATATTCATCTTGGAAACACTGTCTTCTGAAAGCTCTCCTGGAAGAATGGGATCAGCATAAACAGGTCTGTACTAATAGCTTGGACTGAGCAATTGCACAAAGCTATTTAGGTTTTCAGGCCCTCCCTCTGCTTTGTTTAAGGAAGGTAGACACCGGAGACTTCTATGTGATCTGTCTCAGCCTTCACCCCTGACAACTGTGTGAAAATTTTGTCAGTGTGAGAGATAATTCAGGAAAAGCACACTGACCTTATCAAACTTGTTATAATTAAGCCTCTCCTGTCCTCAGTGATAATCAAATGTGATATTTTGTGTTGTAATTGTAGGATTAAGAAGTATGCTTTTGAATGTATGGGAAAATCCTAGTAGTAAATCCCATTTTGATTTCATGAGAATTGTATTAAAAGATGTTGTGTGAGAAGCAAGTACGACTGATGACTCACCATAAATGGAATAATTTTCAGCTTTGAAAATACACTGTTTTAGTAGTAGTATGTATTAGGTGTATTTAGTATGTAGTATATTACTGCAATTAAAATAATCATCTGATCAGATATGTAGTATAAAAAAAAAAACAAAGGGACAGCATATGACAAATCTAGGAGTGATGAATAAATAACCTGAAGGAAACTAGAAATAAATTCTATTAATTTGAAATTAAATAATTAATTAAAAATAAGTGTCTCTATAAATACTTGAAGTTTTCATGCACTTACATTGTTATTGCAATAACAGTTGCAAAAGGTGCAAGTCACATAATAAAAGAAGATTGATGTAGCAGCTCCTACACCCCTGTGTCAGAAGCAGAATGCACTGAACTGTTTGGGTTTTTCTACAACAAGCAAAAGTTGAAATTACAGTCTTAGAGCCCAGGGTATTGAGGTAAACCAAGACTACCCTCTGGGTTTCTGTAATACATCAGGCTGTAATTTGTGGTTATTCATCCACTGCCACAAAAATAGTTGCACTTCCCCTATAGTCAGCTGGAGCAGGACTGCAGGATTGCCACCTCAATGCAAGCTATCCTTAGTCATGAATCCAAGCTCCGGATATTTTCAAAAACTAGGATTTAGCTAATTATCCCCATTACTCTTCTCTCTTGACTAGTTTTAAAAAGTTCTACAAATTTATTAATCTACTAAGTCATTAAATGAGGGAAGCAGCAGACTCATGGGCTGCTCTGGATTGAAGAAGACAGCTAAAGGGTGCTGCCTTTGGGGCTGAAGGTAAGCAAGTGTTCCTGCATCCTCCTCAGTGGAGGATGCTTTTCTGTCATTGTGTTATTCAGGACATTTGCCAAAGGTGGACCATGGGAGCACTCACATATTATGCAGTTGAAAAGAAATATTTACAGTAAGTGTTTTGAAAGCTTTTGGTTAGTTCTCAGCTGTGGGTGGATGGAAACATTGCTGTTGAAAATAGCAATTCAGATGTTAAAACACAAATGTGAATGCTTTGGAAATTTTCACCCTGTCATAGTTTTGTCGTGCACTTGCCCCATGCTTTTCTGTCTGTTAGCACAGTTCATCTTTCTGCCCTTAATAGAACAGAACCATATTGAAAAATGAAGGGTGGATGGATCTAAGTAGTTTTGTGTGTCCTTGATAATAAATACATATCTATGACTCCCTTCATATCTATTATGCTATTATGTAACATAGCTCCCAGTTTAGTCTTTATATTAATTTATATTTCGCAGCGTGTTTGGGTACTTCAAGTCTTACATTATGCTCATATAATAAACTGTTGATAAGATGAATTATGGTCCATTCTTTTACTTATATGGATTAATGAACATTGTGTTTTCTGTTGGAAAGGACATTTGCTCTCTGTTCTATCTTTACTGTGTCTGCTTTGTAGTGATATTTTGTAAAAGCTTCAAAACTGAATCTTACCCATGTGTTCAGACATATGTGTTATGGTGATATCAAAGGGGTTTTTTTTTACCTCTAAGTGGGACTCCTCATATCACCTTTGGCTTTGCAGAAGCACACAGTAGTATTTAAATGCTTGGTCAAACTTTTGTTTTAAAAGTTTGTTTATATGCAAAAGTTAAATGCTAAACAGGAAAGAGCAAGTAGAAATCATGAGAACATTGCTTTCTTCCTAGCTTACCTGAAGTGAACACTTTAAAGAATATACACAGATGAACAGAGATTACATTTCTGTGGGTTTTTTTTCATCTCCAAGCTTTTCCTGCACTACCTAGAGTAGAATTTAGGTGTTATTTGCAGTGTCAGTAGTCTGTAGGAGTGAATAAACTTCTCACGTTTAGCATGGGGCTAAGTACATTCAACACTCATGACAATGTTATAGCTAAAATTATTACAGAACTTGATGAAAGTAATTTGCAGTGTTTTGGATGAAGACTGAAAAATTGCACCTGCAAATACATAGGCTCCAAATTGTGGAGAGAAAGCATAGTCATGGTCTCTACAATCCAGGTCAGCAATCCTTTCTTTTCTCTATAGCCAAAGAAACAGAAAATAAGAGGAATGTATTTGTGCTGCAAAAGTAATGGAAGTACCTTGGTATTAAAGAAAACTGCTCTCTCCAGTCCTGTCAGAAGAGGGAATGATGAACCTTGCTACAACAAGGTAAGTACTTTTTCCTTTTCCTTCATGGCTGGCATTTTGCAGCAGCGTGTATATCATTGGCAGAGACTTGATTATGGTACCAAAGAAGATTCACACATTCTAGCAGGGATGATATCTTTCTGGCTTCTGGAGGCCAGTCACTATTATTGCTGTGTGTATTTCTTGTTTTACTTTGGGTAAAGCTGCTGATATCTTTCTTCCTCTTTCTTACTCTGTAAAATGGATTTTGCAGTATGTCCTTTGTCTTTTTCTATTACAAACTTGTATACATGTATAGGTGGGCTGTTGGGTTTGGCTTCTGATCTTTATTTTAGTATAAATTATATTAACAATCCAGGAGGAAAGGAAAACTCTTTATTAATTTGATTTAGATTTTTATTTTAATACAGCAAATCTGTGGGGACCAAAGGCCATCTTAATCAACTTCCAAAAAATTTAGTGCAGTGGGTCTTTATGCATCACTGCTCAACACTGGTGACATTAGAAAGTCTTTTCTATACAAAATAGCATATCTTTAACAAGTAAATCCACTAGAGTTCACAGAGTATATACATGATTGTGGCAGGAGTTACAGTAGGCATTAAAAGTAGAGGTAGCTAGTAAGTCTAAGAATGATAATGACAAGACATACCTCAAAACTTGATTGCAACCCTCATACTGCAATTGCAGTTGGTAGAGGCAGAACTTACCCTTTGTCACAGCAACAAAAACTGACAAAGATACAATTGTCCAAATTTTCTTCTTTTGTAACAATGTGATCAATGACAGCTAACTATCACAGCTGCAAAAGCTTCCATGAGCTGCAGCATCTCCTCAGACATTATGGAGAAGAGTAAATATAGTCAGTAGTAATCTGAGCAGGACATGGGTAACTGAGAACAGCATCTTTTAAGCGTTGCATGGGCCAAGGGGATGTTACACAGTTTTCACTATTGTATGTACATCTGCAATCCAGTACTGCATTCTGTGTATCTATAATTCTTGTCCAGAATCTCTACAATCATGGATTCATACAATAGTTTGGGTTGAAAGGGACCTTTTGAGATTATTATCTTCTACCACACATACAGTAATCGATTGACTTACGTATCTTCCTTTTGCTAAAAGCCATGTAAAGAGAAAAGCATGTGACAAAATAATTTCATTGAATTTTAGATTAACACTTCTAGCCCTTCAGCCAAACTATGTGGTAAGTCTTGGTGAGGGCATTATTTCATCACCAATACAAAAAAAAAAAAAGAAATCCAACCCAAAGCTGATTTTGTTAAACTTTTTGCTTAGGACTTAGGATGAATACTTGAATGTTCAAACAACATCAAAATTCTCTACTTTAACATTTTGAAATGTATTTTTATGTACTTCATGTTTGCTATTAGATATTAACAATCCCCTGTAAACACGGGCTTTTTTATTGCTTCAAGTATTCTGAAGACTTCAGTCTTCACTTACAGTTTGAATGAATATGTTTTTAAATCTCACTTTTTTCATGAAACTGCCATTTTGCCCTCTGTACGTTTCTAGTTATGCTCTTCTCAAGGCTATAAAGTGCAGAGTGGTTCTTGATTATACTGTTGGAAACAGTGCTTAATTTGTATAAAGAGATCTGTAAATGTAGCAGTTTCAGCCCCCGTAACTACTGAAATGAAACAACTCCTTTCTTCTTGTAAGTGATCCTCCTCATTTTTGATCATTGCTTTTTCCATGACCATGTGGTAGATTTTTCTGTACTTCTAGATTGTATTATAACCATGGCAATTTGCTCCAGAGTAAACAGAACATGTGCAAGCAATTTATATTTTGTAGGCACTGAAATTCAAGGCCAGTCCAAAGACAATGTCAGATGTGAACAATATATTCAAGACAAAACCGTGAATCATTGCAACTGGAGGAATGGCCCATTTTCAGAGCTCACCACTCTTTTCTTCCCTGCTATTATTGCTCTGGAGATGTGGGACATATTTTGGATGATATTTATTCAGGATAGAGTCTGAATTTCAATTCTGATACATGGCTGACACTAGAAACAGATGGCTGTGAAGCCACTGGAGTAAAATATCTGCTGAGAGAAGTTAGCTGAGTTTGTGTCTTGTGTTTTGAAAACAGAAATATCAAGAGCCAAGGAGATTTATATCTGTTTCTCAAACTGAAAGTATTTAGTATCTTGCATTGCTTATTTTGATGACAATCTACATTTTAAAGTCATTTAGACATTCCTTCTAGTGGCATTTCTCTAAGTAACAGTCTGGAAGAGGTGAAAAACTGATGCCTTGTGTCTTATGACAATAAATACATCCTCAGGCTTTTCAGAGTGGTTTCAAGCTAAAAGCTCTGACTTAAATCTAATTTGTATCAGAAAAAGGAATGTGATGTCATTTCAACATAGATAGTGATAAACACTGGTTTTCAGCAATATAAATAATAGAGCAACTAAAGTGGAGGTCAGGGACTCAAAAACCTTAATTTATACCATAAATCTTTGTAAACTCTTGCTGGGAAATGTTTCTATCATCAATATTTATTTATTTATTTAATAATTTGTTGTTAAAAGGAACAAGGATGCCTTTGAAACACAGTGCAAAGCTAATTTCCTGGGACTAACTGGTACTGGGAATTTATACCAATAAAATAATTATTGTTCAGAACTATCTGTAGGCCCACCTACTATGAAGATTTCAGAACCTAAGGAAAAAAGTGTAAGAAGAAGGAGGTTCTCCCTTAAAAAATGCATGTCCTACAGAAACATAGAGAGCCCAGTTAAGATACTACAATGTCAACTTTAGTCTCCCATGGAAGCAAAGCAGTTCCCATCCCATAGGAGACCTAGCTAGCTAAGGACCTCACAGCTAATGGTCTTGCCAGTCAGCACAATTTAATTAACAACAGAGTGGATTATGTTAAGGCAGAAGATTCTTTGTAAATGGATGTGCTGTCTGGAGGTTTTCAATTGCTCATATAAATGATCAGATTCAGCTTATCTGGCTGAATTTTGGTGAAGGAGCTAAATAATCTAGAGATAAATAAATTCTGCAACTGCCCCATTTTGGCAGAGTTCTGTCACTCTGTTGTCCAGTGTTCTTTCCTACAGCTATATAGATAAACTGCTTGTTTTCTGACATGATCTTAATTGTAGCTCTGGTTAAGAGCTACATGACATCACAATGAACAAAAAAGTTAGACTGTGCCTCAGTGAAAATTCATTGAGGTTCTTCCTGTTTTATTATTTGCCTCTGTTGCAATAATTATGCAAACTGGATTTAAATGAAGTTCCAAAAATGTCTTGGATGTGCTCACAAGTACCTGCAAATCTCCATTGTTCACTGCTGGCCACAAAGGCCCAGTGAACCTTTGTGAACCAGTGAGCCTATACAGCCAGAGTTCAAACAACACTCCTGGCCTGGTTATTTCCTTCTTGCTGGTATGTGCTTACTGAACTTGTGTTGCTGTATAATAAATAAATCTAGCCCTCCAAAACATTGAAATGGAAATAGAAATTGTTAAAACCAAAATGAACAGTGGTTTAAGAATTCAGCAGCTACTGTATTGATTCCCAAGGAAAATACTGTGTTTCTACGAGTCGTAATTACAGTCAAATAGTGGTAAATGCACAAACTTGTTTCATACAGTCATGCGTTTAACAAGGTTATTCCTCTCCTTTATCTTTATTTAACAGAGCCTATTGTGTTCTCATGTATGGTTTGATGCAAAACCAATGCACGCTTTAATAGCTTTTGAAGGAAATTTCTCTAACAGGTATCCACAGAAACACTTGTAGAATCAACATATTTGCATTTCAATACAACTCTGTTTAACTGGCTCAAAATGAGGTTGACTGTCCCACAGTTTGTATCTCTGTAGAAAGACTATTTTGAATTGCTTCTCTCTGCAATTCTTTCTACTTTGCAGTGCATGAAAATTTTCTTACAGTCTGACCCCTGGTTGTGTATATGTTGTATTATTTATTTTATGAGGCAAGTGGACATTAGTGGGAAGCAGAGAATGACGAAAACAGTTGTGTATGGCTCTGAAAATATTTTATTCTTTTTAAAGACTGTTTTGATTCAGAAAAGCTTAAAAGCTGTAATTTTCATAAAGGCATTAGAATGCTTTATTATTTCTTCTCTCACATGTGCACACGTGCACACCACACACAAAATGCACAGAGTGGTATCAATAGCAGCAGTTGCCTGACATCACTAGTACCTGCTTTAGTGCTGGCAGAAGGAGAAGAAAATGTGAGGCTTGCAGGAGCAAGGACTGATGAGGCCAGAATATCTTGTCAGCCTTAGGCAAAGGCTTATTTCTCTTAGAACTAGACACAGCAAAAACCAGACAGTGCTGCAATGCTGCTTAATGGGTATTTACCTCCTCTTACCGTTTTTTAGATGGTAGATTTTGACTAGATTTGCTCTATTAGATATGCAGGCAGTCTTCCCACCAGTGTTGGGTGGTTTTGGGTTTTTGTTCTGAAGTTTTTTGGGGGGAGTGTTTTTGGTTGGTTGATTGTTGTTGTTGTTCGTTTTTTTCTTTTTTTTAAATCTATGTCTATCGCTGAGTTTAGAAATTCAGAAAATACTCTCTGTCCCTTCCAGATTTTTTTTTTAGTTGTGAAAGCACTCCATGTCTGGTATAAGAAATCACTGAAACATTATTTTACTTTAATCACACAGGGGAACAACAATGGGGATTTGAAACCCTAATGGTAGAAACAACTAAATAATCCTTGCAGAAGTGCAAATTACTCAATAGCTTTGTACTACATTTAGAAGGACTTCAACCTCTTAGGCCCTGTAGTAATTGAACATTTGATTTAAAGTTACTGCATTTCAACTTTTGTTTTATGGAAAGCTTATAGTCTAGGCATGGCTTAAATGATGACAGGTAGATAAAGAGACACCTTTGTTAATGTTCTTACATAAAAAATATACCTAAAAAGGAATGTGAGCTGACAAATCAAAGCTAAAGAAAAAAGATAGCATCAGATTGGTATTGGACAAAAAGAAAAACACAAGCTATAAATAGAATGGCATAGAGATATGTATGTGTTTGAACCTTGAACAAGAGGTTTTAGCAGATTAAAGTAAAAGATCAAAAGGAATTAAGAGAAAAAATAGGCAACCTGAACAGAATGCTGAGTGCTTTGTCTCTTTATAGTTTGTAATGCTGGAGAGATCATTGCAATTGCCCAGTCTAACTACTTGTGTAACTTCTAGTTTGAAGCCTTGCCAGTAGAAGGAATCATTCCAGATTTGTCTGACTGTAACTTGCCCCTTCCTGGGACTAGCAGGGCTCTCACTCATTTGCTGTTCCACTGGACAGTGCAGGGTGTACAGAGACCTACCTCTCCACTTGAGTACATCAGCATTGCCCATCTGCCCATTCCCTGTTGTGACAGGCATCTGAGCTCATGTTTGCCTCTGCCATGAACATTATTTAATCCAAAAAAACTTCTACCTGATTTATCTACCTGTCTCTACCTGTCCAGAGATACCAGAAACATTTGTGAATAAGTTTCTTTTTGTTTGTAACAGATAAGTGTGTTTAATTTATCTTTAATTTAATATATATGCATACACACGGACACAGATCAGCAACATTAAGTCAGCTGGTTAGAGCATGGTGTTAATAATACCAATAATACTCTAGGTAGCTTTACTTTTTATCTCAGCCCAAAATCGTATGAATGCATGGTTCAACCCTTTTCAAGTTTCATAGAATTTTAAAGGAAAATATCTTCTTGAATATTTAAAAACAGTTTTTTTCTTTTAAAATCTTTCCTTACTATTGAATTTGCATAGCATCTAGGCATCTCAATGTACACCATTAGAATGAAGATGAATTAATTTTTCAAAATATGAAAAATCAAATTTTTCAAATAAAAATAGGATCAATATGCACTTCAGGAGTTGTCCAACGAAGTGTTACTTGTGTCGCTGGGTAAGAATTCTTATTGTATTCTTAACTGAGCTAAAGATTGGCACTGCTGCCATCACTGGGAATTCTGCTGATGGCCTGATTGGTAACAAGACTCTCCTTTCCCTCCTTGCATCCTGTGATGTGTTGCAGATCATATCCTATGTGCAGACAGCAGCACATTTTCTCTGACTGCAGAGATTGCCTCTATTCTGCTCCAGGGCGACAATAATTTGCAGATTAAAATGCCGAAAATTTGCAGATTAAAATGACCAAAATTGCACTTGTACTTGTACTTGTGCTGATCTTCTTATCAGTGATAGGAAGATCAGCACATCCAATCTAAAGCCAGTAAAATTTTTGTGCTGTTATTTGAATTACTGTGATATGTGGCAAAGCATAGACCAGAAAGTTTGTGCTGTTCTACAGCCTGTAATTATGGCCCTATTTTTAATGGTCACTTTCAGAAAACAATTCAGTTGAAGAAATCAGAAGGCATGACTCAAGGTTTCCCTCCTAGAAAGAGCTCCCTAACCTCTGCCCTGGCTCCGTTAACTCTCCTGGCATCCTTAATGCAGGCCTCATCTTCTGTCTGTGTCTTATAAAATAGAGGGAGAAATTTACTTTCAGAATAGGATTCTACGTTCTGATTCTGTGTTGGAAGAAATATCCTGTCTCAGCCCTCATTTAGGCTTTATCTATGGCTTCACTTCAGAATTTGCAGCGAAATAAGTAGGAAAAAGGTGAAATTGTTTTATGATCATTATATGTATAGATCTTTACCCTTCTGAGGCAGAGACCCATTCAGTTGTTCCTTTTTAAAACAAGAAGCTGTGCCATGCTTTCCATGGAAGTTCAGTGGGGTTCAGTGATAATGCAGGAAGAAATCCCTTCTGAAATATCATACTTCTCCCCCACAATAAGATGCAAGTCTGCTGTTTAGTTTTAGCTGAGCAAACTAGTATAGAAATTTACATATAGTAGGCAAGAAGGAACTATTTAAAGTTTCCCCTTAAAGGTCTAGTTTCCTAAAAAATACTACACTGGGGATTTGTTTTTAAAAGTATTCTATCTTGAGTTATTGTAATCTATATTTTCCTTTAATAGTGTGTGTATAAGGGAAAATACAACTGAGTATCTTTCAGACACCCATTAGAAGTAGCAATCACTTATTTAACCTTTGACAGTTAAAGCTGTGGGATTTCATCTCAGATGTAGGCTTTAGAACAATAAAGGTTAATAAAACCTTATTGTCAAGGCTATATTATTTTCTGTGAAAATCACTGGAACTTGAAAATTTAGTTCTACAACAGAAGAAAAGAGAGGGAGAAAAACATTACATCCAGATGAAACATAATTCAAAGGCAAGAGAAATTTATAAAGTCATACCCAGTTGAGCTGTCCTAGTCTATTTATTGATTTATTAAGCAGAATACTGAACTGGGAAATGGTTATAGAAGATGTAATTTTTACAGATATTCTCAGTCATGAAAAAACATTTTTTATGTTCAGATCTCAAAAGCCAAATCTGTAATACAATGCAAAGATTCTGAGGAAGAGGAATGTTAGTATTTCATATATTTAGCAGAACAGCTCAGAGCTTTTGTATTTTGTGTGTGTTTATGTGAATATGCAAACCAATATTAATGCTTTGTAAGTTGTGTTGTGTAATACAAAACGTGTTTGGTCACAAAGTCACTAATTTTAGGGAAAGCTGAAAGCCCTAAGGGGTGAATGAAATGACATAAATGAGACACTTGAAGTAGATCAACCAATTGCCATGGGAAAGATTGCTCCACCCTTAAATTTGCAGTAATATAACACAGTGCTACAGCTCCTGAACAGGGTTACATTCTGACTGTATTAATGTTGGAGCTGTGTTGTGACAATGATTCCTGTAAAACTGTACAGAGGCTAGACAAACATGAAAGTCTGAACCATCAGATTAGACAGTGTATATTTCCATAGAGAAATGAAATATGTTACTAGAGTTCTTGGGATGTTTTGTTACAAAATCATAATTCATGGCATGTATTTATGGAGTGTTCCATGTATCCATACATCTCTTTTTGATGATTGCCTGAGACTGGAATGCCAGGGGTTTGACTAATGAGATAACCTTTGCTGTCAGTAGCAGCAGTGATATCTTTTTATGTAAATTCAGGATGGTATTTTTATAAATATATTTGCAAGCATAGAACAAATGTATGCAGTTTTTGTCGAGATCTTTGTGCAGGGAGTACTGCAATTTCACCTCTCCCATTTTCTTAACCATCCTTGGAAGATTTTCTGTTTCCTTCGTTTTCTCTCTCCATTCATTCAAGGGATGTTTTAATTTTTTTTTCTCCTTATTACATGCCTGCTAATCATGAAGACTATGTAAATAAGACACAATTAATATTCAGACCCACTCTATGAGCTAAATTAACCTATTTTGTTTAGAAGATGAAATTGATTATCTTTTAGCAATGGTTAAAGTCAAGGTTAGGTAATTAAGAGTTTCCTGTAGGCTCAGGAAATTATTTTAGTAAAACCCTCCTGAAAGAGTCCCCCGAGTGAAGGAAGCTGGAGTTAAAAATGCAGACAACCTGAAGATGATTACTGCATCACTAATACTGCTGCTTGTTTTTCAAGTCTTCATTAAAATATTTACTGTGATGGTTCAACTACACACCACAGTCAGTGATGCACTAGAGCTGATATTTATTTCCTTATTTTAGGTCCATTTTAAAAGCTAGAGAAAGCTATACATTGGTTAAAACAGACAATTTACAGTTGTAGTGAATCTGGTCTTTTAGGTACTGTACAGGAATAAGGAATAAAATGAAGTTCCTGCAGATAGCTTGTAATTGTAAGTTGTTTCCTACAAGAAGAGAATATTTGTCCTTCTATTTTTAATTCCCTAAGAAAACCACTCTCTTTAATAAAAAAAAAACCTTTTATTTTTGTCCCCTACCCCCTTTTATAATTTTCTTTATACTTTTTTTTTCCTGAAAGGGATCCTTAGATCCTTAATAGGTAAATTAAAAGAACTGCTAAAACTGTGCTGAACTTTTAATATTGGAGGAGATGGGACCCATACAGCTCTGGAGTGTAAATAGGATTAATCACCAGAATAACATGGTGTTACATCAGTATAGGGTTTATATTCTTTTTTATGGTGATTATAACAATTTTAACAAACATTTTGGTTCATATTTCTGAAATCAAGTGTTTTTGAAAGCACAGGAAAAGTCTTGATTCTCAGAAACCTTCTGAAGATCATAGTGCAACTAGTTGTACACTTAAAAAATGGAAATTTCTTTCTAATAAAAAAGGAAAACCACCAGTTTTCCTAGAGTAAGATACCCAATTTTGGTTGTGTTAAAATGCAAGGTAAACAAAGCATTCCATTACAGGCTTTTGTATGCATGATGGAGATTATACTGTGCCTCTTTCTTAAAGTAAATATGTTGTCTTCTTAAGATGGCAAAAATGTGGGCAGCTGCTATGGGTAACACAGGTGAAAATAATGTTAAATTTTTTACATCCCAAGAGTTCTCCAGTGCCATGGGATCATTTAGTATCACTTCCTATGAGTTAATTAGACCTCCAGTTAGAGAAATATTCTGCAGTTCTGTGTTCATTAGCCTGACAGTTGCAAATGAATGCTTACAGTTTATGCACCGTTTAATCCCAGAGCTATGGAAATGTAGGAGAATGAGGAGGAAGGCCCTCCTGCCTTTATGTGTTCAGAACTTTGGTAGAAAAACAGTGTTGAAGGAATATTGATGCAGCAATAACAGAAGTTGCCAAATCTTGTTTTTCTGCAGTTGCTTTATGGACATTTAATGCAAATTTTTATTTATTTTGTACAAGATAAATATATGTGAATGCTCTCACTTCTAGGCTATTTTCCTGATAAATGAGGTAGCTTTCTTCCTTTCAGGAGTGAACCTATATTTTTGATCCAAACAGAGCAAAAGTGTAAGTTTTGAAAAATTGATCCTGCATTTGGGGAAGTGTATTGGGATTTGAAGTGACCAAAAGTCCCTTCTGAATTCAGTCACACCTGAACACATGTTGTGATCTTGAGAATAGACATTTCAGTCTCCTTCAGTTGAAAATGCAAGAATATTTTTAGTTTCAATACTTAAATGAGTCAAGCCATTATCTTTTCAGCTGAATTTCTCGCTGACTAAATAAGGACTGTCTTAGTTTCTGTCTCATGTGCAGGGTGGTCAGTTCAGTAATGATTATTGGATTCTATTAAGTCATGTCATTTTCTGAGAAAAACTAAAGTTAGTTTGTACTGCAGCAGTGAAAAAAATATTGTTCAAGGGCATTGACACAATGAAGGTCAGCACATTGCAGGCTGTCAGACATGCCAAGTGCAATATTTTGACAGAGCAGATGACAGCATCTCTGAATGGGTTTTTGCCTGGGAGTTCATAAAAGATAATGGTGGTGAGCAGATGTCAGAAGCATATAGGCTTTTCTGAGAAAGGGAAAAGGAACACTAGGAGAAATAAGGAGTATATGAGAACAGGTGATCACAAAATTAGAATGTCTTCAGGCTGTCAGCCACAGGAACAGATGGAAACCTTGTTCAGACTGAAGTTGAAGGGAAATACAGGAAAAGCACAGATTGTCTGAGAGTATAGTGCACATATGATCTGCTGTACTATACATGTGTGGGTGTGAATGCAAAAATAATATATAAAAGGCACAACCGTGCTCTATACATATCAATAAACCTGTGGCTTGAAATGTTGCAGACCTCTACAATGCTAAAGTGAATTAGCCCAATTCTTACCTGTTTCTCACTTTTCAAAGTGGACCTAAAACATTACTACACTGCTTTGGTCTGATGCCTTAAGCTCTAGTTTTCATATTTTCCAGATTCTGTACTGCATTAGTATATAACTCTGAACTTCATATAAAGTGTTAGCAAGTTCTCTTCATACTTTCCTTAAACAAAACAATCCTTTTCCAGCCTGAGAACCAAGGACACCATTGCACCTTCAGGCCCAAAAATATAAGGAATTGAGGGAACAGGGAATTGAGGAGAGCAGTCTGGAAGGATGGGGCTTCATAACCTGAAGCTGTAATTGGATAATTAACTCCAATATAGAAATGGATCAAAACTTGTAAAAGTGTGAAAACTCATGACTTTGCATCCATCTTGTATGGAGCCTTGGCCAGGCTCTTGTACTGCCCATGGTGTACCTTTGAAGGCCTTGCTAGTAAATACCTGCTTTATTCCTTTAACACTGTCTAACCTCTGTTCCAGGTAGCCTCTCAGGGCATCAGGTCCATTAAAAAATTACTTCTGAAAGGGCAAATAATGGAGTAATAAAAAAATTCCACAAAATATTAACATGAGTGAGATTTGCATAATTGGAGTTTTGTTCAGTATCTAGTTCTATGTAGTATTTAGTTCCCTAGCTGAAAAGTTACATTTCAGGGATATTAAATGATGTGACTAAGAAGAATAAGAAAGGGAGAAGATCCTCCTTGTAGGAATGGTCCTGTATATATGAAACACTGATGAAGCTGCTGTGTTAGTGGGACTTAGCTGTGGGAAGAGCTGAAGGATGCAGGCTACAACATTCTGATTCTCCACGAGAAAGGCTCCCAGCCCAGCTAAGTTTGTGGTATCAGTGAGCCAGGTGTTCAGCTGCCTCTGGATCTGCAGGATGAGAACAACAGGCTCTTCTGGTATAGCAAAGGCATGGGGAGGTTATGTTCATTACAGGCTGCAAGGTGTGGGGATAATATGGTAATGGGAGACATGTGAGTTCTTTTCTTACACAGATTGTTACCACCTGGAAATTAAGAGAGAAACTCATGATCATCTGATTTCTCAGGGCCTGTTTGGGTGAGTTTGCAATTGCAACACAAGTGCATACTATTAAAAAGCCTGGTAATAATTTATGAGTGGCTTCCATGAAGACTCAAGAGAAAGGTAAGGATTCTTGTGTCTCACTTTTTAAAAAAAATCTATTTTTTTTTTTTGTCTGCTAGAAGAGTGTTAATGTAGAGTCCTGTCAGCAAATTTACTTTCATTAATCCAATATGAAAATGTCTCTGTTAGCTGATTTTCTGTGTGTCTCTAAAACTGTTCCCCCTCCCCCCCATCTCTGTCTCCCCCTGAATTTTTGAATCTCTGGTAGCACAATAGGACTAATCCTATATAGGTCAACGGTGTTTCAACCAGTTGTTCTCAGCAGAAGCACGTGGATATTTTATATTGTTACAGAAAATGGGATTTGCTAACCTCTTCAACACAGGCACAGGAAAATGGGGGAGACATATCTTTGGATATGTCTGCAATATTCAGGTTAATAACCTATTAATAAAACCCATTCAGGCTGGTGTGCTGCCTCTGAGACAGCAGAGTGTGATATTCAATTGCAGATACTCTTACTGGCAGATATGATCAAATTGCAGATATTCCTTTGTTAGTGACTGCCTGTTTCACACAGCCCCTTTCCTGATCTACTGCATCTGCTTACTAAAAGTAGCTATTTATAACTTTGCATTTCAAGGTTAAAACACTTCACAAAGGTCCATGTATTTTTTACATTAAGGAGGACTGAAGACAGGTACATCCTGAGTACTCTTTTTTCCTGTACTTAATATTACAGTGGAGCCTGACAAGTACACTATTGTTGCATGAATGTTATGTGGATAGACCTAACTACAAACATGGAGAATGAAAAAGGTTTTAAGGACCTTGGAAGGTGGATATCTTTTATGATTTCTGTTTGTGAGGTAGTATTTAATTATATTATTGTGACAAGGATCACCTGAAAGTTCAGAGAAACTTCTATGGTAACAGATTTATCATGTTTATTTGAAATTGCAATTAAATTTATCCATTATTATTTTGTTGTGAGATGGGAATGGAGGGATTTTTTTACAATTGTTAAACATTTTCCTACCTAAAGAGTGGCAGTACAAGCTGTTTCTGTGAATGAAATCAGGGTACACAAATACACATATAAGTTATAGCAAACGCTTACAAAGAAAGGGAGCCAATAACTTTTCTTCTCTTTAATAAAACAAACTTCATTGAATACTGTGTGAGAATTCATCAACTTCCTGAAGTTCTGTGCTTTGGTGTGAGTGTGGTAAGTGGTAGAAGTTGCAGAGCTAGGCTGTTCAACATTGTAGTCCAAGATTACATTAAATACAGAGGGATATAATATATATCTAATGTCTTCCAGGATAAACTTAGCAAATGTAATTCTCACACCTAGGGAATGGTGTGTTCAGTAAATGACTTTTAATGTATCTAGCAGAACATATATATTTTTGCTACTTGACAATAGCATTGTTTTGCTGTATGAGTTCTCTTATATCATGGGTTCCTTGCAGTATTTTTCATTATCTCAGAGTTTTATTAGATGAGGAAAGAGACACCTTATTTTAGCATGTGTCTTTTGTGGAAGAGGGTAGTGATGGAACTAACTTTTTGTACAGGGAGTAGAATAGCCTTCCTTGGTCTTTCTCAAAATTTACAGTCTATTTTCTAAAGGTATCTTTAAAGTAGCTAGAGAATAAAAAGATGATTTTTCATGGGCACTTTAAAGGGTATACATGTTTATATTCTGCGTTGTACAGTTCAGTGCTACTGCTCCAATTTCTGGTATCTGGCACTCTGACTGTTACCCAAACTCCTTTTTAACAAAAAGAATGCCTACAGTCATACCCACCAATATAAAATGCTGCTTGTTAATGGCCCAATCCAATAAAACCCATCTCCACCTGGTTGCTGATAACCCAGAAAAGGAAATCTCTACCTTTATCTTTTATCCCTTTATTTTCCTGATTGCTCTCCGCTCCAGTTCTGTAAAATTGGTAGGTTAAAAAAGCTCTTAGATGCTAGCTTTTTTTTTTTTTTTTTTTTTTTTGTTTTGTTTTGTTTTGTTTGTTTGTTAAGTATATTCTGTATTAGGCTATGGAATTGTATTAGGGAGAAATCGGGTGAGCAGAGGTGTGTGGGCAGCAGCCTTCAGGAGATGCAAAGGCTTCTGCTGTGAAGATATCGGTAACCAGATCAGCCACACCTGAAATGAATTTTTTGACTGTGTCATATCTGTTTGTAAGATTTAGCTACCCTCTGCAGTTATGATTCCAGGCCCCCTCTGGCTGCTCTTGTGGCACATATAGCTTTGCTGTCTGGGTAGAGACCCAAGTAGCAGGTGATGATTTGGATGAAAGGGAAAGGTAAAAAAAGTGAGGGAATGAGCAGGAGGAGAGGGAGTTTGGGGGAAGGGAAGGAGTCTCAGTGGTTCAAGTGAAGATGCAGTGAGGAGTGATGAAAGAGGACGAAACAGCAGGGAGAAAATCCTCCCAGAATCAATCAAGCACTCCACCCCATGGCAGTCCCAGCAATGTCACTACATCACTAAATCACACTAAATCACTGCTCTTAACATCTTGCTTAGGTATCCCAAATTAGAGTTATTTGTAAAAAATAATGCAAATTAAGCAGAAAGAAAAAAAATTTAATCTATGAAGGGATGTGTAACAATTGAAAGAAATAAATATTAGAATTTTTTTAAAAAATACTCACTGGCTTATCTAGATTATCCAGTTTCTTGAAAGTGTTTTTGAAGATATTTTGTGGAAAAAGAGAGGGAAATGAGCACATTAAAAGAATCTCTGTATATCAGTGAAGAGATGTGTACTATATCCTATGTAATGTGCATAATTATCATACATTCAATAACCCATGTAATGTATATAGTCATATATAATAATATGTATAGATACAGACCAATCAGTTTAAAATATTGAGCAGTTGTTTGTGGGTCTGAGTGATGCAGGGAGGAAGTTTAGAGAGTTGTCCCAAGAAGAAAATGTTCCTCTTTTATGTGTTGAGATGATTTAAAGGATGTGGTTTATTACTGAAGATTGGTTGTCTACAATGCTGTAGTAGTCCTGGAAGTGCACAGCCTTCTCCATACCTCCAAAATTAATTTTACAATTATAACAAAAAATGGAGTAGTGAAAAAGCTGCCAAATAATATTTAATTTAGCTGATAAAATATGAATGTAGAGTTTCAGGGATTGAAAACTACCACTTTTGATAGAGTTGTGTGTGTGGTTTGGGTTTTTTGTTTGTTTTGGTTCTGTTTTTTCCTTTTAATTAGTACCTGTAAAAGATCTACAGTATTGTTAAGAGACAAGTCATAGATGATATGCTGAATTACCCTTGGTAAAGATCATGCAAAATATATCTAATTTTTAATCAGCTTTATCTGGGGAAAGAGCTGTACCAGCCCACAGAAATTACATGTAACATTGTCTAGATATTGACATTCTGTACCTCTGCACAGTAGAATACAGAATGTACCTCTGCACTCATTAAGAACTAAAATGCACCAAAACCCCATACACAAACACCTTCACCCTAAATTCATAAATAAAACCTTGAGGAAAACCTTTCCAGTGCTGACAGTCTCACCTGCAGTTTTTCCTGGAAAAAAACAAAAAAACCTTCATTTTGATGTGATCTCATTCTTTCTGTGATATTTATGGAATTTGTGTGGAATATGGTCCAGAAGATGACTGGATAAATGGTAGCAGCTGTAGTCTTTTGCTGATAATTGGTTCTCTACTGTTTTTTTCTCAGTGGAAAACTGTAAAAAAAGAAATGGGAAAAGGATAATTTCTGTTACAAATACTACAAAATATTCAGTGTTTTGTCTTTTTTCTTGCCTGGTTTTTGGAAAAGATTGAAGACTCATCCAAAACTTCATTATTAGAAGATTATACATTATAAGATCAAGTTCTCATGCCACATTTTCCCATGGATTTTCAAAGAAATGAAACTAATCTGTATTCTGACAGCTACTTTAGAGATAAGCGAATTATCTGAAGTAGGAGCATATGGATTGTCTTTTCTTGTTTCTTCTGGACCTGCCATGCAACTCACCTATCATTTTAATCCACATTGAATACATATTTAGTTTTTCACTTTTGAAATGCATTCTGTTGCCTCGTGAGAAGTGAGTTAATGCTGTTTCTACAATCCCAAACCACTTTTCAAGAATAAAATATCTCGGCTAAGAGTAAACAAGGGTTACAGTCTGTTGGGGTGTTCTCAGTCACAGTGTGAGGAAATGCTGGAAAGCAATTCCTGTCTGTTCTAGGGAGTGATTTCACAAGGCAGTCTTGGCTTGTGTGGGAACGTGTACAGCTAAACAACGGGGCATGAGATCAGAAGTGGGTTGATGGTGTTTATGTCCTTATAGTTTTTAGATTAGGGTCTCTCTCTGTCCTAAAATTAAAGGAAACATTTCTGCAGCTGTTTAGTCTGAAAGGATGCAAATCCATCTCTTGTTGCATTCTTCAAAGCTTATTTGCATCTAACTATGACTTCTCACTGAGCACTGAGGATGTTTTTGTTCTACTTACCAGTTCTGTAGACCGCCAAGCATGCAGAATTTAGATGACATAGCCCAAATATTTTTCAGGGACAGATAGTAATTGAAAATTAGAGAAAAGGAATTAATGAAAAAATGAGCACCTGTACTGGAAAATATGTGCAATATGAATTTCAGGGGTGTGAAGCATACACAGATTTGTTTGGTATCAGTGGTAGCTGAGGTTCTTCAGCATCTCTAAAAATGAAGCAAAAGAACAGTTTCCATGGAAATGTTATTTTTGTGAGTGCTAACTTAGGTGGAAGACAGGTCAAGATAAAATGTTTTGGAAAAAATAGCAAGGTAAGTTTTCCTTTATAGAATATTTTAAAGGCAATTTTGGCTCTAAATGAAACCTTTTGTGCAATTTGAGTTGAAAAAAACCACTTTTGCCTTAATCATAATAATTTTGCATGTTTTTCAGGTAGTTTTTAGACTGATCCTGGAGGCACGCCTATTTTAAAAGCAAATGGTACATAGTAGTTTCTTAATTAAAGAAAAGATATATGAACTAGAAATGAAAAATTCAAGTAATTTTAATTGAAAATATATCTACCATAAAGGGTGACCTTGAGCTCTGTTTTTAATTATTTGGTTTTTATATATACACAGAGAAGATGTTAATATAAATCATGTAAAGCATTCTATTTGCATGAACTTTTGTGATTGCTTTTTACAGATGTGTAAGTTGCCTAAGGTGCAAATGGAGAAAATGCCTCAGTAATTAATTAACAAAGAATACCTATGTGACTCTTATGTTGTTAATTTGGATATATTTACACACTCTGTATTTGTTAAGGGAAAATAAGTCAGATAACAGTATAAAAATTATGTGGTAGGTGCCTCCCTCAGGAGTTGTCTTTATCAACCAATACAAACAGACTACAGAATTCAGGGGGAAGTGCACAGGAAGGCCCCAGAATCTCATTTGCTTCCTTTAGCTGGTCTGAGTGGGGAGCATCACATGAGCATTTCAGATTAATTTATTGCCACGCAGTGTTAAATTACAGCCTGTGACAGGACTGGAGCTGCTTTGTCAGAGAGGGCCTGTAAATTACAAAGCTGGTGTCACTAACACTGCTAGGATGGCCAACTTAGTATAAAGTTCCATTTCTCTTTGTATATTTAGAAGTTCAATTTTTAATTTTTGGGGAGAAACTGGAAAGTTTTATTTTGAGTAAGTTCATTATAACATCACAAAGGCTGTGCCTACAGTTTCTTTGGTAGCTGGCCTTGAGTTTAGAGGGTGAATACCTCAAGCTGGCTCAGCTGATGCTCTTGTGTGGCTTATGGCAGAGTTTGTGAATGAGCCACATGCTGACTGCTGGTGAACTGGAGTGAGAATCAAACTGTAGGCAGCAGGAACCATCAAGAGGTTTGGGGTTGAATAGAAAGTTACTCTCATGGTGAACATGAAGTGAGGAAGGTACCAATGCGACATCTGTCCCGCAGGAAGGGAGAACAAGCTGCAGTTTACGGTTCCCCCCAGTTCTGTGATTGAATTTTCTTCCCGAGGTTACTTGCTAGTTTGTGACAGCTTGCAAGGGAACTGGCACATTATGGATGGCAGGAATCTGGGAGGTGATAGGAACTACACAACTGTCAATAGAGATTAATATGTAAAACAACAGAGGGACCCAGGAGAATTGAGCAGCACAGAAGAGTCACCATTTCCCTGAATTCAGTTCTTTGGTCTTTGAGCAACCTGCTTCTGCTACAGCCAAGTTTCTAGAGCTTGTTGGCAGCTCAGTGTGCATCGGGCAGGCATTGGCTTCTGCCAGCATTTACTTATGCCAGGAGATTAATCCCACATCTTGCAAGGAGAAGGAAGACAAAGAAGCATCTTGTTCTATAGACATTGTGGGGTGCTCTTCATCCACAATGAAGAGGTAAAGCTTTAGCCTCTATTACAATTAATTTCTTGTACAAGAATACAAGATTGCAACAGGAGAGCCTATCTGGGTAGACAGTCGGGAAAGCACTGGAAACTTGTAGTCCCATTAATCAAGTTCTATTCCTCAAACATTCCTTCCTCCTTGCAAACTTACATTTGTAAAAGGAAGCCCCACCTCCTCTCCAGCTGACCTGCAAATCTGCTACTTCTTTTCTTTTTCTTCTCTTTTTATTAGGCTTTTTTTGTTGTTTCAGTGTTGCTTTGTCATACATAGAAAAATACATTTGAATAATATTTTACAGTGCATCTATCCATCACCTTCCTTTTTGCTCATAAAGGGAAGTAAACACGGCACAAAAGGGATTCTGGTTGCATTTTAAAGAGTTGAGGCTTTGTGGGATTCTGCTACTCAGATGCAGCCTACATAGTGTGTTGGGGAGGTTGCAGAAATAAATGTTCTCTCTCATTAAACATGTAACTTCTTGGGGAGATTCTTTTCTATTCTGAAGCAAAAACCTCATATCCAAGAAATATAGAGAGATAATTTTTCTTAAATCTTTTAACTTGCGAATAAGATGAATCAGCTGTCATTATATAGCAACAAAAGAGGTTTCCCTGTAATAAAGACTATTTGTATGACACAAAATATTTAAAAGGTGCTTCAGTAAAGTAGGAGAGGATATTGTTCCAGACCTGAGTATTTCACTTGCTTTGAAAGACAGAAGAAACAATCTGGTAGAAAGCCCAGGGGCAGCTCCAGGTAGCAAGGCAGGAGTGTGGCTCCAGGCTCATCCTGACACCCTGCTCTGGGGAGCAGTGGTTCTGGGCAGGCTGGTGCACATTTGCTCAGTACTGCTGGTACTCAGGATCTCCTGCTGCTGTTCTTGTCACTCCACCCTTCCTAGAAAGGGTGTATTTCCTAGAAATCTACTGTATAGATTTTCAATAAGGGTTTGGTGGAGAGCATAGTTACAACAAAGCACTGGGATGCAGAGGGCTGCCTTATGTGAGCAGTCCATTCCAGGGAGGAGGAGGAGAAGAGCTGATGAAGCTGTTTAAGAAAAACAGGATTCTTATTTTAAGCTGTAAATGTCTAAAGTGATAGATTTAGGAGGAAGGAGTTTGTTTAGAGGAATAAATAATAAGATTTGGACAGCCTGAAGCAGAGGCAAAGATGAGTTTAGAGAAATCATTCTGTGGAACAATAGTTGCAGGCAAACTCTCCAGGGAAAACTTTTTTTCTTTATCACTTTTATAATTCCTATTTCAACTATACCTGTAAGATATGTGCTGTTTAAGGCTCCAAAAGTACATGTGTTCTCCCAAAACTGTAGCAGGAAGCTACCTCTGGAACGGAAGACTGTGGCTGGTTCCCTGAAATGCTTCCTTCTCCACTGTTAGTCATTCTGTCATGTCTAAAATTAGTTTTGGCAGAGTCCAGTTTGTAGTCTGTTATGGGAAGGGGGGCACAGTAATCTGAGTTTCATGTGCTGTTGAATAAATAAGAATACATCAACTGATAACACAAAGCAATAAGTCTAATTAGTATTATTTTACAGAGTATTCGGTTTAATTACAGCTGGAAGGAAAGACTATTTTCTGGTGCTCCAAGATACTAAAAAATTGTTCTTTTGGCTGTGAAAATATTACCAGAATAATTATGTGGTACTTCCTCTTGTTAATAGAGTATTTAAAATCAAAACAGAGCAAAAAAAAAAAAAATTTATTTAAAAAGTCTCAAGTGGAGCTACAGTTAGTTTTGCAATTTTTCTTCCTAGTTAATTACAATATATATAGACTTCTGTAAATCACTGTAGGCACTTTCTCTTGAAATGTTTTACTTTTGCAGGAAACTTAGCAACTCCTGCCGTGAGTCTGTAAGTTTCCACCATTCTTGCATGTCATGCCCCAGTAAAAGCAAAGATTGTAATTTAATAGAGAATCCCTATTTATATTATTTACTTTTTTTACAATGCACTTATACTTCCATGTAAATAATTTTAGAGGAGTTTTACCTACCTAATTCTTTAATCTGCTGAATGAATTATTCAGTGATCATCTAATTAAAAACAACCACAAATTTAAACACAAACTCAGTCATGTACAAACAATGGAAGCAATATCTGCCAAAGCCTGGCATCACTCTGCAGGGTGTAATTTTTAGAAATGCCCTGCTGATTTCAGGAGCACAAAATTCCATGGAAGACTTAAGCATGTGCAAGAGTAATAGTTTCAAAATGTATTAATAATTTCAATCTTACCGAAATGTAGCAGAAATAATACTTTTGATGCAAGACCTGTTGCATTCATGAGACTTTATATAATCTTTTGGAAACTGACTTTCACTGTTGCTCTGTGATTTTCATGTGGGTCTGGAGTCAACAAGTCGAGTGAGGAAAGTTAGATTCAGGGCACTGTACTCTTCTTTCCTGTGCATCTCCTACAACCCCCTTGCATGAGTTCAAAGTATGCATAAAGTACAAGTAAATCAGGATGGGAATAAGATAACAACTGTCTGTAGAGTCATTTACAATATTTCTGAGAAAGGCACCAACATCTAATATATAAGATATATTTAATATTGACCCAAGCAATGGACTCTAAGATAGAAATTTACTAAAAGTAAATTTGAACTATGGGGTTCAAATTACCCCAAAAAAACCAAAATTTTGAGGTCTGAAAGGGGGGAATCACCAGTAAATCCAATAAATTAGGTTTTTTTTCCCCCTCTGATTGCATTACTAGAGTGCTTTAGAATTTATTACTTTATTAGTTTTCAGATGTTTCCAACAACCTGCACTTGATTTTCCTTTGGAGTATTATGATGTAGCACTTCTGAAATATATAGAGATAAGCTAAGCTTGGGATATTTGAGAAGGAAATTCTGTAACATTCGAAAAAATTACACAATTTCTTTTTCTTTGGCATCTTGTTTTCCTAGTGTGTGGTATTCCTTGGCCTAGGAAATAGTAGGAACTATATAATTTAGGATATTAATTCCAGTGTATCAGTCATGGACATATCAGAACCTTGAATGAGGCGCACCAAAGGCAATTTTCAAATGACTGCAGGATAAAATGCTGATATAGAGCAGCTACACCAGACATCCTGTTCCCTCAAGTGTAGATTTCTTTTTCATTGTTTTTTGCTCCTGCAAGATCTGTGAAAACCATGCTGGCAAATCTGCAAACAAAGAATTACTCTAATCCAATCTGAACATAGCAAAAAACCCCAATCTGGCTGTAAGAAAGCATTTCCTAAATCCTGTGGGGTTGAGCAAGATGTAATCCTTGTTATTTTTGTCAGATGACCACAAGCTGTTTTAAAATACAATTGCAGTGAGATAGGGGTTGGCAAAGTTGGAATGGGTGCATTTGTTTTTGAATCCTTGCATAACAGAGCAAGGTGCTGCTTTTAGGCAGTGGTAACTACAGGCACTGGGAATCTTCAGGATTTTCTGCATTAATGTTTCCTTCCACGTCTTTTCCAGGAAAAGGGCACATATATGCCTTGATTTGTGTGAGCCGCTTTATTTCCATGGAACCTCTCTCTCCTTTTACCAGCCCAATATATAAAATAGAATTATCTGATATAAAATCAAGCCACAGTGTCTTGCTGTCATTGGCATCTGAAAAGCTGAAGGCATTTATATATGAATTATTATGAATGGATTCAAGGGAAAGCATGTACAGGTATAGAGAAGAGCATAAGCAAAGAGGTTGGAAACTTGTGGCATATTTTTGATTTGCAAAAATGCTTTTAGCAAGGGTCATCAAAATTAAAATTATTCAATTCATACTCAGACTAAAGCAGCAAGTTCAGGGCCTTTGCTATTCGGTGAGCCCCATTGCAAGGCAGACAATTGCTCTTACTTGCAGAGTTGGGATGATTAAGGCCTTATCTAAAGTGACCAGGAAGGCACTTTCTGCAACACTGGCTTGACACCTGGTCTTGAATAGAGTACAAAGAGGAGACTGAACCTCATCTATTCTTTTATATAGGAAAAATTCAAAACCAGAACATTTGCAGAGGAAGTACATATTCTTAGTTTTCATATAATCACATTTTTTTAAATGAATAAGAGTTTTGTGTTTGATTTTGAGGTTGTAAGTTGGGGTTGGTTTGTTTCATTTTGATATGGGTTTTTGGGGGCTGGATTTTGTTTGGTGGGGTTTTTTTGGCTTGTTTTATTTTTTGTGTGTTGTTTGTTTGTGGCTTTTTTTTTTTCCTTTGGGCAAGCATTTAATTTAGAGAAACAATCTTGGAGGGCTTTTTGCAAGTCTGTCTTTTCAGTCAGATTACTTATAATGCCTTTTTGCTCTTCCACTCCAACCCCCTTATCTTCTGCCCTTAAAATCTAAATGAACCCACTCCTATTTTAGGCTTATAGGTTTGTAATTCTCTACCCCGACCCTATCCTTTTTTAACTTTTTTCATTTTCCTGTTCTGTTAAGGGTAAAAAAAATCAAGTGGAATGGCTACTGAGTGTAGTAATTCTGAAGTGACTGAAATACAGACAAGATGTTGTATAGTGTGTTGTCTGCAGCTTTGTCATCACTGCCTAATGGGTATTACAGCAAACTAAGAAAGACATTTATAGCTTCATGGAAGGAGGCTGCAATACATTTGGTGTAAATGTGTATGGGTTAATGAAAGCTTAATTATAGCAAATGGAGAGAACATTTGCAGCCTTTGCTGGAGGACATGAATTAGAAATGACCAGCTCAAGGAGGCAATAAAGAAAACAATCAATAGTATTAAAATAGAGAAAATGGCTTATTCAGATTCTTAGAAGAGCAAAAAAGGAAAAAGAGTTATGTTAATGTTGGAAATTGCATACTAGTCAGATGATAAATTCTATTTTCAAATTTTATAATGGACAACAAGATTGAAAAGTCCTCATTTAGTTTCAAATCTTTGACCTAAAAATTTCAATTTAGCAGGTGTATCAGTGACCCATAGTGATCTAATTTAAGTGTTATTAGAATTACAGTACTGTAACGTGGGGGTATAAATAATACAAGGAAAAGAACAATTGCAGCAATTAACCATGGCATGCACCACCAAAAAAAAAAAAAAAAAAAAAAATCACCCTGCAGCAACTTAGAATTCATTAGAGTAGCTGAGAAATCACTGGGTTCTCAAAACCTGGTACTGTACTCCTGAAGAAGAGATGGATCCTGATAGATTTAAATGAAAGATAAAAAAGAATCTTTTGTGACCAAAGAGAAAGAGGCATGAAAGAATTAAAGGAAGGCATTGGGCAAGAAGAAAGTTAAAATTTGTGGAAAATGTAATAATATTTTCTTAGACTCAAGTAATAACATGAAGATTCTGAATTGGAGACCTCTTAATGCAAAGGTAAGACTACATAAGCCAAATGTAATGCAAGACTGCGAATGACATTTCTGGTGACTTGTGCAGTGAAAGTAAATACTGTCTGTAAAGGGCTGAACCCTATGAGGATAATAATTATACATAAATGGAGAGAGGCTCCAGCCAAAGTTAGAAATTTCACAGACAACCTGCAGATTGGATTTGGTTTTGTTTCTTGTGAGCTCTGTCACAAGAGTTCGTGTCTAATAAACACTGGAAACTTTGCTACTTTCTAGTAAAGTGAATCTTAAGAACAGTCAGACTGGTACCTGCTAATGATGACAAAAGATAAATAGAAAATAAAATTGCCCATGTCACTTTGTCTGGAGACAAATCAGAATTAATTCAAGGAGTACAACCTCCTTTTCTATGGAATCAGGAAACACCCATGTGGATGTCAGATATGGTGACCATAATGGTGTTTCAAAAGGTCCCTCAGGGAGCTCCTCAGTGTATGGTTCTTGTACCTGTTTTATGCAGGTCTTAATAACAGAATGATTAAAAAATTGCTTGTGTGCTAGTTGAAGCTGTGTTGCACTTTTCCTCCTGCCCTCTTGATGCTGTTTTAGAATTTCACTGAACCAGCATGGCAGAAGTAAGGTTTAGGGAAGAGACCTGTGATAAGAGACTGTGTGGAAATTAAAAGTGTGCTTCAAAGTCATGTTAGGCATTCCAAACAAAACTACTGGTTTGGGACTAGGGCAAGGACAAAATAAAAATTAATATGGTAATAAACTGTTCCAGTGAATTCACTATGTGTGCTGAATGCAGCTGGTTAATACCCTGTGGAAACACATTAAGTGGTGCTTTAAACAGCAAGAAAACCATGATGCAGAATGTATATTAAATAAGGAGGGAAGAGATGTATGGACAGACACTCCCTTGTATTAGGGATAGTGGTGGTAAAGACAGGGAACTAGACCTGTGAATGGCAGGAAGGGCAAAACATGGAATACTCATTTGCAGGGGCTGGTCGGTTTTCATTGCTGTTATTCCATTCTTGTAATGCCAGTGCCCAAGTCTAACACACAATTTTTATACTCCCTGGGCACAAAGTGGGATCTAATCCTTCCACACAGGTGTCTGTTTGGCCAGGCCCTTCATTTCCTTACCATACAAAAAACAAACTTGGTGAAGTTTCTAAGTTTTAATGAAAGGAAGTGATCTAGGCTTTAGTACATAAGAAGAGCTACTACTCAGAAATATTATTTCAGTGGAGCTACTTGAGTGTGCTAGAAGACCTGTTTTTATTTAAGTGCTGTTCTAGGTTGAAGTGTAAAACCAATAAGCTTTAATGTCTCTTCAAACAATGCTATTAAGGTCAGACTGCTCTAAGTTACATAAGATTCTTTCCCTGATGATGTTTTTGCCCTTGTTTCTTCTATTACATTTTTGGCATCTCATCTCCCTGTGGGCCTTTTCTTAATTTTTCCCTTACTGAGATCATTTGTGTTGACAATTCTTTTATTTTAAAACTCACAATTATGGGCTTTTTTTCTTAACTCTTCAGGTCTCAGAGAAATGGGATGACTTGAAAACCTTGCTTTCTCTTAAAAACCCCAAATAATTGAAATTTTAGCCTTGATGATTTCAAAGTTAAGTTTTAAATTGTAAGGTAGAGACTCAATAACTCTAGAAATCAATTAGCCCATTTTTAAAGGTGTAAAATTTTTATGCCAGTAGCATGATAATTTTGGGTTTTATGCATTTCAATATAAGCAGTGGTATTTTCTTTAAATATATTACATATGGAAGGCCTTCATGGAATAAATCAGTGTGTTTCCTTTGCAATAGGTGTTTGAGCAGGTGTAGTCTCCATGGATCCTGTCTGTGTAACATTTTGTGGATGCATTATATACTTGAATCTCTAAGAAACTGTAGATGCAATTTTGATTTTCAGAGCAGAGTATCCAAAGGGAAATGGTGCAGTTATGAATATTTGCTTTTACCAGAAGTTGTGTTCCAAATTTTGAATTTCTTTTAGGGTTGAAGTAGTAAAGAACATTTCTTGGCATCTGTTCCTTGCCAAGGAGCACAAATATTTCATATTTGCAGTACTAATTTGTTACAACCTTGTGTGGTAATACGCTAATACGCTCTTTCACCACCGGACTTTAGGTATTGGAAGGAAAGACTCCTTATGTCCATGTTGCTCAGAAAAAAAGTCTGTATCAAATGCTTTTTGAGGGAGTGTATGCTCACACTGGACTTCATTGGATTTACCGATCTTGTAGAGAGGTAAATCCCAGTTTGTTAGTATCAAATTGCCTTGCTGAATTATCAGACACAGAAATTCAGAAATAAAAGTTTGCAGGGCTAAGGCTCACCTTGGCATAAGCTCCACAAGTGGGTCCATACTTGTGTAGCTTCTCTTGCTTGGAACCTGTAAGTCATTAAAGTGGCATAATTTTGAAAGTTTCAAATGATATGGCAAACACATTTTCCACTCTGCTCTGAATAAATGGTGTGTCAAACTACAAGAGCATGGAATTTTTCGGTTACCATTCATAGTGCAAATACATTTGTTGATGATGACTCTGTAAAGTTCTTTTGCAGCTAAATTTAATTTCCCTGTCCTGGTTTGTGCTTATTTAATAATAAGTGAATGCTGCTAATAGCTCTGTTTGTTCACATTGGTCTTGAAAACTTAAGGATTATTTTTCCTTTGACTTTAGTCTAGTTTCCAATCAGCATCTCCCACAGTGTCTTATACAATGCTGCTAATGTTTTTTATTAAGTTTTATTCAGTGTATCAGCAAATCTCTCTGAAACTTACCTTTTAATGTTTGTTGCAGCTTTCTTAAGAGATCAGGTGTTTCCTGAAGGACCTGGACCCAAATACTTGCCTGCTTTTAACTGTATTGATACTTCAACTGTCTGATACTTATGTGACCTATTGTTGTTCATAGATCACATGCTTTTATTATAGACAAGGAAACAAATCTCCTGTATGTTGCTGAGCTGCCTGAGAACACTGAAATAATAATAAGTACAGAATTCCCAGCACTAAGCTCTGTATAAGTCAATATAAATTCCTTTGTAGATGAAATAGTCTTGATAATTGCAGTGTCAGCTCAAAAATGATACTTTCTTTTAATTCCTGAAAAATAAATATTGGCAGTTTGTATGCAGTTCTAAAGAAAAGTTTTGGAATTGCAACAAATTCTAAAAATCCTTATGTCTACCTCTTTTAAATGGATGTTGAGTGATACTTTGTTTTATGATACTGTTGAGGAGGGTTTATAGTCACCTATTTGGTTGTAAATTATATTCTTAAATATTCCTTAAAAATTTTAAATTGCTAGATGATTTACTGTTCTGTGAAGTTTGTTGCAGCAGTTACAATATATTTTTTATCACTCAGGAGATTTCCTTTAGAGAGAGGATCATATTTCTTTGCTTTCCATTGGCACATATAAAAAATATAACAGAAGAAACTGCCTAGTCATAAAACACCAACTGTTCAAGACTGGCTTAGGGAAGAACCACAATAAATGTTAATTGATATGAAAAAAACAGAGGAATTAACAATCTGCAATACAATAAAAAGCTAGCCTGTATAACTCAAATTTTGACTATCAGATACCTTAATCCATTAGGAAATGACAGACCAGGAATTCCTCAATTATTACAGAAATTGGTGGAGTGGAGTGGGTGGAGTAGAAGTAAGATGGTTCATTTAGGCAGCCAGCACTTTGATTTGCCTTTATATCAACCTGTGTATGGAAATTCACATCAATCCTGCCTGAGCTGGCCTTTCTCTTATGAAAACAACAAAGTGTCAATGGTGTTAGAAAATGCAATGAGTGCATATGTCTAAAGATTTAAAAATAAGCAAAATGATGCATGTAAATATTTTATACATGGATGAATAGAAAATGCAGAATTTGGTTCTGCAGTGGGAGAAAGGATTTTGGTAATTTAGGGACTGAGAATCTTGAAAATTGAGATTAAATTATGATAGAACAACAATCTAATAGTTTTAATTTTCTGCCAGGTAGAATGAAAACGCTAAGATATTTTATCTTTTGTGCTTTAGTACTGAAATGAATCACTAACACAAACTGGCATTTCTTAAAGGAGATGGCATGTGTGCTGCCAAGTGCTGGAAGAGGCTAAAGAACTACATAGTTTTGGCAGCAGGGTAAGGTGCTATTTATTGGCTCTTCAATGATTATAAAGATAGGAGGGAGCGTCATGAGATGCAGATTGTAACTATATTATGAGTATTCTATATCCCTAATGTCTTGTAACACTGGGTGACTGAATTAATTTTTTTGATAACCTGAGGATTTCCAGTACCATATTCATACTTGGTTTAGTATATTTAATGTTTTAGATGCATTTCATTATTGTTTCATTGTTTGGTCATAGTATTGTTGCTTGTGGAGGTGATCCTTGGTCACAGAAAGAGTGGAGCCTCCTGTATGTTCTTGTGGCTGATGGTGTACGAGGGACATTACTGTCACTAAATGCAAAAGTAGGAATTAAATTCCAAGCTTTGAACTGGCAACACACAGATAGAAAACACCTATGAGAATTGGGAAGTTGTGAAAGGAGGGTGGTTTCTTCCCCCCTCACCAGGAAATGTGTGAAAAATATGTTGTAGGGTTTTTTTTCCCCAATCAGGAAAACTGCTGCTGACTTTTAAAATATAGAATGAGCAATGCTAGCTTCAATTTAGTTATAACTACATTCCAAGGCAATTTATTACAATTTAAAACTTTATCGTCTTTACGCTCTCAAGGAGCACTTGATTAGATAACTCAAAGCCACTGAATTACTGAATCAATGAATAATATGCTATTCCACTTAAAAGGGAAATGAAAGACTAATTCAGTTCACCATAGGTAAAACAGAAACAGTACTACAGTAATCTTCATAGCAATAAAGAGCACTTTAGTTGTTAAATTCTGATGGAATAATTATTAGATGTGGATGAATAATGGATTCTTCAGCTTGTTGGGTGAATTGGAAAATGAAGGTGAATCTTGAGTGAACTAAAATACATTCTTTTCTTTAGTTCAGGTCAGTTTGCAAATGAAGCTTATTTTTTCAAATAGCAAAGTCTAAAGGTTTAATTTAAAAAGTATCAAAATCTTGTGTCAGTGTTGTACCAAAGAAAGTTTAATTAATCGTGGCTCAGCACTTTTTTTAAGTCCATGAACAATATTATTCCCCCAAATTCTTTTTCATGCAAATTTAGATTTTCTCACAAATTATAAAATTATTATCTCTTGGTTGTTCCTTGACTTTCAACTTCAATTTTCACTACAATCACAAGATGCTGTGCAGTGTTGCATTGTGTGCACTTAAATTTGGACCCTGTGAGAACTCTATATATAGGTTAGTCTTTTGCTTCTCTGTTTTATTTTTTTCCTGTCACATAAATAATTAAGTATGCAAATAATTTTCTTCACACTTTTTCTTCTTTCTCCATACCCTCTGGAGCCCCATTTCTTGAAATACAATTAACAGCTAGCTAATTTTGGCAGATATTTTTCATTTTGAATTGTAAATGATGGAAACCCAGGATTCAGAGTTGTTTTGCTTGCAAAAACCCCTTAGCATGGGAGAGGCTACAAAGTGGAGTTTTGCTGGTTGTTTTTAAGAATAAGGCCACAACTGAATGTAAAGTGTGTTGAAAGTAGGACTGCCTGAGAATTTTGAGTGCTAAGGATTTATGAATTTTTAACCAAGAGAGTACATGCAATACTAGATATTCAGCAAATAAAAAGAAAAATGTTGTCCTTTCTCCTGTTCAAAGTTTCCTATTGTAAGAGTACAACACAATATCCTCTGAGGGCATACTCTGAAGACATAACAAAACAAGTGTCCCTTTAGGCTTCATTATACTCTTGTTTAGGGGCCTTCTCTGCTGTCTTCCAAAGTTCTGGTTGCTTCATGTAACAATTCCACTACCATATACTGGCAGGACTGTGTGCTCAGTGCAGAAAGCAGAGGGGATGTGACTGTCACCTTACAGCAGCTTCCCTTGTGCTTCTGCTGTGGCACCTTGTGTCTGTCCTGCTCCGACTGCAGGAGTGCAGTGGTTGCACTGAATGGTCACCAAGCTGCCAAGTACTGCTGGCTTCACAGAGCCTGCCACATCCACACAGGGCTCATTCTGTATTCACAGCTCTGTTTTGTCATCTTAATGCTTCATCTTTGTAACACTGCAGTTACTTTTAATGTCTTGTAAGTGTTTGGTTTGGTGTTTACTTCAGACTGAATGAATTTTTGAGGATTTTTCTTGAGTTATGCTCAGACTCAGATTGAAATTGGCAAGATTAAAGGGCAATCAGAGCTTTAGGAATAGGTACCTAAATGGTCTTAATAGTTTTTTAATATTCTTTATCACACTGTAATAGCATGTACACCCTTCCCTAACTTTCTTGTTATTCATTAAAATATAATATTAAGATATACTTTGGATAGAATATTCTCAAGGCATAACCCCATCAACATCCCACTCCTTTAACACTATGACTGCTACAATGATAAATTATGTTTGAGTTTACCTGTGGAAGAGGGATTGCTGATATTCCTTTGCAAGGGGATGAGGAGCTGGAAAAAAACCCTTGAAGAGAGGTAGTTGCTGTTTGCCAGGAAACTGAACCAGTGATGTAAATAAACTGATTAAATCTGTGTATCATGTCTGCAAAATCTGGTGTCATAAGAGCTACCCATTATGGCAACAAGTAATAATATTCATGTGTGTATGGTAATGGTGTAAAACTGTCTCTGCTATTGTTGTGTACATAGTGTTTCATTGCCACAGTAGTGTGGGAAAGCACTATCAAGTGATTACACGGCAAAGTTAACACAGACTTAATCTCTTTCATAAATTACTATGGAGAAGAGACATCTTTTTATGCATAACTTTGAAAAATGTCCCTCTCAGTGTGAAATGACATGTTTGAAGTGAAATATGGCACTCCAAAGTTCTGACATTCAGATGACATTAAAAAAGCAGGATTTTGTGCTTTAAAAGTAATCCTAGACGTTTTTAGTTTGTGGATTCTAACTTGGAAATTATTTGCATTAGCCATTGTTAGGAACAGTTCAGTGTCTGACCCTTCATATTTCTAGATTTGTAATTCTATTTTTGGGTTTAGGTTGCTGTAGATTTTGTGACAGAAAACACAAGCTATTTCACAGTTGGGTAGGAAGAAGTTTAATTGTGTGTAGCATGAATAAGTGTTTACTTAAACAGATAATTGTCGAGGAAAAATAGATGCAAAGAACATTTTATTCACTTCCTTTCTGTAGTACTTTATTTAAGTAAGGAGAAAATGTAATTATCAAGATTATTGCCAAATCTCAAATGTTTCCTCTTCCTGACTGTTATAGTGTTCACCTATGGCTCCTTTCTGTAGGATTTGTCTGTCCTGTATTAAAAATACAGTGTCAGAAGTATTGCCTACAGGACACAATTAAGAATCTGGACAATGTTATTAGTAAAGTGGAAGGGAACAGCTCTTGCAGTCACTTCTGGAAAGGCAGACTTATCCTTTTCCATTTAAATAATTCCTATTGCTTTTAGTTTTTATTAATTTTAGATTTTGGAAATGTGTCCCAGAATCTTGCTGAACAACACCGCAAGGGAACTTCTATCATTACTGATACTCGCTGTCTTTCTATGCCCTGTGCCAGATCAGATCTGTCTGGAAGGTGCAGCTTTGGCAGAGCAAAGCTTTGGGGCTGGGCATACCCCATATTTTATACAGAGAGGCTTAGCTGCAGCCCCACTCTGGGACTTCAGCTGTGACATGACCTGATACCCAGCATGGGACAAGGGTGCCTATAGAGGATCTGTAGGGGTTGCTTTTATCAGATTTCATCTGAATGCTTTCCTTTATTTTTATTCCTTTTTGGACCCATGAATTATTACACCAATCTCCCCTTTTCTAGGACATCATTCAGTGTTTCCCTTCCCCTTTTTCTGTAGGTGAATAGTGGTAGTGCCCAGCTCTAGAAATTTCCTAGTGTTGACTTCTGTGGAATTTTCCTGCTTTCCACCTTTTTCAAAGAAAGAGAATGTGCTCTGAGAAACTGCATATGCAGGTCTTGTATGTCCCAAAGATTGGATGCACATGATGCAGTCTTGAGTACAGACAGGAAAGACTGGTGATGTTGAATACACATGGAAATTGATTCCACCCCAGTTTTCTTGGTAACTTGGGAAACCTCAAAGAAGTGATTACAGATAAGGGAATCCAATATATACAATCTATCAGTAGCCTCCTAATTCAGACTGAACAGGTTTTATGACAGAAGTATCTGCTTCATTTTACCCTTTAGTTAGTCCTGGACTATGTTGACCATTGTACTGAGTTTGAACATGGCTGAGAACTGATGGATTTAATGCAATATTGCTGAACAAGTTAGCACAAAGCCTCCTTAACATGCTGAAATTGTTCTCCAACATGGTGCTGAACAGAGAAAATGAATCTTTATATAACTATATGTGTACAGCTTGCTGTTGAGCTTCATGCCAATTCTCAAAAAACCCAACATGCAGTCACAGTAACAATAGAGGCCAGACCTTCTGTGAATGAAATACTTTTTACCTTTGGGAGATGTTGTAAAATTTAATCATTTGACAATTATGAAGTGCTTTATGTTCTCCAGATGAAATGTGCTATGTAAGTGTGAATTAGTATTATTGATGAGCTTAAGCCACAAGATTGAATGCAAATGAGAACCTCTCAAGATAGTAAATACCCATTATTCATCATGAAGGTTGATGAAAAAATTAAATACCTTTCACAAAAGATAGCAAAAGTATGAAGTTTAGCTGTGAGCTGAATCAAGAACAGTGGTTGACTCAGCCGAAGACTGTTGTGACCATAACCTGGATGTGGTCCAAAAACCATAGAAAAATCTCCTGCAGAAATGGGATAGAGAGCAGCACAGAAACCCTTGTGAAGAAGCATTCATGCTTGTGTTGCATCTTTTTTTACTGGTGGTCTCAGAGTCAAGCAGGTGTGTTGAAGGAGAGATGATAAAGTGGCAGCCTGCAGCACTGGAACCTAATGCCGAAAGTGAAAGTGGGATTCATCTGAATAAGTATGAATGTATATCCCAAGGATGATGTGTGCACATCTAAGAAAGTCACCCCAGGCAGCCAATGTCACCAGTGATGCAGTTCAGATGATCAGAAGTTAATGTCTGTATTAAAATGAGTTACAATTAAACCCTTGGTACCTTTTTATTGTTTAGATACAATCGGTACGAGAGAGCCTGAGATGACCAGCTTAGATACAGCAGGCTCAAAAACCAAAATCCGTGCACATGATCTGCTAAGAGCCTGTCTTTGGCTGCTCTTTCTGAGAAGGTTGGTAGCTGTCCAAGGTAGCATAACACAAAACAACTATTCCCTTCCTCTGCTGTCTCGGCACCTTCTCCTCACCACCAAGATAACTGAATATGCAGCAAATCATGGACCGCAGTTTCAACTTTTTCTGCAGGAGCCTTATGCCTTTGTGCTGTGGAATGCTCTGGATTCTGAGCAGATTCTAAGTCGGTGGGAAAATTAAACAAATGCACCATTTAAAATGTATTAGTGGTAAAGCTGCAGTTAGTCTAGTGCTGCTGAATTAGTGCAGTTTTACATTAGAGCTCAGCATCTTTCTGAACACAGGGATAGATGCACTCCAGGCAGCTACTCTATACCTAATCCAAGCGTAGTACAGGTGTAGTGAACCACTTGTTCATTGTCCCTAATATAATAATCTGTTTCTAGATATTTATCACAATCACTAAATCCTTATTTAATGGAATAAAACTACTGCTAGAAACACAAAGCCTTGACATACTAAAGTCTGGCAGAGTTGTTTCCTCTCCTTTATTTAAAAAATAGGTCCAATTCAAATACTGTACCTTGTTTTCTACTAGAAAATTTCTGTGATGTGGGTTTGCTGTGTCATGTAGTTATAATGTCTACAGGAATTCATCTTCTGGCATGAGGCCTACGTTTTGACAGCCACAGGAGTATTACAAGCAAAACTAAAGTGAACCAGGGCTCCAAGAACACCATTTTAAACAGAAAGAAGTCCCTTTAATCTTATAAAATTCTATACAAGTAAGAAACATTTAAAATGGGACTGCAGTTTTGCTGCTGAGTTGAACTCCATATCCAGGGTTCCAAATAGCAAAAAACAGTTTGGTGGTATTGCACATGAAAGAATAGAATCATTCTTAACTGAGAAATTTTCTCTATAAATGGAAAAAAAAAAAAAGCAAATAAAAAACCCCTTATGAATGGAAATATTATGCAGCTATTCTTTAATAATTGTGTCTGTTTATGCAGGACTGTTTGAAGTGCATGAATCATACTCAAATTAGCCATGTCATCCAAGTTGCTTTCCTGTCTGAACTATTTTCTTGAAAGTGGGTTGTCTTTCAGCATGGAAATACTATCCTTTTTCCAAATACTTCCACCCTAAACCAGCAGCTGTTCTAAGCAAATGGCTTGCTGAATTCAGATGGGTGTCTGTATGTGTGACCCCAATACATAAGACAGATTTGGCTCTCTATAAGAATGCTCCTAATCACCAGATTTGAGTGAATGTATGAGCTAATACTGTGGCTCTCCATTCCCAGGTGTTGAACTTGGGAAAAATTAGCACTTTCCTGAACAACCCTGCTTTCTCACTCTAGCATTTAACATTTAGTTGATCCTTAACCAAGGAGGACTCACAACATGTTCATATATCTCAGTGAGAGGCTGAAGCCAGGAACTTCTCTTCCCGGGAGGGCTCTGTGCTTTTAGGGAATGTTTAAGCTACTTGCATGGTACAAAAGGATTTTACCTTTTGAAAACATGGCAATCTGTTCTGCTTCCTACAATATTCCAGAATATCTCTTAGCCTTGCTGGAGAAAAACAATCCCTTTTAATGCTTGCAAATCTTAAAGTCTCCACTGAGAGAAAGTAAAAGTTGTTCTATCACTTTGTGTTGAAACTGGTTACTCATTTACTCATTACAAATTCAGTTGTGGTGAAAGTGAGGAGGGAGAAAAAAAATATATCCTCACACTGAAAACCTTGTAGATTTATATGCTTTTCTGAGGTTATTATACCTTATATTAATGCCCATATAAATCACCTTGTGTAAAATCAAAAAGGGCACTAAGAAATTAAGAAGGTAGCATGTGAGTGTGACTGCTTTTATCATTTTGAACTGATCACATGAGAGAATTCAGATGTCATACTTTAAACTTAGACCTTGGTAATAACTTTTCTTGCACATATGGATGTTTCTATTTGCTTCAGAAAATTAAATAATCATTTGGAGTATTTTAGGATTATTTTTCATTATAATGTTCTTGTTGATGACATTCATGACAACCAAAAAGATAGCGATGAAAGAGTTCTACTCATTCTCCTATTTATATAAGTTTTGTTTTGAGTTTAGAACAGGAAATGGTGTCATGTGCAAAGAGATATTGTAAATTCTTTCTTTTCTGTTGCATAGCTAGAGTTAATAGCTCATACTTACCCCATCTGTTTTACTGTTTCAGGCCACCAAGTTTACAAAACTGAAATTCATCTGGCATAGGGGAGAGATTTTGATTTTAATCTCTTCTTTCATTGTTTAAGCACCAGATTCTCCCTCAGTACCTAGATTTTGGGGTCATGTATATTACTCTGTTCCAAGATAAGGAATTATGTTAGTGTCTTACAGCAATGAGCACAAATGAGTTAGGGTTACAACTTCTGCATAGATGTGTATTGTGTATTCATTTATGTATGGAATCCCAATAATAGGGATAGTTATATCTGAAATTAATTTTAATTGTGTGTATGCTGCAATGATCTTTTCGCATCTCTGTCTCCTGCATCCAAGATATTTTTTATTTTGTTTCCAACTTCACAGAATGCTGTTCTAATCTAGTTGATATCAATGGGACTCAAACATACTGAAACTTAAGATGAGGGATAAGACATAATCTCACAAAAACTATATTACTTTACTGGATTCTGAGTATTTTCTATATGAGGACTCTTAGCTAATGACATTGCTCAGAATTTTCATTCCAGGATTGTTCTTTATTTGTTACCAGAAAATGTAACCATTACTAGGTGTACAGGCTTTATTTGCTCTTTTCTTACTCTTGCATAGTATCTACTTTTTCCCTTTTAAATAAGTTGGTGTTCATCTGAAAAAAGTAAAGCATGCTGTTCTCCTGTACCTACAATCCTCTCTACTCTCTCTCTCACTCCTAAATTCACATTCAAGGTCAATTACCTTTAACTACTGTAGGCTTCTGGCTTTGTCCTTCACTCCTAACTCTCTTTGGTCTCTGCAAATTGCAAATGCTTTCAGATACATTAGTGTTTAGCTGGGAAGAACAACTCTCTGTTGCTGCTGTTCTGTATTTCCCCTTCAGCCTCCATATTACCTTTCATTTTTCCTCCCTGCCATTTTGCAAGCAGGGTAAATGTTAATGGCAGTATTGGAGGTGACCTGGCTCTGACCCATTTTAAACTAGGGGGAAACTGTATGTGTGGGAAATGGATGTGAACCAGCTGCCAAACCATAATGGAAGGATGCTGTGAGGGGGTGTTATCAGATAATAAGCAGCCAAGAGCTTAAGGTCTATTGCCAGAGCTGACAGAGTCTCTGCTGCATGAAAACCACTTCTGAAAGACTGAAGTGTACTTCTAACCTTTGCCCTTTGCTAGCAGGCATTCCAATTCTCTCTTAATTATTAAGCAAATGACTTTATTTGGAAAAGTGTAAAAAATTCATCTTTTTTGATAGACCCTTTACTGACTGAAATCACATTCTTAGATGCACTGTATTGAATTATGCCAGAACCTCAGTGCAGCAAAAACATCTGTGGTGTGTGATGTTCTTGCCTCTTGTCTCTCTGTTAATTCTTTTTCCCCTCCCATTTTCTCAGTCCATTTCACAAATATAAGATGGAAAAGTTGGTAGAATTTGAGATTTGACAAAAAGCTGTTAGAGCCTGATATGTGGCCAGCAGTTTCATTTGAAGGCCACTCAATTAAAAATTCAGCAGGTATTCACCATTGCAGGACAAGTGCCAATGAACTCATTTGGTATTCATGAGAATGTCAATATCTATCTATTGGTACGAGTTTCATTGAAATTCAGATGCACGCCTAGGAATAGTCAAGAATTATATTAAATACTGCAAGCAGCCAAGTCTTCATAAGTTAATTAGTAGTATACTTTTTGAAGACAGATTCTCATCTGCTGTAAATTATTAAAAGTCAATGAAGTTATATTGAAGATCAGCCCAATTGCTTGTATTAAGGTCTTAGCACATGTTAGAAAAAAGAGCTTCCATTATATACAGAATTAATTAGTACTTAAAGGGAAAAAGAACATAAGGTGAAAGGGGAGCTGGGCTGGTTTTGGCCTCTGGAGGTTAAAGTTCATTAAGAAACTGAATCAGAACTTGAATTTTGTGAGGACAAAATCCATGAAAGTAGTAACAATGAGGAACTTGGTCCTTGGCTTTGCCATTGCAACACATCATTGTGAGTACTCAAGGCACTGAATACAGTTCAGTGCGCGCTGGAACTCTGGTTCCATACAAAAGACTCAGTGAACCTTGTGTGAACTAACAGAAATTTCTTAACATTAAAAATTTTGGACTGCTGCATAGTTTATGGAAATTAAATGGACAAAACAGCTTGGGATATTTTCTCAATTGCTTAAGAAAGTTATTTGTGCTTATTTTCTCTTAATAGTACTCTTGTTACCCACCTTTCAATTTCTATTCAGAAATTAGATATTTGACATCACATGTCCACTCACTGTTGTGCTGTGGCTCTCTCCAGCTATAGCCACAGTTCATGACCATGTGGTGTCACACCTTCTCTCAACTGGTTTTTCAGAATAATTTTAGCTTAATAGAGTTCTGATTGTCTTAAACTACCTTTAAAAGCAAGCATAGACGCTGCTGTAGTTCATGGTAATAGTTTAATGACAGATCAAAAAGCTGTAGTGTTTACTGTGATGTACTGACCTTGTGGCTGAACCAAGTCAACTGTCAATTAAGGTAAGCCTGGCATTTTAATTATTCTTCACTATCTTATTTACACTGACTTGGAGAGGGTAGATGTGCATTCTTTTGCAATTCTGGGAAGGTAAATTCCTCATAAAATCTTACCCTTTACACATGGATATATGCCAGGGGAAAACTTAATGCATTTTCTAAAATCATACACTTGACAGTATAGGCAAGTATCTGCATAGTTGTCTGTCAGAATAATTCAGATTAAGCAGTGATTGTTGTTAAAATAAACTTGATGTATGTCTCTTGGGTCCTGTAGCTCTGCGTCATGGATTTCTTTCTTTTAACAGCATCAGGGTGCATTTTTTTCAGGAGAGAGATTTACTTTGTGATCCAATATGGATTGTAATCTGGTTTGGCACTGTGTAACATGGTACTCGGCTTTATTTAAACTATCAGTGTACAAATCCTTCAGCAGATGCATTCAGGAACTGTTTCTAACAAGGCACAGAATAATTCCAGTTGGAAGGGTCCTCAGAAGGACTCCAGTCTAAATCCTCCCTCCAAAAAGGCCAACCATCAGACCAGACCAGATTGCTCTGGTAATTCAGGTTACTCACTCTGGTCTTGAAATACAGTAATTAAAATAATTTTAACTTTATTTTTTAAAACCTCATATCACATGTTTATAGGCCAAGACTTTCAAAACTACACAAGGAATTTGGATGTCTCAGTGTCCATCTGTGGATTCTGTAATTTTTTTGTAGCTCAATGTCCAATTATTGAGTCCCAAATTTTCTATAGCAACCAAATTAAAGGTGAATCCGTCCTTAAAGTGAAAATTATTAGAGTGATTTACAATATCCAGTTTTAAGATGAACTAAATTAGTAATTTACAAACAGATAATTTGATTTTTTTTTCTGTTTAAGAATGCAGTCTGAATTAATCAGCCAATAAGTATTCTTGAATGGTCCCTTCTTGTGTCTTAAAATGCTGTATGACATTAAAATAAATTAAAAGGTGTAGCAAAAAGAAAAAACGGGAAAATGGGAACTGCAGATGTTGATCTTTTTTTAAAGTTGTTGTATGTAAGATTTCTAGAATTTTGTTTCCTGTATCATATTGAATTCTAACACATTGTTTAGACCATGAACTAGTTTTGTGTATGAGCTTAGAGATTTTGTACTCTTGAAACCGCAATAGGAGCACATTCTATCTGTAAATGGTACACGTGGAGCTGTGGACATCTGTACAGTGCTGATGAGGTGATGTCAGTTGGATGAACCCATTCTAAATTCATTTTATGGTTGGCTTTGCATCTTCCCTTTGGTATACATATGTCACATTCCCATGCAAGCTGTAAAAATGAAAGTCACTGGAGTTTTGGATTCAGATGGCTGTGCTTTCAGCTCCTTGTAATTCTTCAAGCCTGATTTTTCATGTGATCAAAACAGAAGCTTTGAAAGTGAACATAAATTATTGAAGTGTTGTAGATTTCACTGCAAATCCTGTAAGTATGAACTTGTTTTCTTCTGGAGTGATGTTTCATTACTGGGGAATATTGCTTCCCTTATGATATGATATTTTTGTTACTGTTCCACTAGGAAAACAATTCTAAAACAAATAGCTTCAAATAACAAGATTGATAATTTAAAAAGAAAAAAAACCCAAAACCTTTTCTAAATTTTCTATATTTTCCACTAAACAAGGATAACAGACAAGGGTAACTCAGCCTTTTGTTAAGAGAATTGTTGAGGAGGAGATGCCATTTGTTTGAAGGACATTTATAGAAGGCATTCTTCTAGATTGAATTCTGTCAAAGATTTGTTTGCTTTTGTTTGCACCATCCCACTTTTTTCCTTGTAATACACAAAACCAAACAACCTGAAAAATATTTTTCTTATATTTTCAGTATTAAATCATAGATTGGTTCTCGGGTCTCATTGTCTGAATAAGAGATTAGATTTCACACTTTCATTTGCCTTGACAAATCTTACTTTTTTTCTTGCAATGCACAATACATTTAATGTTCTCAAAGTTTTCCTGTATGGTTGAAATTGCTCCAGTTTAGACCTGCAGAGCAAGCTTCCTGTTCTGCAAATGCTTCCAGCATGCACATTCACTGCATAATCCATTGCCGAGTTCAAAGCTGCTGAAAGGAGAATCACTGGTGATGTATGGCTGAGATTAATTTCATTTTCAGGCTTCTGCCCTACTGTAGTTTAATAGTTTACAGTAAATGAAAGTTGCTGTGTAATACCTTACCAGCTGTTATTCCATCAAGTGCACAGGAACTTTTCAGGTTTTTTATTTCTTTGCATCAGTTCATGGTGTTAACCTGTAGCCATAAACTGCTCACCTTTCCTTCCTTCGTTTCCTTAATGAGTTGGAAACCACATTTTGAGGGGGAAGTAAAGAAGCATGAAATTTAACTTTTCTGAACTGACTTGCATAACACTGATACAATAAAATAAGCATGTATTTGCTTGGTAATTAATTTTCTGTATGTAGCAAAGAGTGGAGAATTATCCTATTATCTGCTCTATTTGACTATATACAGAGCTAGTGCATGCATTTATACAGATAAATGTTTAAATTAATTGTTCCAGACAGTACCTCTGAGGTACGGACAAAATACAACATATATACTTTAGGGATCAGCAGTTTGCTTGAGAAAAAGTTGGTGCCCCTATAAAGCTATTAAAAAAAAAAAAACAATTCAAATTTCTAAGGCATTTGAGAAGTAGATGATTTGTGACTTCTTGGAAATGACAGTGGAAGAATAGTCACTATGACCTTGGGTACATCACCTTTTGCTGCTCTCTGAGAAGAGGCCATGGCTCATGTACATGTTCTGCTAGCAAATGGCATTTTTTACATGAAAGTTATGATTTTACCAAGACAGCATTTGTTTCATTTGGAATCTCACTTCATCTATACTGTGAAGTAAAACAACAGCCTAAAATACAATTTCTAGCATTCATCTTTCCTGCAAATAGGTATAGCAGAAGGTGTAGTACTGAGAAATGGGTGTACTCTTTCAACTTGGGAAGGAGGGAGGCGAAGAGACTTTGTCACTCATGAGTAGTTTTTTTATCTCCACAAACTTTTGTCTCTGAACCATGGCTGTGCCTGACCCCAGTCTGTCTTTATAAGAGAGATGCACTTTCCATCAGAGTCCAGACATTTAAAACTTTGATTTTATGGTGCTAATAGGATAACAGACTATGCATATGCACACTGTCAGGGCAAAGCCTGCAGTGATCAGAAGGGACACAACTGACTATGTTTAAGATGCAAAGAAGAATTCTCCACAAAAAAATAATTTGTCAGAATTTTTATAATCACTGGCAGAGTAATTTGATTACATAATGTAATGATCAGAATAAATAATCTCAAGCATTTTGTTTTATCAACAAAATGTGGCATGTCATCAATTTGCAATCATTAATTCAAAGGAGGACATGTAACCACCTCTGATCATGGTGGTTAAGGAAAGCTATCTAGCCTGACACTCTATTGCCTATAAGGACAGGTAACTTCAACTCTACTTTTGAATCATTAGGATGTGTCATAAATATACTGAATATGAAGAAGAATTTTGTTTCAGAGGAGAAAGAATTCTATGTTTCCATTGCAACATTTATTATTAGTTTATTAATAATGCCATTACTATATCACAGTAATGTTTCACAGGTCTTACAGTACCCTCACCAGAAACTTCAATGTGTATATTATAAAAGTTATTTAAAATAGGTCTGAAACGTGACCAGTAATTCAAACAGATTTGCACTTCACAATGGCTTCTAACCTTAGAACATCCATTTTAGTACAGAGGATATGAAGGTGGAATTATGTTTAATTTAGAGTGCTATTAAAAAGCCCATTATTCTAAGCCAGAGGTATTTCATAAGGAATGGAACCCAGCCAGTAAGATAGAATCAGACAGATCTAAGCAACCTGCAGAATATTTTTCTTATATTTTCAGTATTAAATCTTAGATTGGTTCTCGGGTTTCATTGTCCGAATAAGAGATTAGATTTCACACATTCATTTGCCATGACGAATTCAAACCAGTCCCTTTTATCCTAAATGAAGTGAGGTACCAGCAGACTGCAGAGCCCTTCAGCATATAAAATATATAAATAAACACTAGTCTTCAGATACTTGCATAGTTAGAAATTGCCAGTGTCTGCTCATTTAAATTCAGGTTTTGTTGACCTTATGGGATTTTAATGTTTCCTTTATTTCTGAAAAAAAAAAAAAAGCTAGAGACATACAGGCTATCAGTTATGTTTAGCAGAGATGAATATTTACCAGAATGTTTTATGGGGGTATTTCACAGGTATCCAGCTGAAATATTAAAAGAATTTATTCCTAATGAGTTGACATCTCTTTGGGATTTCTGCTGGGAAAACATATACCTAATGACTTAATTGTTAGAAAAATATGGAAAGCTCATTACATCTTAAAGAAAAGTGCCAAATATTTCTGCAAAGAAATCCTAGGTGTAGGAACTTGCCCCAAAAGAAAATCAAGGCATGCCATGTAGCCCCAGAGCTTAATGAGCATAGCCCAAATTTCAAATAGCAACTAACTGCCATGAATGAGAAATATAATCATGAATAATGCTGCTGAACAGTTTTGATTAATGTGTATCTATAATAAAAATTGCTCTATTTCAGAATAGATCCTGAACACTATGGAGGTAAAATTCTGTAATTTGTGATGTACATAGGTGTTAATGATGCCATAGAACAGTATAATATGCAGCATTAACTAATTTTGTATTTTATTAAAAGAAGTGCAAATCAGCTGAAGAATATTAATTTATGATGCAATGAGGCATCTCAAAAATTGTTATTATTTTTCTGAGTAGGGATGGCAAACGATTTTTGTTAACTGTTTCATTGGCTGTATCTATCTTCAATCTCCTTTCCATATCCTTTCATCTCAGTTGCAAATGTGTGTTCTTTCATTGACGTCCTTGCTAGGGAATGGAGCTGCAATGTGAGTGGGATATGAACTTTAACCAAAGAAAAACAACCCCCCAAAAGCCAAACAAATTATGGCCTAACCTCTGTATAAATTGTGACCATAATAAGGCTTGGTTGAAAAAAATGGTTAACTCTTAAGATGCTAGCCATAAAAACTTTATTCTCCAAATCATTTCAGTGAATATAACCCACTGCTTCTTCTTTGCTCTTTTCAGACCAACTTTTCCCTAAATCCATAAAGCACTTTAATTTATTGCAGTTGCCTGAGATACTGTAACTGATGGCAGTTCCTATCAGTTCCTACTGTTGTGCCTACAAGTTTGCTGAATTTTTTTTTTTGAACCACAGGGGTTTTTTTTGGGTTTTTTTTTTTTGGGTTTTTTTGGTTTTTTTTTTTTTTTAAATTTTTTTTATTTTGAAGGTTACATACCTATTTTGTTCAAGTGAAACTGTATCTTTAGGAGGCCAGACTCATCTATGACTCCCAGTTTTAGCTAGAATAGGGGTTGATGCTGATGCAGTCTGGGGACCTCTGTCTCAAGTCAGGCTCTACTGTTGTGTCTGCCATGCTGTGTACTACAGAAAAACAGCAGCAGTTTCTTATAATATGTAATTATCTTGGTTAAATTTTGTAACAGCTGGAAATTAGCTACAGGGACATGTCAATATTTTTATTTTCTATTTTCCTTGGAATTTTTTTTAGTATAACTATTACTCATTTTATATTTGGGGTTCTTTTTTTAAAATTTTTTAATAAATTCATATAAATAACAAAATGTAAACCAAGTTTTTCTAATAGATTCCTGGTATATGAAAATAGGAAAGAATATGCTTGTGTATAATAGCACTTCCTCTCCATTGCCACTGCATGATCAAAAAGATTGTAATTCCACTTTGATTTCAGCTAGTATCATGCAGGCTTGGGATTTTCTGTCATAGTTTTCCTTTTTCTGGTAAAACGACATATTCCCAGGAGACTTGAACAGAGCAGTTTTACTCAGAGAATATCACAGCAGAGAATTCTCATGGGATATGCATCTGGGGCCTTGAAACTTAGTTGTCTTGGGAGAGTGCTTGCATTGAAACTCAAAACAATTTCAAAGTATCTGTGCCACGACAACCTGCAGAAGATAATTTCTGTGATTCTTTTTGAGTGTCAGAGTGGTGGCTGGGTGCAGGAATACAAAATCTTTCTGAATTGGAATAGCTGAAAGCCTCTGTGCTTGCCCCCAAAGTGATTGCTCCTTCCCCTCTGTGCTGGATTGCACAGAGCAGCCCAAGTGCTGCCAGCAGAGCCACGCTGGCTCTCACAGCAATGAGAAAGTTCTGGAGCAGTGCTGAGAGGACACATCACAACCGAGTGGATCAGTGTAAATACTGCTCTGTCTGGAAAGTGGTTGTGTTTTTTTTTTTCTTTTGATTGGGATGATGCATTTTCCCACTTGATCAGCTAAGAAATCATCACAGAGGTAGCTCTGCATCTAAGTAAACAGTATCATTAAAGTGACTGTGTTAGGCACTGGAAAGCCATTCTCAAAAACATCATTCCTAATTGTCTACTGTGACATAGGGGAAAATGGGTAGATGCTGTCATGAGAGGAGATTAATTATGTTTATCTTTTAAAAGTAAAAGGTTTATTACAACATTTTACCTAATGTGGTGATATGTCCTTTCAAAAATATTAATTCAAAAAAATATATATTGAAACCCAAAGTGATAGCTAACATAACTGAAAGCAACACAATTCAGAAAGAAGTCTGGATGGCAGTAGGCAAGTGTATTACTATTCACTGTAAAAGTCAGAAAAGCAAGCTATGTGCAATGATCTGTATGGTTATCATTCTCTGTATTTTTGTTACATTGACTAAAGATCACTGTAATTCATTTGATATCAAGAATACATACAATACCATGCTAAAGAAAGCCAGGCTAAAAGGATCTGGGGCTTCATTGTTAACTAAGTGCTTTTGCAAACATCAATGTGTCTACAAGTTTTTAAAACTTTATATACTCTGATAGATAAGTTGTGTGTGTATATAATGCATATTTTGTTTACATGTGGATTTATTTCACGTCTGTTTTAATAAGCATTGAAATGAATTGCATTTATAAAGCATAGCATCTGTTTTTTGAATCTCTTATCTGATTATCCATCTTGTCTGGCCTTAAGGCAAACCTTAGACATGTGTGACATCTTTATCTGCTAACTCTTTAAGTGCAGCATTTTATAGGACAGAAATCTCTTTAAAAGTAATTAAGAAGGGATAAGTCGGGGACTTTTGTCTCTATTAAGGAAAATCTAAGGAGTCTGAATAGGGGTGATAGACCAAAGACTGGAGTAAATTCTCAATTTAGAAAGATCATATAAATAAGAAAGGACCTATGTAATGAATACAAGCCTAACAGAATATTCAGTGCAAGTAATGTTCATAACTCTCCTTAGTCCTGCTCACTATTCAACATGAAGGATTTAAATTATCATTTAATTCTATTAATTCTTGCTCTGTTATGCCAGCCTGGAATAACAGCCACCTGAACAGAAACAAAAGTGATAAAGGACTTGTACACCAAATTTAAAATAAAATATTTTCTCTCACCGTTAGCAGTATTTTATGCTAACCACCATACATTGTGAAGGAAGGAAATTGAAACTGATCTGAGAACATTATCTGGAAGGATCTTTTTGTAAATGCTGAATCTTAGGGGAGTTGTTTTTAATTCCTACATCTATTTTTCTTCTGTCACCCTCATTCTTCCTTTCTGCCACTTCAGCTTACTTTTCTTCCCTCTGGCTCTTCTTTGCACTACTTTGTCCTTTTTTGGTATCTCTGCTTTTTTCCATTCTTGCCTGTTTCTTGAGCCTGCTCTTCAATCTCCTCTTTAATTCTTTTTTTTTTCAGAAACTCTTCTCTGACCATAACTTTTTAGTCTTTGTTCAAAACAACTGTATTCATTCCTAAATATAGGGGGAAAGAAAGAAGTTTCAAAAGTAAAAAAAAAAGCATAAAGATGGAAGCCAAGCAACTATAGTTTGGAAGGAGAGAAAAGTAACCAGTTTGCTTTTAGTATCTTTACATATTGTTGCTTCAGAGGATTTGGATGGCTGCATATTCATGAGAATTGCAGCTGTCTGGGAAGTAGGTGATCTATGCAAGGAATCCACGTTCAGAGCTGCAAAGCTTTGTGTTGGGAATACACTTAGCCTTGCTTGCTGTTCAGAATTCTGTAGTTAGAGAGCAGGAAACAGGCACAGCAACACACACTTTGGGCCCTGAGACCCAGGGTTGCTTTCAGATCTTAAAAGAGGGCAGGTATGACCCAGATAACTGCAGGCACAGGATGCATTTTCTGTGGGAGCACTCCAGGACACTGTCAGAGGCTCAGGCTGCCTGTGCATTTCCTGAAGGAAGACCAGCTAACCCAGACAGCCTCAGAGTGGTGTTGACTAACAGAACTGAGCCTGACTCACCCACTGAGTGTCACAGTGGACACAAAAATCCCTGCAAGCTCTCAAAAATACTCCCTCAGAAGAATAGGACTTTACAGCAGATGGGCATTTACTATTCTGTGACTGTATCATTTTCAATCTGGTGCTAGGATTCTGCAAGTCACTCTTGCTCTATTGTCAAACCATAGCTCAGATAAATCCCCAGCCAACAGAAGTAGTGATATATCATAAATGAGTCACTCATCAATGAAATGCTAAAGCAATAGCAGATGATGGGCAAATACATGATTTCACTGTGTTTACAGGTTAGTTGTCATGGTTGTCTTTCTGCTCACCCTTTTTCTGACATTCTGCCCACTTTGCTTTTACTCTCTGCAATTTTAAAATTTCATTTGGAAAAACAACTACCAACCAAACACCATGACTATCTCAACCCCAAAAAGACTTTTCTGAAAAAGTAAGTATAGCAAGGTGGAACTGAAATCATCACTAAATGGCAGCTTTCTGTTCCCCTGGGAATCTTTGAGCATTGCTTGTAAGAGAGCAGAAGAACTGGGATAATGAGATGAGACTTCTGTCTCTCCAACACTTAGTGTCAGAAACTGTTGCCAGAGCTGATTGCTTTCCCTACTGTTTGACAATGCAGAAAAAAATCCAGTTTGTAGGGTCTGCAAGAAATGCATTTGTCCTGTCACTAAACTGTCACTGAGAAGTCCAGCTAAGACTAAATCTTAATTTATCTATGCCTTCATCTATACAAATATATGGGCAATAACCAGCTAGGTTTTTCATCCAAGTAAAAATACCTATCCAATATATATTGATGCTTCTAGAAACAGTGATGATCCCTAGTGGGTTTTGTCGGTTTGTGTTTGCAAAGTATTCTCTAATGTGCCTTCACTAGAAGAGACTGCTGAGGCTTCCAGCCTGTTGCCAATGTGGCTTTCCTGGAATATTTTTTGGAGATACTTGAATAGTTTAATTATTTACAAACAGCCATAAAATCCAAGATTTTAATGCAACACCTCTTCACATAGAATGTACTATATTTTTGTTACTGTGGAAATGCTGCACACTTACAATGAGTTTTAATTGAATTTACTTGATCTCTTTTGTTGAAAATAGAAAGAAAAGGAAAAATGTTCCTTGAAAATCCTGCTGCTTCTGGGCTTGAAGGGATATTCTGAAGTGTTTGGGTAATTAGTAAGCCTGAAGCAATTGGCTGGAAATTAGTGAATTTATAAATTAGGGAATTAGTTCAGGCTTTGCTGAAAACCATGATGGAGGGTCACAAGAAAATCTTGTGTCAGCCCTGAATCAATTCCATCAGTGTCTTCTGCAGAGGTGCTTCACTCCTGCTTTGAGCATCTGAGCCTCAGTGCAATGGCATGATCTGTGTTTGCCTAAAAGTATCAGCATGATTCCTTGGAAGTGAGATCCTTTCTTGATACTCAAACGACACTAAAGGAGCCTGAATATGTCTAAAAATGTATTCGCATGCCATTTAAAAACAGTAAAAAGCACTTAGTACTACTGAAAATCAGATTCTGCTGTCAGTCATATAGCCACTGGATCATGGAACTTTCAACCTGTTCTTAACATTGTCTTCTAAATGCTGCTAAATTCCTTATTGAATTACATATTTTTAGTGACTGTGTCTATAATGTCATTAAAATGAGAATTATATTTTTAGTTCAGATCAGTAGAGAACAGTTGTCATTTTACAGCAAAACATTTGAACGCCTAATTCCCATATTTTCAGATCTCCCACTCAAGATAGTAGAGAAATCTAACATTAAAGAAACTATTAATGCAATACAATGTAAATTAAGATCATGTCCAGAACAAAATGTGCTTAATATGCTAACTCCAAATTCCTTTCCATCCCTTTGGATTTAAGAATCAGTTTCAAGTGCTATAACTCAGAATATGCAATTTAGCTGTTCTTGACCAACAAAGAAATAGAAGAAGAAATTACTTTAGGAATTCAATCTTCAATTAATGTTCAAGTCCATTGAGACTCATCATGAAAGTTCTAGGTTTGTGCATATTGCATTAATCAACCCCCTTGTTCTTATTGGGGCTCTTGTATACAACAGTAAAGGTCTCCAGTTACCAAAATATTTTCAGCTAAAACACAGAAGGATGAGAAGGAAATTTATTAAAAAAATGCTTATAGCTAGCTGAAATGTTTTATTCAGCACTGGAAAAAGAGCAAGAGACTCATACTGATCCTTCAAATAAGATCAGTGCAGGAAAAAAGTTGGATAAGTCAAAAAAATGCAATGTAGAAAATAGGTATTTCTAGAAATTGCTCTCAACATTTCAGAAAAATGCTGGTGAAACTTGGCAAATTATAGCTTTCTCTGAACAATAAATATGGTCTTTTTTAAACACTTCTTAGAAATGTCTAGTTGAGCGATTAATTTTGGCAATAAGCCTGCATGCATTTCAGACCCAAATTGACATGAGAAGTACTGTCTACTGAAGTTTTCTTCAACTAAGCAAGAATAGCAGTTGCTGCTGTGAAGCACCTGGTTGCATGAGAGGAAAAACACAAAGAAAACACTGCCACAGTAGAGCACTTGTGAGTTACTCACAAACTGTGAGACAATAATATCCCTCATTTCTTGTAATTTGTTTTCTTGGTTGAGGTCCACAGAAAATATCCATAGCTGTAGTGTGCTTCAGTGTTAGTTTTTTAATGCCCCCTGTTTCCGTAACTGACCTCACCAGATGGAAAATTCAAGAAAAATTATGGATTTACAGAATGCAGCATTTCCCCACACATTTCTTTCTGTCTCTTCAAACAGAGCCCTGTATCTCAGATAAATGACATTCCTTGAAGGATGCTGAAAACAGATTTCTCATTAACAAACTGGCTTAAGAAAAAAATAGCCCACTGAACCCTGAAGACTTGAAGCTACTTTATTCTCAAACAGTAAAGGTTTACTCTGGTTTTAAACCTTAAAGCAGATTTCCCTTTGTGTGCTCTGGTCTCTTGTCGGTAAAAGTCAGTGCACAAAAGACCTTGATTTCTTTCCTCTTTTACAGAAGCACATTTTTAACAGCGAGCAGCTGTTCATTAACTTATGGAAGTCTTACTTTTGTCACATCTTGAGACCATCATAGTTTTCAGTAGATTATATATCCCTCTGCATTTTTTTTTCTGTCAATAAAAATCCAAATCAAACCATCTGTGACTTTTAAAGAAATTTGACAGAATCCATTTGAAATGCACTTAAAGGTGTTTTCCATCAGTAAAACAGTATAGTTTTTAATTGTTATCAATATATATGAATCCTTCTGACATTTATTTAGGCAATCTATGATCATGACAAAGAGGCCTAAAGTTTTCACGTTATAAATCACAGCAGAGGGTTAGTAGGTTTGGAAAGCAACCTTTCACCTGAGCCCCAAATACAAAACAGGAGCATTGATGTATAATAAAACAATATTGACAATTAAGTGAATTTCTGTTATACTAATGTAACAGTTTATAATTTTGCCAATTTTCTAAAATTGCAGAAATGACTTGCTCAAAACCATCTATCAGGAGATATTTGAAATTAAGCAGCTACTTCCTTCCCAGATGTAATCTGGGAATGTCAGACTTAAGTTAATGATGTACAGTCCCAAACTAAATAATAATCTCTGCCCCTGAAAGTAAAAAAGCAAAAAAAAAAAAAAAAAAAGGCAAAAAGAAAAAAGAGATAAGAAGCACATATACATACAGAAAAGCACATGGGGTGATGTTATCATGACGGTCTCTGGTCTTACTGTCTCAAGCAGCAAATTTGTTGTCAATACTTGTAGAAGTATTGTAGAAAGAGAATTCTGAAGTGTTTGAGTGAAAGGCATGAGCTAACTATGTGATTGGTTATAAAGAGCTTTTTCCTAGCCAGAGGTGCAGCCTGGAAGAAACAGCAATACATTTATTTGAAAACTGAAAGAACAGGTGGTGGGTACTGCCCTTACCAGTTTGCTGTGATAAGAGCTGAATCTCCTGACTCAGAACTAAAATAGGATGGGATTTGAGTTCTGGCCACAAAGACATATAACTAATAGTTCTGTATGATGGAAAAATAACCTGCTACCAGTTGTAATCAATTTACTAAGAAAAGAGTATTTGTACCAGGATTCAGAATGTCAGCTGACCAAATTACATTGATTGAGATGAAAAGCAACCTTGTGGTTGTTGAGGTCCAGCCTAGGGAAAGAGTGGGTGAGCTGTAACTCTGTGGTTCACTGTCACTGGGTCAGGGCACCCTCAGGTAACAGAATGCAGCTCTAAAGGATTCTCAGAAAATCAACTTGACCTTCCACCTGCATAAGCAGTGAAATGATTTGGCAGTATTTCTAGCCCAGGGACATTTTCCCTTTTTATCACAATGTGAATATCAATTATCCCTAGTGTGTCTTTTTATGTAGTAGAAAGAAAACTTACAACAGCATTAGCAGGATCCCCAAAAAGTCATGGGGAAATTCCTCAAAAACATCTGGAGCATTCTTTAAAGTCATTTATGAGTGCCAGGGTGGTATTCCTAGGATCTATTAGTAGTTTCCTAGACAGTAGTGAAAAATGTCTGTAAGTAGAAGAGAAATTCCTGGGAAGCAGCATTAATCAATTACTAGAAGGAATCGGTAATATTTTCAGAAAATCATAGAGGAAATGCCTAGGGAATAACAAGAGTATTAGTGGAAAACAGCAGGAAGTATCTGTAAAGAGTCTTAGGAAGCAGCTGGGAATTTCCTAGGAAGCCTGCAAAATCCTACTAACCATTTAGACAAAATTCCCAGAAATCAATAGGGGGAATTCAAGAAATCACATAGAAAATTCTTAGAGAGTAGTAAAAGACCTGGAAAGCTTTGGGGACATTCTGGATGAAAGTACTGAGAAAATAATTTCAGAAAGTAGTGGGCCTAAGAGAGCAATTGAAAAGTTCCTAGAAGGTACAGGAGATATTTCTGAAAGTCTGTAGTAAAAAATTCCCAGAAAGCAGCAGGGGTGATGCTAAAAATAATTTGAAAATTTCCTAGGAAGGAACGACAGAATTTCCTGGAAAGCAGAGAGAGAACTGTTATGAGAAAGCATAAGCATAACTGAAATTCCTTGAAAGATGTTAGAGAATGCTTTTATTCAATCTTTAAGAATAAACCAAATCTTTGGAGATGTCCAGCTAAGGAAACAGACTCTGGCACTGTGTTTGGTGCTGCTGTAGTTTCTGCCATGACTTGATTGTGCAAATTCCTTCATAGAATGTTTTAAAAGAGGTGTTCAGTGTTCTTGATGTCTGAGTAGTTACTGTTGGCTGTTCCAGGAAAAAGAGATCGATGTCCATGGAGAGTTCCTTTCAGGATTTGGGCCCAAGCTAATATAATATTTCTCCTCTAGCTGTAGAACATACTGAGAAGAAAGAATTGCCTTCCCTGAGAGTTTGAGGACTCCCTGATGATATCCCATTAGCTCTCAAATTATTGCTGCTTTTCATGAAGTTCAAAAACTGCAGTTCCCAGCTGATGGCCTTGACAGAGATCACTTTCTTTCACTATACCTCGAAGACATGTCCAAACTCCATGTGGGCATTAGTTCTCTGCTAGCAACAATTGCTTACAAAATCAGTAAACCTTAGTGTATGTGAGATACTGGAAAGTGATACAGTTTATCTGCAATTCTCACACCAGACTCAGAATAATATCTAGGATCGGGTCCTGCTTTATGTATGACTTAGCAAGGGTTAAGAGAAAAATATTTATCAGCAGCCTGGAGTAGCTTTGCATTGCTAAATTGTGATCTTAAAAGGAAGCCTACAAGCTCAGAAAATGAGCTCATATGTGAGTGGTAAGAAATGGATGTCAAGAAGATGTAATAAAGACTTTTTGCCCCTCTCGCCTTAGATTATTCTTAATTCATTCCAAAACCTCTTCCTGTGTTCTTTTGTACTCTCGTATTGTTAGGGTGTTTTCTGCCTCTGTGTGCCTCTCATTGCCGCAGATGGAGTTCCCACACCTGCTAGGAGTGATCCCTTTGTCCCTCATTCCCTGTGCTATTTTCAATGCCTCATTCATCATGAATCCACTGTTTGCCTCTCTCTGCCTGAGCTGATTCCAGCATGGCACATCCCTTAAGGTTTCCCCTCTGCTTTTCTCTCTTTGTGGGATCAGTGTCATTCTATGCCTCTGACTTAACTGAGCTGAAGCTGTAGCTGTTGTGTTCATGTTTTAATAGGAAAACACATCTCCTGTGGAATCCTTGATGGTGTCATTTTGTAGATTGTTGCATGCTGCCTGTCTCTGACAAACATCCAGTGAAGGGAGGCTATAGGAGTGTCCCCTGCTGGTCATTCAGAAATGGCCAAACTCCCAGAAGTGCAGGAGCCATTTCAAGTTTAAACAAATAATAATAAAAAAAGAAGGATGTTATATTCACACAGAATCCTCACCAGGTTTTATCAGTATATGAAAACCATAGCTGCAAATTGTCAAACCAAATTGGACAAGATAATTACAGGCAGAAAGATTAAAATGGTAGTTAATTTGCTCTAGCATTGCATCTCTGGTGATGAATACCAACAGCTCCTTTTACAGGTTGAAATTATGTGCTTGTCTCTTTCCTCCAATGAAAAATATTTTTTTATATCTACCAGGTAGATAACCTTAATGCTAACTTTAATATTAACAGGTTATATTTTTCAAAGCCTTTTAAAAATACTCCTGTATTTTCTGCATTTTATATTGAAGAAATGAAAAATATGTCTGTAAATAGTCATGGTAATTCTGAATATTAATAAGTCTTGTTATGTTTTATGCATATACAAATATGTTCACTCTTTGACAAGTATAGAATTTCTTACTGGCTTTTTCCACCAAAGGTCTGGCTCAAAAATTTAAATACAAATGGAACAGAGTATAAGAAAACATAAACTGAAAAACTTTTCAACTATCTTTCAGAGGGAGATAAGGACTTTCTTTTCTTTAGTACCTCTTTAGCTTTTATAAAGCCTTTTTTTTTGGAATTGTCCAGTTCCTGCATTTTTCTTCTGGATTCTACTAGCATTGATGTAAATAAATCGAAATTGTATGATATCTCCAAGTGGTGATGGCTAGGAAAGGAAATGGCTGCAAGAAATAGAAGGATAATTCTGCATTTTTTCCTTCTTGTCCTTTATTGTGGCAGTTTCTGTTTGACAGTGAAGGTGTGATGGGAGATCTGAGTGGAACTCATTAATGTAATTCAGTCCAAGTCAAAAGCATGATGGGATAGATCATACAGGTATTTATTAAAAAATTAATATCAGGGATTGCAGACCCCTAAGAAAAGCAGAATTTTGCTTGCATTTGCATAGAACAACAAAGGACCTGTAAAAGAAAAAGATGAAACACGGAGCTAATTAATTATAAATAGCATATTGCATCCAGTTTTCAAAATGCAGTATCTTCCCATATAACATAACATTTTTAAAGGGGTATGGTTCTGCCTTTGAAGGAGAGAGATTTGAGCTCCAGGGAATGGGCTTTTTTCACCCTTTCTTATTGCAGCCTGCCTTTCACTGTGTGTGTTGTTTGTAACCTTAGTTCTGAACTGAATCTCATTTAGTAACTGGAACACAGGACAAATACAAATGATGGAAAGTTAGCTACATGTAAGTGCATTCCTAAAAGCATTGAAGAAAAAAATTGCATCAGAAAAATCACCTTGAAGCTAGACCAGTAGTTAAAAAACTCATTTCTTAAACTAGATGTCAGTACTCTCAGCATGACTTGGTCTCCAAATTGTGGTGCTTAAATTGCCAAAATTCCCACTAAAGTAATTTCTAAAATGGTGTGTGCATGAGGGAAAAAAAAAAAGTCAGTATTGCGGTCTGTGGTGCTGTGATTGACAAAACCACAAAACAATGGATATAAATTATTCACGGAAAACCAGCATATTCCTGAGGAAAAGAACACAATGTCAATCTCATGGAGTTTTATCTCCGATGGAAGCAATTATGAAAATTAAAGACATCAGCATGACAAACTGTAAGGTGTCAGTAATTTTTGGTAGTGAGTATTTGAAGTGGAATAATCTCCTCATATAATGGGTTTTAAACCAAACAACATCAGATTCCTGCTTAGGCATGCAACTAATTTCCCAGTTCCATGACTTGTAACAAATGGTATGGCTATCAATAGTTTTTGTAGTTTCTTTTAAGAGTCTTTTGGAAACACTTTCAAATGCTAGAAAAGTTTCTTATGCTTCCATGATTAGCTATCAAATAGGCAAAATAATGGTTGCTTTTTTCTTGTTTGGGTTGTTTGTTTGTTTGTTTTTAATAAGGAATGAGGTCTGAAATATTGATCTCTTTCCTTGGGTGTTCTAGCATCTGTTTCAACTTATCCCATTACCTGTTTGAATTTGGATAAATTGCTCTGCCCTTCTGCATTTTGTTTTTTCCTCTCCTTTGTGTGCCATGTTCAGACCAGTGAGTTCCTTGAAGCTCAGACTGGCTCTGCAGCCTGGCTTGACTTTCTGGGCTAGGAAATGGACACTGCTGAAACAGCAGAAAGCAGGCTGGGGGACAGATCTGTTTTCCATAAAATCGTTGGCAGAACTGATCAGATCTAATCAGGAAAGAAGGTCCTTGATGTTTAAGGAAGAATGCACGTGTACAGGGAAGTGGTATTATATCCCAGAATGCTTTTGGTAAAGGGTTTTCTTGTTGTTTGTCCACAGTGTTGTAAGGGCTTGTCAGTATTTTTAAAAAAATCTTAAGTATTTTTTATGAGTATGTATCAAATATAGTCTAAACTAAGTTTAGACTACCTTTCTTCTATACAGTTTCACTGAAATCATGGACTTCATGAGCTCTGACTGGAGCTCTGGCTCTGTCAGCTCAGAATCTGTACTGCTGCAAAAAGATTTTTAAAATATCATCCTTACCTAATTTTTTTGCTGTTTTTAATTTTTTTTTTTTTCTGGCACAGATATATACCAAAAGAAAAAGAGCTCATAATCCCTAATGCTTCTGTATCTGTTTTCAGAAGTCATCCATTACAGCACTGACTGCTTCTGAATAGAAGCTGAGGGTGTTAATTAATTAGTCTGCACACTGAGAGCTGTCTGTAATTGCAGTTTTCAGGAGCAGTCGTAAACATCAAGGTGGGAATACAGTCAAGCTATGAAAAGGAAGAGTGAAGAGAGGTTGTATCAACGTTGATCCAAATAAACCAGACTACTTAGAAACAGGATAGTTTAATATGATTTTTCAAAACAAAACCAGAAAAAGCCAACAAAAATCCAACCCCAAAACAAGAAATTGTGGAATGAAATAATGCTTCACTACTATGGTTTTTGAAAAGAATATTTTGTTGTCATAACCAAAGGTCTGAATTAGTTCCAGTGTTGTGTTGCTATGCCAACAGAAGACTCGTCAGCTTGTTTGCTCCTGCTGTCAGAATAATACATTTCTGAGTTTAGTCCTCCGAGTAAGCCAACTGTAGCCTGAGTGAAACACCACAGGCTTCTTTAAGAATTAAAACAGTATCTTCAAATATATGCATGTGGAATGATCCAGAGATAAAGATTAGCTCATAGGTAGAACAGTTAAGGTTTTGATTTAACTTAAAAAGTGTCTTCTTAATTATTAACAAAATATATAAATAATCAAATAATTTAAAGATAAATTTATTTTTCTTTCATTTGGTATCACAGTGATAGATGTTAGCTAACAAATAGATTGGGAACTCTCTGAAGGGAATTCTCTTAAGAAGTGGCACTAGACCAAGATATGATTAATTACTCAGTTCAAGTGTTGATAAAGCCAAAATCTGTCGAGTTTCAGCATGTATGCAACAGTTATCTGAGTAAACTGAATGAAGAATCCTTGGCACAGCCTGGCAGATAACACCCAAAGTAAGTCAGCCCATGCAGTGATACTCCCTGCTTCCCTGGTACAAAATCCTACAAGCTACAGACATTAATATTAATCTGGCTCTTGACATTGATATAATACCCTGGAATGTGGACATCAGCTCTTTTCTAACATTTATGATGGCAGCTACCAAAGTCCTTTTCTAGTTTTCCTTACCATGAAAAACTGATTTTACTGAGTTTTCAGAGCGCTCCATTCCACAATGTAGCTTATGCTCTTTACCTGATTAGGCTTTTACTCCTGTTTCCTACATGAACACCTTAGACACTGGTTTTGATTGAAGGCCATCATATTTCAGTAACCCATTTACCTAGAAAAAAATCTTGGCACGTTTTTTAGCTGCATTCTGCGTATAAATGAGGATGGGATCAAAAATCAAAAGATAGCTGATGGTACCTCTACACAAGGAAGGCGGAGGTATAACAGTCCCTGGATTATTAAAATTATCTCTGTTGTAGCAGGACAGGGGACAGAATCAGGTCTTGAGGCAACAAGCTGAGGCTAGTGTGGGAAAAAGTACATGGCACTTGCTCACATGAGACTTAGCTGATGTCCTTGGTGAATACTGGACCAGAACAAACGCTACTGTGTTACAGCTACCTAGGAGTGTAATTGAAGCTTAACCTAACAAGTGTCTACATTGTGAATTAATGACGGTTAAAATAGGGTAATTACATCTAAACTGATAATATTGAAAGCACTGCCAGGTTTGCTTTGCTCTAGGTGTGTGTTCTTGCTCTTTCCCAGCCTTTTATGTGGCAAGTCCTGAATGCACACCAGCTCTTTGCCCTGCATATGCATGATTTTGATTTTAGAGGAAGAAAACCTAGAGCAAAGAACTGTGGTGGGCCAGCAGAAGACTGGAAGCCTGATGTGCCTTGTGGCACAGATTGGCAGCTCACTGCAAAAGGAGTTTGGAAGACTTCATTGACTTATGGGCCAGGCTACAAGTTCGAAAAAAGATCTGTGTATTTCTGTGACTGTAAGAAACATCTAGAGTTTCCATAGGAGTGACAGTGTTTCCTAGCATTGGGATAAAGCTGGTGTCTTTAGAGATTAGAATAAATTCTATGTTTATATATTGTAGGGGGTTTTATGGCCTATTCCCTTGTCACTTGCATCTATGGTTACAGTATGATATTACCATTTTCAGAGATGGAATAACATTTCCTGATCCAATATGACAATGCCTATATTTCTATTTAGTATTTGAATTGAGTAGGGATGCTATGATAAGAGCATCCAGAATTAGGCTCCTAATAAATATAAATGATGTGTTTTATTTGTTGTATAATTTATTGTTCATTTATGCGTTCTTCTTTGCATGAGTTAGCCTTTCATGCTAATTTCTCTGACAGCTGGATTCATCAAAAGGATAACCAGGAGATATTTTTCATTTTAACAAATATAAATGGCAACCTGGTGCTTTCTCATCTGTTTTATGAAGCATACAGAATGGCTTTTGGGGTAATTACTAGGTGTTGGTTTAAAAAAGAACAGAGGGGGCTTAAAAAAAGAGAAAAGTAGGAATTTCATAAATACTAGGTCAGAGAATTCAAATCTAAAGAAATTGTATTAGTTAATTGAATATATCTCCTGTGCAAAATGGATTTTCAACAAATTTGGATTCTGTTAAGAACAAAGTGATTATGCCTCTGAAAGAGTTTGCTAGTATTCAGTTTAAATACAGTATATGCTTAATGCTGCTCAGTGAAGATGCCTATAAAATTTTACATGGTTGAATCTGAACTCTTGCAAATCAAAATGTTAATGTGATTTCTGTGTGTCATTTGCAATTTTGAGGGGTTTTTGGTATGTGGAATGAAATAATGCTTCACTACTATGGTTTTTGAAAAGAATATTTTGTTGTCATTACCAAAGGTAATGTCCAGGGTGTTGGCCCCTGGACATTGCATGGTAAAGATGACAACTTTACTGGCTTTTAGGTTAAAACTAGTAACGAGAAAACTGATGTGTTCCATTGTTTTTGTAATCAAGAGCATGAAATTTAGCTGAGGTGGGAGAAGAAACTCTTGCTAAAACTTAAGGGGAAGCAATGGCCTACCTACCTGAAAGAGAAGCAAGACATTCTTACATGTCTAAGTCCTTGAGAGAAATGAGAGCAAATAACATGACAAAAATCTGACAAAGAACCCCAACTATTTATTGCTGATTTTCCTCATAAGGGTACATCACAATGGTTAAATAATCATATCAGGACTTTATTTTGCATAGATTTTGTCTGCATAAATTTTATGCAGCTCTTAGAAAAGTTCTGTTCTTTGTGATTCTTTGGCACTTTGTGGCACATTTAAATTTTTAGGAGGGGCAAACAGAGTTCATTGGTTGGTCAGTCTGCTGGACCTGGAGATGCAAAAGCAGAGATCCAAAGCCATCAGGGTCTAGCTTTCCCTCTCAGACATTCACTCAAGTCTTGGGTTCATGTGCTCCCCATTGTGCTTCAGCTACACAGTAGCTTAAGGCAAACTTTCCTTGTGTTCCGACTCCAAGTGCATTTTGAGGCTGGTGGAAGGGAAAATCCTGAGTCCTGCCTAGCCAAGTCCTCACTGGGGAGTGATGGGGCTCCTGTGCTGTGCCCACCCAGCACCCACATGCTCCAGGTACAGCAGTGCCAGGACATGAGGTAAAACATCAGCCCCAGAGTGCTCATTGTCTCTCGTTGGCCAAATGTTGGCACTTCTCTGGCACCAAGGGTGGCAGCTCAGGGCCGAGAGCCCTCTGCCCCTGACCATGCAGACACGCCTGCTCAGGCTGTGCTTAGCTCAACTTCTAAATCACAACACCCAAGACTGCAGGGCTGGCAGTCTAAGAAGGAAATTCCACAGGCACAGCAGGTAAGTCTATCTCCCATGCCCCCTCTGCATCCAAACTAAGTGAATGCCTGATAGGAATAAATGTATCATTCACACAAAGGAAAACCACGCATGAGAATTGGCCAGGGAATTCTGTGTTTAGCCTCAAAAATGAAGAAAGCTATTTTTAACATGATGGATGCATTTTTGACTAGTAATTTGTTTCCTTTCCAGCTTTATGCAACTCTGCATCTATATATATTGAATACAAGTGTAATTATAAGTATTGAGTAAATTTTTTCTTGGAGTAAAAAAGTAGGGAAATATCCTACATATCCTTTATATGGATATGTAGGATATTTCCTATATATATATATATATATATATATATATCCCATATATCCTTTAAGTTACATTTAAGTTTATTCTTGGAATATTTTGTGTGGTATTTATGCTTTGACCTGTCTCTATAATTATAACTTTTATTCATGGAATGAAAAAATCTACAGTTGGATGAAGGAATAAAAAAATCAAGACATGAGCAAAGAGGTTATTTTTTAAATAAGTAAATAAATAGACAGGATCACTGTTCTGTGTCTTAGTAGTATGAATATGGTAATTTCTTCAAGTTCTGGGGTACCTAGCTGAGCAAAAATTAAGTACAATTACTTCAGAATTAATGCAATAAATGAATGGGTTGGAACATTAAAGAAGATTGTGCTTCCTGCTCTACATGTTTGAGTTTTAATTTGTTTCCTATTTAAAAATTAAAACCAAGGATTTAATGAATAAAATTGGTATATGTTAATCAAGCTTAAATTCAGTATCTTAATTATTTCTGCAGGGAATTTAATGTATCAGGTTATTAGAAAACTGACAAACCAGGCAAAAAATGAATTTTCACTTTTAAAATGCTGTTTTAGTGTTTCACAGTAGGAGCTTGTTAAAAGTGATTATATTGTAAGAAAAGGAGGAGATTTTAAATGTTAAAAGCCGTTACAACTTCGACACCTGTTTCCTGTTTTGAAAGCTTCCCTCCTACATAATTTGTGCATCTCCATTCTACTCAGAGTCGCTGATTGAGTGTACATTTAGTCGGGAATATAAGCACCATATGTGGGTTAAGTGGTAGTTTTGTGCCTCTCGGAGCGTGGTGGCACAGCCAAAATGATCCATTGACTCAGAGGGCACAGCGTGGCATCACTGGTGCCCACAGCAGTCTGCCCAAAAGCAGCAGGAGACACTGGAACCTGCTGGAAGGCACCTTCCTCCTCTGGGCTACAGGGTGCCAAGGGAAAGCCCTTCTGGAAATGGCCCAGTGTGGCAGTTTTCACTTCTGTCACTTTTGAAACTCATTTCTACATTTTAGGAAAGTTGACCTTTCTTAGAAAACAGTCTAAGGGAACTCCTTATAATCCTTCAATGCATAACAGTGGTTCAGCATATCTGGCTATGAAAGAGCAATTGAGGTGAGGTTGAGAGGAGGGGGAAGCTGTCAAAGACCTTCTGGGTGTTTTTGTAAATACCAAATAATTACTTGTATCAAATCTCCTTATCTAAATACATTTTTGTGTAAACTATTAGAGCTGTGTGACTTGGAGGCTTCCTCTGAATGCTTCGCAACTTTGGGAATGAGAGTGTTAAAACCTCTAATCTGTCCCCAAATGCTCAGCCTAACTGAAACCATGAAAAAGTGCTATTAATGGTCCATTAATGGGTTTTTAAATGGTCTGCCAAGGTTACTGCTTTTCAGAGAGTAGGAGGAAGCTATGCATCTCTAAATACAGGTAGCTATTTCATGTGTTTCACTGTAACAATCAATCATATGCTTGGAAATTCAGGCTCATGGAGTCCTTTCTTTCAAGAGGCTGGCCTAAAGGCTTTTAGTGCCAAAAAAGCAGCTGTTGAAGGCAGCTTTTTTCCTGACAACCTGTTTTGATTTTAGAATGACATATGGGAGAAATGGGAGTGAGATGGTGATCTTGTTTCCCGAGGAGCCAGCTGTGTGCATGCTCCTGTACTGGAAGTGCCACTGTGATGTATTTCCCTTCCATCAGAGGGCTTTACTGGACAAATTGCAAAGGGTGTTGAAAGTGATAAAAGGAATGCATCACTGCATATTTGCTTTACAAGCAAGATACATAAACAGAATGTTGTCTCTCAGACACTATGCAGAAGTACCCCCAGTGCCTTTATAAAAATTGATCTGCCCTTTGAAGTCCTGTGCAGTCTGAAATGATGGGATTTCAGTCTCCAAAAGGAGGATTAGGGTCCTGGCCTCCTGATAATGCTGACAGCCCTCTAATGCCATTTTACTTGACTGTCCCAACCAGTACCAAGGTTTTAATGCTGTTACTAAACAGAGATGCAATAGATTAAATCATCAACAAAGGCATAGTGATTTAAAATACATAAGTTCACAGACATTTTAGAGCTGCATTCATAATTAGGTTTGATTTTCTATAGAGTGATTGAGAAAAGTAAGGCCATGGTGACTGAGCAGTTATTGCACCAGGAGGAAGAAGCAAATCCTTTTAATGAAGAGTGCCTTAGAGACACTTCACTAACACTGAAGTAGCGCAAAGTCTGTGAAAAACTGAGTTACTTATCTAAAACTACATTGTAACTCTATACAGAGTACAGGTTTGCTCTCAACACTGCCCTTTCAAAAAGCTGAAGTCTGGAGCTGTAAAATGAGGGTGTGTTCAGCAGGACAGACAGAAAGCACTGAAAAAGCACAATAATAAATGCTGGAATCTTTATTTTCTGGCTGCTTCTTGTAGCTTCCCACTTTCTTTTATCTGCTGGAATCAAAAAGAAAAGATATACTCATCAAAGATCCTTAGGTAATTTTCGTGAAACAGAGTCCAAATGTTCCTCCTGTTATTTTGGCAGATGTTATTTTAACTCTCGTTAAAGGAAAAAGTAAATCCTACTTGAAAAAGCTGCTGGATAAGGATACCTACAGTAAAAAAGAGGTCAGTGCAAACATTAAATATAAACTTGATTAAAATATGTATTTAAGAAATATTTTAATATATTCTTCTGAATATTTTAGCTTTAGAGATTTTAATTTGGAAAGAGTATTAGTATTTTGTTACAGTAAAATTAAATATTGTAAACAAATTTTAGTAAAAATGTGGGAAAAAAGATCAATACAACTAGCAGATGGAAAGCACATGAAATAATATGTCTAGCAAACTTCCTGTGCTTTTGTTATACTAGAGTCTTTAAAACATTTAAATATATTACATGCTTAAGCCCAAAAATTTTCTTCAAGTAAAATTTAGTTTACTATATTTTGAAAAATCAAGTCCCCCTTTTCTTTATCCCCTTCTGTTTTCTACTGTCTACAAAGCATGGTGGAAAAATAATTATGGTAGATATTTGAAGTATTTGGGAAACATAATTAAAATGTCAAGTAGCTTGCTTGTTCTTTAAAGAACAGAAAAGTCAGTAGTAGGTTGAAATACATTTATAGGTGTGTTTCTCTTCAGAAGTGTATTGATTTCAAAAGAGAAGACATTTTCTTGCTCATAAGTACTATAGTATTAATAATAAACATTCTGCTGAATAAGCCACAGGAAAGAGGATAGAGATTTTGTAGTTCTCAAATTTGAAAGCTGACCTTAATAAGAAACTCTCCCTGAATGATATTTTTTATCTGAAACTGCTTTATCACAATGGAGGGCAATGGTTCTTTCAGAATTTCTCAAGCAAGTTTTTGAAGAGATCTGCAATCTCATTATTTTTCAATGACAGAAAAGGTGTTAGTTGGAAAAGATAAAGACAAAAAATGGTTCAATTGGCTTTGCAGATGTCATGTTCAGGATTATGAAATACCAGGCAGCCCAGCATACTCTTCTTGAAGAAAGATGGTCTATTTCCAAGGGTCATCTGCCTTCCATTCGTTGAATAACTAGGTCATTGTGACTTTCTTTAGGAAGTTATCTCACAGTCATAGCAGATCTCATTATCAGCAAGTTTACTGTATTATTTAACTTACTTCCTCAGCCTTATTTCATTTCTCCTAGTTTCTGTTATCTGTGACAGGATATGTAGGGCTTGCAGCAGACAACAATGCATCAAGAGATAAAATGATCTAAAGTATTGTGACTTCACCTTGTCACCAAAACTTCTGCTGTAGTTTCTTTAGATTTTTTTTTTTCCTCACAATGAATGTAGTTTTATATTTCTTCAGGATCCTGTTGTTTAAATCCTGATGGGGTTGCTCAGGATATTAGTAGAGTTACTTCACAGGATATTAGTTGGGCTTCTTGCTTCCCCTGCCCTTAAGAGCAGAATCAGAAATATAGAACCCATTATATACTGACATACATCAGTAAGTGATTAAAAACACTTTTTTCTACACTCTCTTCTTCTGGGTCTTCAGAGAGAGACACACAGAGGGATGGGATACAGTTTTTGGAGTTTCCTCATTTGTTCCCAGCTTTTTTTGGTGCAAGATATTTTATTTACTGCAATGGATACAAGGCTGGGATCTGCAGGGAGCCCCAAAGAACTTTGCAGCTGACTTGTCGAGCAAAATGAATTGCAGTAATGTTGCAGTGAATGTGTAACCCAGAGTATCAAGCCATATTAGAACCCAACTGATGACCTAATGATGAAAGTACCACTCCTCACTGACTTTTCCCCAAGGCTAGTTGTGTTAGGTGACAATTTCCACTGCTGCTTCTTTAAAGGACAAAGAAAAGAGCAACCATTGCATCATAAACTGAAATAATTGTATAATAAAATCACACATTTGGATTACTTTAGATTTATAGAGATAAGAATTCTGAAGTGAATGTGAGATGTACTTGATAAGGTAATTACAGGGGGAAATCTCAATTACAGGGGGAAATCTTATCTAGCCCTGTGTATATCACTGGGGAATAGGAGGACTGAGAAATGGCAACTCCAAAGCTCAATTCTTTAGTCTCTACTCAGCCGTAAGGCTCACAGAAGTCAAGTCAAACCTATGCAAACAAACCCATCTTGCTTTTATGGGACTTTGATAAAGCAAATGTATAGGGCACTTTTTCTTGCTGTATTATCATAAAGTATATGCAAAAATAACAAGCTGAATATTAACCTCTTTCCTATTATCCAGATGTTTCTTATGGAAATTTATGTCACGCAAAAAAAGAATAAAGTGAAATTTATAAAGAAACTTCACCCACAAGGCCATCAATATTTGCTTATTTTTTCCCTGCGGTTATGACACACATGCCTGTTCTAAGTATAAGTATGGCCTTCGTGTCATTTATGTTCTGTATAGAATCAAAACTTTTCTTGGGGAACTTTTGGATCTCCTTTAGCACCCAGCTAAAGTAAATTCATGGAATAAGTTAAGGGTGCTCACTGCATTCACAGAATGCTATCATATCATCTTGGACCACAGATGCTTACATCAGTTTTGTGAAATACTGTAGTCTGGTCATTAATTCCTTTAGTGACTGTTCTGTGAAAACCACACAATGTGGTTTTCATGATTATGCCAGTCTTATTACACTTAAAACAATGCTACATGCAAAATTACAGTAAATAGTTCATTTTTTTCAATCAAAAGGCTATTAAATTAGCCCTAAAGATAGATTACATATGTAGATCACACATAAGGAGCTGTGCAGATCTTTTGAAGGCTCTAAATTTATTCCCTTTTGAAAATGTGAGTAGCCTTCAAAGTTGCTAAGGAACTATGTGACATGGGAAGTTGCTTTGATTGTTTCCCACAGGAGACGTGGGTGAGTCATTGAATTCAGTGAGGTTACTTGATATTATGCTTAATTTGATTAAGCATGACAGAATTTCTAAACTAATTAGTGTTCAGCATGACAAAATTGGTGTTCTAGCTGAGACATGCACTAAGATGTCCAGGTTATTGTGATAAATCACTGAAATAATACTGTGCTTATATTTAATTTTGGAAAAGATCCTAGCTGATAGAAATGGAATATTGGAGAAAAATATTTGACATCAGTGCACATGTACTGAATTACACTTGGTTCACTGTGTATGGGACTCCCACATAAATATCCTAGAATTTCAGTGATGGTGAGTGGCTATTTGCTTTGGGAAAGAGAACACTTTAAGGAAAAGCACCACAATAGCAAAAAAGAGCTCATGGTAAAGATAAAGCCTATCAGGAGAGTAATTCAATTTTTTCAAGATGGAGCATAAGTTTAAACAATGCTTGGAATAGGGCATCTTGTGCTTTGCATTGAGGTTTTGTTAACATGTATGGGCACATGTCTCTCTTTAGAGTACAGATAAGATTTCTGAGGAAGCCAAAAACCTCTGAAATTATTTTGAAAACCCAAGTGCATTTAACGGTGAAGGAGGAAAAAAAAATCTTCTCTAGAAATCATTTAAAATTCAAAACTCTTTTGGTTTAGATTAAATATATAAAAAAAAAGAACTCTTAAACCAAAATTACCTCCGAAATTTTCAACCACCTGAAAACAATTATTTTGTTCCTACGATTGTACCTTATATGAGATTTGAAGCAGGCATCTAGAAAAAAATTACTTTAGTACGTAGACTATTTATTTAATAATCTTTAATTAACAAACTAATGAGCCTTACATTGTTTCATTGTAATTTACCTACACAACTAGCAAGTGATTCCATCCCTTGGAAGACCTCCATCCATTTATTTCTCATATATTATTTGGCAGATGACCCCAATTTGATCCTAAGCCAATGCCAGGTGGAGCAGCAGGAGAGCTCCCAGCTGTTCCAGGGTGAACAACAAGGTGGAAAGTGGCAAAGAACAGCATGAGGATTGATTTGCAAGTTAAAGTGTGATAAAAAGGGAGTAAGTTATCTGCTTGCTATGACAGGGTAATCCCTTTCTTTTATTCTTCATTTCTGCTTGCTTTTGCAAAAGAAGAAAAATGCCAGTTTCTCAAAGCAGTATGAGTTAAATGCATGCTGTGTGGACTTCCAGCTCTCTATCCCCAGAGCCTGGACACTGTTACTACATGGAGGCTAAAAAGAAAGTAGACATTCAATGATGCTCTGTGCTGTTTTAATTTTAGGATTACATTTTAATGTAAACTGGAGATTTGACAGCACAATGCAAATTTTTTTTGCAATCCAGAATTTTGCAATTCATTTTTATGTTAATTTCTTATTATCTAGCTGGTATTCGTATGCTAATTTTTGTTAGGACATGGGTGCACTCTTTTAACATATAAGTTGGGGAATTTGTGCCATCTCACAGAGAGGCATTTAAAGAGTTGAGTTTATATCACAAAGAAAACACAAAGCCAAATGCTGCTCATATGTATTTGCCTTAGTTAGCATTAGAGAAACTCCTGTTCTTCTGAAATTTTTGCAGTAGGCAGTATGAGGGAGTAGTGAGGAATATTGTCTGTATCCTCACAGCTGGGCAGCCTCACCAAATTCATGCCCCATGAGCATAGAAGCTCCATGGATCATACTGGAAGGGACAGGATGGATGCATAACTGAGGCACTCCTCCACTCTTACACCAAGACCAAGAAGGGCAAGAGAAGGCAATGAGTTTAGTGGTATCTCATAGCAGTTCAGTGCAAAAGACTCAACACTCTTCAGCATCCCAGAGAAGGGGAACTCCACTGAAGCTCTGTCTCTCAGAAGTACCCTAAGGTTCCACACGCTTATCTTGTTTTCAGAAGGATCTGGACTGAAAGATGAGCAAATTGATTTTTGGAATGATAATTTGTTTTGTATGTAAGTAAATATAAGTTACCTTGTGCATAACAAGAGCAAGATTCTTTTTTCTTTTTCCCCCCTTCCATCCTCCAGCATTGCAACTGTTTTATTTAAACTTACATTACTTGTAGGATTCCAAAGGTTGTGCTGGAGGAAGGAAATCATTGCAGATACAGATCTTCCCAGTGTTAGGTTTTTACAGAACTTGAGAGACCTTCTTTGGTGTTATGGCTTTCCTATTAATTAATCCTCTGTCCTGAAAAATATTTATGGACTGGTATGTGCTCTGATGGTTTCACTATTACCATACTTAGGCTCTTGCTTTTCCTGTAGAGATTGGAGTGAATGTGTAAGACAGGATGGTGGGAGGTGAGAATTTCACACACAGCCCACCCAATGCTCAGCCATGCCTGGGAACTCTGCCATGCACAGCTCCAAACACTGCGTGTGTCGTTCCTTCTTGGATGTGCATTGCATGATTCAGAAATATGTATTTATAGTCAGCTGCAGCTACTTCTAATTTTTCTCTCCAAATATTTACTATGTCCAATACCATTACAAAACAGAGCTTTATAAAAGTTGAACATATATGGAAGCATTAGTGCCTTGCACAATGTGTGAGTGATGTATCTGCTGGGGTGGCCCTGCAGGTCAGGCTTCACACTACAATTGGCTTTAATAAAAAGCTGTCTTATTCTCCACATGCATCAGAGAAGCAGCCAGAAAAATGAAATTCTGTGCATTCTCTTAGAACATGAAAAAATGTATGAGAGATTCTGCTGAATTGAATTAGGAAAGGGGAAGCACACCCAACTGCAGGTCTAAGAAGAAAGCACTTTTGTAAATTTTAAATGGCATCATAGTTTATACTTGTAAGCAGTGGTCAGGAGAATAAAATGCATATTTCTCTGTTGAGAATGAGATGAGAAAAGATATTTTAGGCAGTTTATTCTGTTATAAATTTTTGCAGTGATTTTTGAAGTCTTTATTTGCATTTGTTCTGTGGGCTTGAGAAGACAGTTATCATACTCGAGTCTGGGACTCAGGACTGTTCATAAAGGTACTGGTTGTGAGGGGTGCTTTTCTTTCATATGTGACTCTGCTTCTATTCAATTAAGAATGCCAGTGAGCTCACTCATTCTATATTACTAATGATCTAAACAATTTATTTATTAAGTAATCTTTTAAATGAATTTTTCCAGCTTTTTTAGTTAGAGAATTTAATTTTAGTCAGTTTTCAGCTGGTGAATCCTTCCTATCAATTCTTAGCCATGGAGACTTGCCTAATCTATTTCTTGGTTATTAAGAGATTCACAGAATGTACATCTTAATATACATTAAGAGAATTTACTGGATATACATCCAGCTCAAAGACACACTTTAATGGTCTCTTGCAGCTTAGGGAATTCCTTCAGATGATGTCTCACGCACAGATACTGGAGTCCAATAAGGAATGTGGACACTTGATGGTTTGAAGGGAGTTTTGCAATTATTCTCAGGCACAGTCAAAGACAGGAATATTCCTCCAAAAGCTACTGAGGCTCTATTGTAGACCTAACCTGTAAATCACAGACTCTTGCTTTGTGTAGAGAAACTAAAGTGGTGCAAAAATACTTACAAAGCCAGGAATGTGCTCTCATACAGAGAGTAATTGCTGCATGGACATGTACAGTATGCTAGGAAAATGGGCAAAAAAGTCCTGAAAACATCCAAAATTCTTGTGGTATTAATCATAGAGTACAGTGCTGATTTTCATTCGTTAGGGAGGAATAAACATTTTAGACATGTCAGAGTACACCAGTGTTAATGCTTTTAATGTAGTGCATTCAAATCTAGACTAATTTAACAGAAATTTCCATCAGTGATGGCTATTCCCCAGTGTATATAAAATAAGTCATGTGAGGCCAGTTGTCCACACTATGATGTTGTCATTTTGCCATAATGGTGCCAGCTGACAGCACTGCTGGCAATCACATTAATGCAACCCAGTAATTAGAGAGGCATAGCAAGTGTGTATCTTCTACTACCAGTGGTGTCTCTGTAATTTTACTGAGTCACATTTCTGTGGGTGGTGTGCGGATCTTACATTCATCTCTGGCAATGCTAAAACTACTCTGTTGTACAAAATAATGGAGACATTACATAGTAGTGTATTTCTGTAAATGTAAAAAATGCATTACAAATATTGTATTTTTTAACAATTTTTTTTAGGAAATGTGGAAATGGCATTTAATAAGAATATTTACAAAATGGTTTCTTGTTCTTTCTGAATACAAAAAGTTTCTGTAAAACATTCAAGAAGATGGGGAAGGGGGCAATGTAAAGTGTGTGTCAACTACTCAAAATCAGTAGATCCAGTTACTTGAGTATCTGTAAAACAAATCCAAAAATTTTATCAAAAGAAATAATCTAGGAAATTTAGATAAGCCTACAATAGAATTTCATCTTGTTAGAAAAAGTATAGTTTAAGAATAGAGCTGGTCAGAAAAATGTTTCCCAGAAGATTTCAATATTTCATAAGATTCTGATAAGTCTGGTAAGACATGGAATGTGTTTATTGTATCTTTTGGAAGGATGATGGCAAGATCCTCCCTCTCAAAAATTGTTCATTTGTCCATCTATTTGACTTACAGTACAGTTCATCTATTATTTCTAAATTTATATTACCCTGTGTTTGCATCAGCTACTGTGAAATCCTCAGGAATTTTAAAATGGTCTACAAAATTTTCTTCTATTAAGGGATGTAAATTGCAAGGGAGATAGTAAATCCTTTCATGGGAGTCAGATGTATCTTATATTAATTATTTAGTTTATTTGAATGACATGGATTATATGAAATGCCCCTCCGTATTTTTTTCTTATCTCATTTTTATAGATAGCAGTCCATCATGAGGAATTGTGAGTTACTGTCAAGAATTAACTTAATCTTGTTTCCATTGTAACTAAGAAAATGTTAAAGGCCAAAAAATTGGCTGAGTTAAAATTAATTCTTGATAAAATATTGCAGTCAGAAATACTTTATTGGAAATTAGCATGGATTGCTTAGCATGAACCACTGCTAAGCAATAACCCTAACATGGTTTGTGAAATGTGTCCTAGCAGACACACCAAGTCACTCCTTCCTGTACTGTTTAGAATGTTGGTGATAGTCTTGTGTTTGGGTTTTCCTTTTGTTGTCTTTATAAGGGAGGAGCCTTTTAGTCAGTAATGTGTTTAAATGCTGTATTGTTGGTATCAATTGCTTTTAAGCTTATGAGAGATTGCAGAGGCAGTTAAAGGTAGGAGCCTGCTGTGTCAGATTTCTAGCAGATCTACCAAAGAGAGATACAACTAATCAGCAGTACTGAAAGTCAACCCTTATAAGTAAAACTTTGTGCATTCACAAATGCATGATTTCAATCCATACACTAGGATTTACTCTAATTTATGTATATAAATTAATATATAAAATATATTTACTAAAAAAATTTACAATTAGTTGCTTCTTCCTTTTTTGGTTTATCCTTTCTATATAGTTCATAGTGTCTGATACAATAACAGGTTTACATTGCTGTGAGTCCCAGATTGCAGTTAGTAGTTCAATCCATCCTTTTCTACTTCATCTTATTACTTTACAGACTAATAAAGAACAGGACTTCCAGAGGTGTTTCCGGGGATTGATGTGGTGTGTTGTCAGTACAGTTGATCTTTAAGGATGTTCTGAGATGGAAGCATTTATCAGAAACCTGTCCCTCCTTACAGTAAAGGAGTTTATGGCTGGCTTGCTGTGTATTTCTTTTGGTTAAATTCCTATTTAAGTACAACAGCTACTGGAATCATGACAGGAGAAATAATTCCACATAAAGAAACATTGGAGGTTTAATTTATAATAAAGTAAGCCAGTGAAAAGTTTAACAAAAAGGCATGTATTGGTAAAACCCATCTTTATGGGTGGAATATGCAGGGATTTAGACCCTCTCTGCAGGTATCCCCCTTCAGCTGTATTGTGCTGTGCATTTCTACTGGAGTAATTTTCAGATATGACAACTTGGAAGAAGGACACAAGGCAAAAAGAGGGTTACAAAGTTTGAAGTATGGAATTCCATGACTGCTTGGGAGCACCATCTCTTTGAATATCCCCTCATCCTTATTCTTCTTCTTTACCAAGCTTTACGTACTGAGCATAGCACCATATGACATTGAATATCTCTTGAATCAGCTGTTCCAGCAGTGTCCTCTCCCAGTTCTTTGTGCCCCCTCAGGCTCCTCACTGGGGTGAGAAGCAAAAAAGGCCTTGGCTCTGTGCAAGCCCTGCTCAGCAGTAGCAAAAACATCTCTATATTACCACCACTGTGTTCAGCACAGATCCAAAGCACAGCCTATAGAGTTACTGGTAAGAAAATGAACTCTACCCTAGACAAAATCAAATGGTGGAAAATACAGTATAACTGATTCTCAGCTCTGCATTTTCTTGTGGTCAAGTATTCTAAGCATGGGTTCTGTGTATAGTGGGTATCAGCACTTGAAGCTAAAATTGACCCTGGAGTGCAACTGGAATTCATAGAAATCCCAATCCTCCTTGGTTTGGTTTGGGCATTTCCTGCAAATATTTACCAAGCCAGACTACTGTGGAAGCTCAGGCTACAGTAATGCTTGGCTAATGGCTCCTGATGGAGAGCTGTGAGAGAGCCTTTCAAAGCTGAACAGCTGTGAAGATGCATCAAGAAAGATTTTTTGGAAATTCTAAGAAAAAAGAAGAGAAGCATTTTCAGAGTTGAAGCTAGGTAGGTCTTTTCAGAAGCACATAGGCAAAAATTTAGATGCCTAGGGCTCACTTTAAAAACCTAATTTATTTACTGGATTTAGGGGATGAAATTGCACCTTAAAACTGATAGAAATGGATAAGTCTTTCAACTTTTCAGACAATGAGAATAAATTTAACAATGTTTAGTAACTGAAATACCTAAAGTTCTTTCTTCTCCCTCAGATGAAAATAGAGTAATTTTTCTTTTTCACCAGTGCAGCAGAAGCAGTTCAGTAACACTATATCCCATTGGGATATTAATGCAGGGAACCCAGCCATTAGGGAAATATAAAAGTGCTTGGCTGTACTGAACTACTGAACCCCACAGGATATAAAAAGAAGAAATGAACTGGGAGAGAAATAAAGTTGTTTAGGCTGTCTAAGGAATCACTGATTCTTTAAGAAGTTGAGGTGCCTTTAGTGGAAATAGGTTCTTTTTATGTTATTTTAGCTTTTGTGGCACAGACATGTGTTATATGAAAGATACCTTTCATTCTCATCAAATTGCCTTGATCTCTGAAGACAGCCTTTATTTCATTTAATTCGAGGCTTTGAGACTGCCCTTTGCTTATTATCTATTAACCCACTCAAAATCTAGTGCTAAATTAAATGCCTGTTACAAAGCAGGCATGTAACTCATATAGCAGTGCTGAATTCTGATAGCACATGTTGAAGACAGATTAATTTAAAGTTCAAGGAGCTTGATTATATTTTAAATTAGGAAAAAAAAATTGTCTCTCCTTATACCTGCAAGCATTTTGTGTCATTTTGCTGTGCATTAAATACGGCTTTTTTCTTTTGTACAAGATACAGAAATCATGTAAATAATGCTTTTTTAAATTGTTTTAAATTTCATTCTGGGAATTTAGTGGTGGTTAAAGATTGGACAGTACTGCAGCAGATTGGATATATTCATTGAAGTCTCATAGCTCACACTGTGATGCTTTCTCATGTGTTTTTTCTACTCAAAGAATTATCAAGTGCAAGGAGGCTCTGACCAAGGCCAGTCCTGATGTTCAGGAAGCACAGTTAAGGTGCAGGGCAGAGGGAACAGACCCTGTGCTTTGACGAGATTATGTCTTCCCACCAGTGCTGGAAGAGATTCTTGAACAGGAGCAATTTAACCATACTTTTATTATTGTGTCCTCTATATTCACTCTATAAGGAAGATTCAGCACTCATGATTTTCCCCTGACAGGAGTTGTGTTCCTTTCTGAATCAAACCCAGTATGCAGCAAAATGTTTCCTCCTCTTCCCAGTGGGATGGATCAGAATGCCTAATCCCATCTTTTTATGCCTTTAGTGAATACTTATGACAAACCTGTTGCTGATTATTCAGCACAATTTCTTGTACTGATGGTGATTCTGATATCCCTAACACAGCATTATGACTTTCATGTACAGATTAATTAGCAAGAACAAACACATTTTATTTTTTTTTCTCTCACAATGATTTCCAAAAGAAGAGGAAGAAAAGAAAGGAGAATCAGCCCAAACCCATACTAACCCTGTTGAAAATAAGATATGTCAATAGAATAATTTCTAGATGTATTTTCACAATTTGTCAAAGGGCTTTTTAATCCCTAGAACTGTTTTCCAAATCAATGGAACAAACAGAGAAGGAATTAGTATTAAACATGAAGCAGTTCAAATAATAGAAGAATTTTAAATACTGGTGGCAAATACAGGAGTGGCAAATATAGCATAAAAATGAAGAGAAAAATCCATTACAAAAATATCTATATTATTCCCTTCACTGAATCTCTTCCTTCTTGTCAGCTTCTTGCTTTTCACAGCTAGTATTTACTTAATGAAAAATGTCTCTCATTTACATAAAACAAAAACATGAATTTAGGGAAGAGATTGTTAAAGGATGTAGTCTGAAGAGAGAAATTAATTAGGGCAGTATATAAAGGAATGAGGTATTCCAAATAAAGTCTAAATTTATTTTGTGGTATTCAGCTGTTTTGGATGATGAAAACTGCAAAGAGAAGGAAATTTTGCACATGTATATATATAAATATATATATATATATATGCACACAGCTATAGTTTCTATTTGTCCACTACACTTAAGTAGGGACTCTGGCATATGAAAATATTTAAGGCATGGGAATTTTAATGATTCTCTGCAAAGAAATATTTATCTTAAGTAAATCTGAAGCTTTCAAAAGAGTTCAAGACATTTTGGTATATTAGATCAAACATTAAGAAGAAGTTTTGCAAGTCCCAGAATATATTACACAAATATCTATAAAAATGGAAAGAAGAATGTGTATACATATTTTTTATTTATAGTAATTGATAAACAAATTAAATTAGGTAATTAAATATTAAAAAGCATCTGGGATTAGGAATTTAGTTAAGGACCAATGAGAAACACACATGATGCCATTAGTGGAGAAGTGAATTTTATAAGGAAGCACTGTAGGTAGTTGGTGGGACTAGGGGAAAGGCACGGTCATGAAAAAACATTACTTTTTTTCATCTAAAATGTGAAGTTTTCCTTGAAGCCATTGGCCCCATTAGAATTTGGGGCCTGACCACCATTACTCCTGACCACTTGTAACTTGCTCAGATTTTGTTCTGCATATGGAAATGTAGTTCCCACAGCAGTTTTAGGGACAGGTAGGAAGCTTCTAATGCCTGCTAAGTGAATAACTTGGAGGTGTTTCTTGAATCCCCATGGGTGAGAAGGGTGAAGTTTGAGGTTTGCCCTCACTGTCTGTAAAGCCTTCCTCTTCAGTAGGATAGATACAAAGGTGGATAAACTGTAGAACCATTCTCAGTAAAAGCCAACAAAATATTGAAAATTAAAGTTTAATTCCTCATCTAAAAATTGCCATCAGCGTGTCTGTTGTATTCATGAGTTTTAAATGAAAGTGGGAAAAAGGCTGAATCCTTTTTGGGAACTTTGGAGCTAGATAAACAAACTTCTATATTACATATACTTATGGTGCATTATTGTGTTTTGTAATCTACCCGCAGGAAATTCACAGTTATTGATTTAAACCCTATTCTGGGACTGCCAGTTTGAATTGCTCTTAAACTTTATGTATTGTTTCCCTCCTGAAGATAAAGTGTTATATTTAAAATAAGTTATCAACCCTTTGCTTAGATTTACTCTCATATTGATTAGTCACTGGTGTTCTTTAGTTAATTTAGCAAAAATGCCCCTAGCAGTGTATGTTTGATCTCATGCCTGTTTTTGAGAAATGTAGCTCTGTTACGTTAGGGTAGAAAAATACAAAAAGTTCTCACTATAAAAATAGAGCTATTTTTTAAAATATTTTGTAGATCTTGTGCTGATTTGTAAACATTTATATCAGATTAAGGTGCCAGAATTTGAAGTCACTGAATATATAAGCTCAACTTTCAGAGGAAGAAGCATAAATTTCTGATTATAAACCATAGAAAACTGTACAGTGTTTTGCTGTCATAGTTTTTCCATGATATTTTCTCATTTATTTTTGTTTTTACCATACAGTACTTATAATATTGGTATTACAGTGTACCAATGCTATAGTAGTAAGTATACAATAGTATATCAATACTATAATACCAATAGTATAGTATTGATAGAATTATACCTAACACAAAGAAAGGGGATTTAGTGCTTAGTACCTGCTGGAAATTGATAAAGAAGCTTTCAGCAAAAACTTTTGAATCATTTGTGTGCATGAACTTTTGTACCTGCTAAATTTAATGCAGTAACGGAAGTTCATAGCTGCATGGTATAAGGTATGTATTTTTTACTGAAGGTGCATATTTTTATATTTTGTATTTTATGTATATTTTAGTCTCATTCCTACTATAGAAACAAAACATACAGGTAATTAAATCATATTATTCAAAAGAAAGCTAACACTAGAATCAGAGTTTCATACTGGGAGATTTTAAGAGGGTGGATGATTCCACTCTGGGCAACCTGAGAAGGATAACAACAGGCTGGGCCCTCTTTGGGCCAACCTGTGTTGTTCCTGAGAGACAGTTGTTCAACCCTGTTCTCCCACTGAAGTTTTCAAGAACTGCAAATGAAACAAGCCTTCACTATTAAAAACTTACTTGCTTACCATCTATTTTGGATCTTCTTTCATGTGTTTTAAGCCTAAGGCATTTTGTCTAATCCTAAATATAGAACAGGTGCTTCCCTTCTTCTCTGCATCTCTTTCAGATGTTTTTAGGACTGTTAGACATTTCATCTCCTTTCTTTAGACTAATCTGTACTAACGTGTTTGGTCATTCATCATTATCATTCCCAAGCTGGATGGGTTATTCCAGCTGAGACCTTACCAAAGCTAAACAAATTATGCTCTCACTGAATTGAAATTCAAAACATACGGGAGGTGTTTCTTTCCTACAAACCATTTGCTCACATTCACAAGGAAGGCAACAGAATTCAATGTGAGTAGAAATATGAAAGTTGATTTTTAGTGCAAAAAGAGTCTTAAAGCCTGTACTCCTAAAATAAAAGCGGAGGGGTGCTTCTGTATCAGAGCATACCTGGGTACCATGAAAAGCTTCTGTCCTAGGAAGCCACAGACATCGAGTTCAGTAATCCTTGGGACACCAAGCCTTTTATCATGATCTGGTAGGGACTTCTTTAAACTTGATCCCCTGTGGTACACCCAGAGCAATTTATCCCAGACAAAACTGGGATAAATGCAGCAGCAAAAGGCATTTGTAGAAATGTTTATGTTGTAAGAAAAGGAGCCCAACAGACTCTATTCAAGCAAAAATTTCAAACTTCCTACAAATGAATTTTTCCTTCCTTTGAAAAACCTACCCTGTACTCTGAACTTATACAATACACCTATATTTAATATTGAACTTAAAAGTAAAATAAAAAAGTACTGCCAGAGTAACATCTGGGAAGTGGTTGGCTTTTAAGATTGAAATAGAATCAAGATTTGGATTTCAGTGCATAAATCCCAAAGAGCAGACAGGAAACAGAACAGTGTAATCAGAAGCAGAATCTTAGGATTGTTTTTCTATGAAGCAGTCCTTTGGCTGAGGCCCAAATAAGCAAACTTATAGTGGTTTAAGTGTCCCATTAGGGATGAATGAAAAATCTTTCACTACAAATGTTTCTCTTGCCTCAAGTGGGGTAATTAGTATGTATCATAATGTTCACTTCCTGTGAATTGCATATCAAGAAACAAAGAAAAGCAGGATATCTTCCTGGCAAGGAGGTAATCTTTGTCATAAACAAAATCAAGCCCAGGTGTCCTGATACACACTCCCAAAATCTGTCCCCTAAACTATTCTTCCCACAGAAGGTCCTTGTTACAGACTGCACACATATTTCTTTCTGCTTTTCAGAAACATTGGCTCCACTGAATTCTCTCACAGAGCTGTCTGTCTTCTCCTAGGACAAGCTGACATCTGTCTCACACTCACTTGGATTTTGGAGATCAGTTCCAGAATTAGCTGCATTTTACTTTGTGAAAAACCTGAAGTATACTAAATTGACATGTTCTCAGCTCCATCAACAGCATTGGAGCTTTTTATAAAAAATTCTGTCATCTTAGGTGAATTTTGCAATCAGCTTGCCCAGGATGACTTGAAGAAAAGATTTTGGGAAAGGAGAATGTTCCCAGCACCCTCCAGCTGCCCCAGAGACTGTTCTCTTTGCTGTTATTGGACCACAGTTCAATTGGATCTTTAGTCTTACTTCTCCCTGGTCTAATAGAAGCTGTTGCCTTTTTAAATTTTTTTCGCAGCCATTTGCCACTAGCAGAAATGTCTATGTTGCCCTTCTCGTATCTGACACAATGGGATCTAACCTCTTAAGGTAATTTTCTTTGGAAATCTGTGACCTATTGGTACAATGGATCTTGAACTGGAGAGTAAATTAGGCATTATCATCAGTATCTCTAGCCTGCCTAAAGTTCTTGGTGGTACCCCTTTGCTTGACTGTCTCTTGGTTCAAGCCCTCAGAGTACAGCCTGTTATACAGGTTGCATTTTAGTTGTCCAGCAATTCTGTTCTTAGATCTCTTAATTTGCTAAAACATAAAGCCAACTTTACTGAAGCAGAATGTCCAGGATGTCACAGGGCTGTCACAGGGACTCTAGATTTGGGGAGATGTGATTTTAGCACTCCAGTGCTTACATGTTTGCATTTTTTAAGATCTAAAAACACCATAAAAATGCCAGTCAAAGTTGGTGTTATTTTTCTCTCACTCAATAGTTTATTTTTTGGGGCATTTCAGTGTTTTTCTTATTCTTGAGAGGCTGTAACCTTTCATAATTCAGTACTGCAACATCTGATTTGAAGGGTGCTGCTCTGTCCTGACCTCAGCAATGAGCCATAAAGTGGAATTAACCACATACCTTATACGTGACATCTCTGTCAATATGAAAAGCAGTATCTGCTTAGCTGTAGATATCAATGCCTAGTAGTGTGTTTTAAAAACTGTCGTTTCCACCCCTTGCAGCCATTGTCACGTTTAATGGGAGCATTATTCAGTGTTTTTTTTGCTGTGCAGCTCTGTCCCCTGCCTGTGGTTTCATCCAGGGACCGCTGTGCCACCCCAGGATCTGCCCTCGGTGCTCGTACCTGTCAGGACTTTGAGTGGCAGCTTCCCAGCAGCTCTGGGTGGTTTTGGGCTCACACAGCCCTGACCCCAGGCCAGCAATAAAACTGCTGCTGTGCCTGCTGGCCAGAAGCAGTGCTCTTTAATTTTATACACTGTCACATCCCGTGCGGACTGTAGAGCCGAGAAATTGTTGCCAGCTGCTGCGGCAATTAGATCCAATACCTAAAGCAAGATTGTAGCGCTGAATTCCAAGCTGCTAGGGAAAGTGTGTGATGAAGGAGCAAAAATGATACTGTGGTTACAATTTCACCACTCTGCTTCTTTTCTGAATTCTCTCTTCCCTTTCTGTCTTTCTCTAAACTATAAATTGTAATGACTTTAACAACTGAAAATCAGATCCTTTGTTCTAAATCATATGGGAAAATGACCGTTTTGTGTTTCTGTAGGATACATCCTTCAATGGATTGAATGCTGTCACTCATAGTTAAGCTTTTGAGTTTAAAAGCTCTGGATGCACTTAGTTTGCCAGAGTTGATCAGGAAAGTGAATGAACATTATATGCATATGTGTATTCAAACAGTTTTCATAACTTCAACAAAATTTTGGCACCCCCTAAATCCCAGATTACTTTGGGAATCTGTAAGAGCATTTAGAAGGAGAACAGTGACTGCCCTTGTTACTGTATGATCTGGTCACAGTGACCATTATAACAAATGTGGCAATTTGCAGGAAAAAGATAACCAAAGTTGTTAGATGGTGCCTCATATTTTGTGTCATACAAAATGGGCGAGTAATGTTTCTGAAAAACAACCAACATTCATTGTTTTCATGGTGGCAGCTTATGAAATCTGAGGTTGTTGAAGCTAAACGTTGGCTTCATATATACTTATTGTAGTATATAGACTGCAAATTCTATACAGTGAGGAGCTTTGAAAAAGTTATCTTTTACTTTAACAAGTTCCTTAACTACCTTCTTTTTGATGGAAGGGCTTTTGGAAATGTTTGTAAAGAAGATATTGCAAGATTTGATGATGCTAACTGTCGTAATTGGTTGGATACTATATTTTCTGATTATTTTGGGGACTAGAGGGTTTAGATGTTAAAAAAAAAACCCTAAGCAAACTTTGTTTTTATCTTCCTTCAGAACATGAAGCTATTGTTTTTATTTCCAAAATGGAAGTAGTATCATATTCAGGTCAGATTGTTGCAGTAGTTTTCATTAAGTGTTTAAACAGAGAAACACCCACTTAAATATTTATGGCTCTGATCCATCCATGATTTATTTATGTACTCATCTTGCTTTTGTATGACTAACGCCATGACTTTGCATGATTCTGTGTCCAGAAAATATTATTATTGATTACGGGCAAGGCACGTAGATGTAGAATTCACATGTAGATTTTGCTGTTTGTTGGTTGCTCTTCTCTGGTTCATGAAATGGTGTCTTCCTGGCTAGATGTGATAGAGTCTGTATCAAATATATTTTCTAAGTACAGGAGTTGGTTTTCTTTTGTTTGGGATTTTGGTTTTGGGGGTTTTTATGTGGAAAAGTTAGAATATATTTTTATTCATAAAAGATTTCTCCTTGTTAGGTTTTTTGTTTGTTTATTTCTTTTCAAAGCTGAGTATCAATCATAGTTTTGACTTTTCCAAAGTTTCCAAAGCATGACACTTTATAGGCCTTATCAGAGTTTCAGAAATTCCATGTGCACATTTAACAGAAAAGGGAGTTTAGGCCTATATTCTGACATAATTTAAAGTAGATTATGTGCAGAGATTGGGAATGTCACCCTTACTTTTTGAGATTTCCAGTAAAGATGACAGTCTTTGAAAGTCACATGAGATGATAGAGATATACCTTAAAAACATTCTATACTAAATAAAAGATATTTTCTCTTTTTCACACATTAATCTAAATACTTTGTTCTTAGAGGAATTTCTTGAACTTAAGAAGATCACAGACAGCATGAGCTTCAAAAAGCCCCTATCTTAGGAGCTAGATCTAGCAACTGTGTGACTAAATGTCTCCATCACATAATGAGACATAGAAAAACCTTAAACTGATTCTCTTCTTATTTGTAACCAAGTTAATTTGTGAGTAACTCGACTGACCTCATGTTAATGTGGTCGGGTGCAAGAGAGGAGTCAGGGCTAGGGAAGAAATATCTGCTGAGAATGGACCTCTTAACAAATGTTCACGAGAGTTTTATCCTGAGACTACCCCAAATTGCCTAGTTTCCCTCACAATGAAGTAAAATTCCTGCTTATCACCTGCTACCAGAAGTCTTAATGCCTGAACATTTTGTCATAGAGATATAGCTGTCAAAAAAGCTGATTGAAGGTATCCCTGTTGTGGAGTCCACATTTACAAGCTGCTCTGTGTAACAACAGGGACATATAGGCTTGTGTAAATATTGGTTTCTCCAGACCCCATCATGTTTTATCCTCAGCAGTGCAAACACAAAGAGACATACCCAAGAATCAGAGTCCTCCTGAGAGGGGAATTGGCTGCACTGAAGACATTTGTCACTTCTTTCTAGGGGGTTGGTGTATTCTGTAACATCTGCACCTTTTTATACTGGCTATGCAAGACATAAAGTAACAAGAAAAATGTCTTAGGGGCCAGTATAAAGAACTGATGGGCTAAAATACATAATCCAATTATGGGGTATTAAGCTACTTGTAAATATAGTCTCTAATGTAGCTGCCTATTTCTCCAGAATTCCTTTTTACTGTTTTTTTTCCTTTTTTTTAAGTACGTGGGATAAATACCAATGCTGAACGCCAGAGTGTTCTGGATTTCTTTTGACAAAACTTTTTATATTCTATTTTAGTCTTCAGGTGAAGTTACTGCTTTTGGGAGCAATGAGCTAAATGGAATGGGCAGAACAATTGGGTCTAGCTTTGTGTATTGCTTTTTTCTTGCACTTTAAGAAGGTTTATCAAACGGAGATATTCCAGTTAAAAAGGAAAAACAAAATTGACACATGGACATCTTGACTGGAAAATTTCTGGCTGGCACTATTTCATAAGGTTATTAGTTTGTTATCATAGGTTGCCAAACTGCTTCTCATAATCATAACTGAGTCATTTAATTCCAGTTGTGAAACAGTAACCAGAAATTAAGAAGACTAAATGTTTTGAATGAATCCTGAAGTACATTTATTGCCTATCCTCATCTCATTTCCTGTAGGCAACATTACTGTTCCTGCTGTCCTGGGAGAGAGCATTAAACCTGTGATAACCTTCAGTGTGGCTGGGAAGGAAAGTGAAATGAGGTTATTTGCCAGCTTTGCTATTGTTCATTTGCCATTGTCTGTGTTCCCTGTCAAATCCTCTGTGTCATAAAGATATTTGTCCAGGATATGATTTTCTAAAAGAGTAACTATGTCTTTGCTCTCTTCAGTAGCTTGTAATTTATCATTGTCAAAAATATGCAAGCATTTCTTTTTGTTAGATGGATTGAGAACAGAATATAAATGCAAGTGTGTGAGTGACACTTTGAGCACTGATGCCTATGGTGGCAATCAATCACAAAGGGTTCACCAAAGCAGGGTTACTGAAAGGGTGTTCTGCAAAACAAGCAATTTTGCCATAGGTCTGGGTAGCTGGGGCTTTTATTGGTGGTATTACTGGCGTGCTCAGTGTATTGCCTGCCTTACATGCTCCATGATTGGAATGATTCTGGCAATGTGCCTTGGTTTTACAGGCACATGTACAGCACAGGAGCTGGAAGAGATTTATGCACTGAGAGTACAAGCTAAGTTCTGAAATTGATGAAATTTATGAAAAAGGAGTTGGAAAACATTCCTGAAGTGGTAGCAGGCTGCTTTCAAGGATGACTCTAAGGGAATTACTTTTCCACCAGCCATAAAATGGGAAAAAGATTAGGGAAGGAACTTTTTTCCCCTGAAGGCTTTTAATTTTTCTTGTTCTGAATGTTTATATGTAAAGGCAAACACATATAACTCATCCTCTAAATATTACCACTGGGTCACTGTGTCTTCATGAAGGAACATAATTGCAAGAGACTAAAGAGATATGTTTTTAAGTTGGTCGTAGCCTCTCGCTTTTCAGTCCAAAATTGTTCCCTGTCCTTCCTAACTAGGAGGGAGGTGAGCTGTGTCCTGACTGCAGGATGGCCAGAGCAGCTGATGCATGGCTGCATTGCTTTAAAGGAATGGAGAGCACCAGCATGTGCTTGCAGGAAGGTGACTGGAACTAAACCAGTAAATTTCTGTGTAAACAGGAGGGATTTTTGCAGCCTGTTTATGGATGGTAGGAGATGTGCTGAGGAGCACAAACCAGTAGCTTGAGTGCATAAGTCTTGCTCTAAAAGTAGAAAAGGATTTCCACACTTTAAGCAGAAGGTTTGTGATATACACAGGGGTGAGAGAGTTGCCATGCAAACTCTGAGGTCATTACCTACGTGTCTCTGGTATTTAAAGGTAGGTGTAGTCAGCTAAAGTGGAAAAAAATCTTAACCCTTCATAGAAAAAAAGGTAAGGCTGAGTATATCTGTACTACTTGTTTTATGTTCTGAAAAGAGTATGTGATATGTGCTACACAGCCACTAAAAAACCCTCAGAATTTAAAAAGAGTGTATCAGCAAGTAAAACAACCTTCATCCCCGTATAATGCTCCTAAACTGGAGCACTACTGCAAGAAATAGCCCTTGTTGACAAGCAAACTGCAGGAAGCAAGAATTATGGTCTGTATAGGAATATGATCTTTTCCAAACAACAGGAGATCTGAGCGCTTTTCACAATATTATGCAAAGGAGACTGAACTGAGACCCCAACACAAATGTCCAGACTGTCCACTTCATAATTTGTTTCTTGCACCATGATATGAAATGCTGTTTCTCACTGCTTTTGAGACTGACAAATTCTATGCAACACTGTGTAGTTTTGTGTGAGAGTCGCCCCGAGTTTCTTTTCAGCATGTTCTGTTTTCCAGTGAATCAATATCTCTGTGAGCTTGCTCCTCACTGCATTTCCCCGTGCTCTTCTGTACAGCACCATGGAACCAGGAGCCATGCAAGGGTGGTTACCATGACACTGAGGGATGGGAGCTCAGATTTGGTGCTTTTTCCACACATTCACATGCTCTCTGGACTTCTTACTTTTTCTTAACCTACTTTATGATTCAAGGATTAATATTTCTCTTTCAGTAGGTGAAGCTCTTTGTATTATCTGCATTTCTTTCCAGTTAAAGGAGGATATGAGGAAGAAGGGCTGCCTCTGACCAGTTCAGCTTGTTCCTGATTCTGAAAGTGGTTTTGGAATCTACTTGCAGTGGTAGATATTTGCTGAATATGAGATTATTATTATCATCATTGAATATGTTTTCAGCAAAGTTTATTCTCCACTTAGAACAAAAAAATACCATTTGAATTTCCAATACTGAGAACAATGCGTTAGGCTTCTGATACTAACCCAGTCTTTTTCTCGACTTCTTTTTTTACTGCATACTTTTATTTTGAAAGAATTGTCACATTTTAACTGCAAAAGAAATAAATCTTGAAACAGGCAGTGTAGAACATAGATGGGCTCATGGTATAATGTGAAACCAGAGCAAGAATGGCAGAGATAAGGTAGATAAATATTTATGTCTTACTGTCATTTGCTATTTACAAAATTTGCAATGCTATTTAGTTTACATGAGAGCTATGAATATCTAGAATTAGTGTATTTAAAATATTTTACTTTATAATGGCTGCCACTGTGATGAGCACTTAGCTTTCAAAGCTACTCTTTAGTTTTGTGTAGAGAGCAAAAATATTGTTCATTTCTGTGAAGGACAGAGCAGATCACTGCAATGAAAGAGGGCTCTGATGAGATCCTGCCTGCCATTCATACCAAAAATACAGTAGACATATTTATATTTCTCTGCATAGTAATCTGCAGACATTATTGGAGGAACAGGACAGCAACAATTTGATCTAACAGATAACACAATGGTCACCGTACATGCAAATCAAAATTCATGTACATGTACTTTTCACCATTTTTTGATATATAGATATGAAAATACCTATTTAAATATATATATATATAAATAATGTTGAAGTATAGGTAAGTGTCAAGCGTATCAGTTCTGTTTTCAGTTGAATCATATCAACCAGAGACAATGGTGAGCAAGGAAAACACCTGAACTCTATTTATTTTCATCTGTTCTAATAGCTTGTAAACATATTTCAAAAAAACGAATTCATCCACTCTTTTCAAAATATAATACTATAATATTACATTTTCACTGTAGAGCACTTACATGTAATTTACATTCACTATTGATGCAGTCCTCTGTAAAGATTTTGTTATGTTTATTTTGTCCACTGATAAATAGAGCACAGAAAAATTAAGGCTAATAAACACTACAGCATTAGGAAAATTAACTGGGAGGCTCCCGAGAACACATGAGTCAGACGTGCCATGTGGCAGCAGAGGAAGTAAAATGACAAGCAATATATTATCTGGGAAAATCCACATTAACACATATGTTTAATCAACCTTAAGATGGAATTAATGAAGGGGTGAAGCATAATAAAGTACAAGAACTGTCCATGTATCCTGAGCCAGTGTTTCTGTATTTGAGACTCCTCCCCAAATGCTGCCAGATGTAATGGAGGATAAATAATTGGTTTAGAATTCTTGGCCAGGGAAGATGAAGACTGAGACAGCAGCATGTTTGTTAATAGGTTTCATCCCTGCCACAGGCATCATGGAGTCTTTCTTCATTACATTACAGATATAGACATAGATCTGTGTTTCTTAAATTGTGCGTCCTGCCAAGGTCTAACTCCTGACTTGTGCTCCACTCAAAGGTGTGTAAGCATAGATAAAGGGGACAGAGAAGCAAATCAGCAGAGAAGTGACCATCAAGGACCTGTTGTGATACAGGAGTTCTGGGAGAATTTATATTAACCTTTTGTTAATGGGCTCATGGGTAGCTGAATTATTGCATTATGAAAGTAACTAAAAAATAATAAATGAGAGGAAATCCACCAGTAGCTACAGCAGCTTTTGATATAGGTTGGATTACCTGGGATAGCTGCACGTCACAGATGAACAGTCTCAGGCTTAGTTCCTGGGGCCAGTTCACAAAATCCCCACACTGATTATCCCTAACACTGGTGTAAAACATCCTCCAAACAACCTGAGCTTGAGACAAACTCCTCATTTCTAGAATGTATGAGTCCATCTAGTCTTCAAATTTTGTGTAACACTACTGTCATTACCAAAATTAAAGTATATGTTTTGCATTCTGGATACTTTCAGATAGTGTGTATTTTTAAATTAGAGTGAATATCTATTACAAAAAAAAAAAAAAAAAAAAGAGTGGTTTAAATATGTGTATGCCATAGTACAAACATTTCTCACTTTATCCCCTTGTCTAAGTATAAACTGAGTATAGAGACTATCACTTTATTTCTGCTTTGTTTTATTTTCAATATATATAGGAACTACTGAAGTTTTCAGAGAAAACCAAAACCAAAAAACACCACCCCCCTCTCCCCCCACCCCCCTCAAAAAAAAAAAAAAAAAGATAGAATTATATAAATTACTGATTGTCCAAGTAATTAGGATTTTGTGGCTATTTCTTTGAAGGAGCTGAAGACATGGGTGACTGTCAGTGATGGAATAGCTCACAGAAACAAACATTGGACTCAGCTAAGCACAATGGGTAAAATGCTCTTCAGAATTTCAGCCACAGAATCCTGATAGTATAAGAGATTAGGTATTGTGCAAAAACCAGAATGCAAAAAGAAAAAAATATACAGAAAAAATAATCCAACAAATGCTAACACAAGCTCTGTATCTGAATTTTGAGGGAAAGGGATTTTTGAAGAAAAGGGATTTTTTATCATCTGGCAAGCATTACATGAGGCAGACTAAGGTTGCCTTGTATAATCCAGAATCCAGCATCGAAATGGGAAATCCAGAGGTAGGTTGGATTGACTGCTGCTCAGTCTATCAGGCTCAAAGTAGTCTGAAGGTGAAGTTAGCTCCTGACCTGAGACTATACAAGAGAAGAAATTAGCTGTATTAGTCAAAGCTTGCTTTCTAGATAAAAATTCAAATCAAATACAATGACTCAGAAAGTGTTTCTGTGGAGTTAGGAACTCAATTTACAAAACCTGCATTTTTACCTTAATGTGCAGTATTTTCATCTTTCCCTTTGTAACTCTCCTGCATGACTTATCTGTCTTTCTGGGGGTTTGAGGTTTTGTATTTCTATTTAGCTTGTAGGTATTTTGCTGTTAAAAAAAAACCTGAATAGGTTGATTTTGTTCCTTCTTCTAGAGGACCTGGGAGAATAATGCAATTGGTGATGTGAGACAGATTTTTTTCTTCTTTTTTTCCATCTCAGAAAGGATTGTATTCTTTCCAGGCACATTGTGAACACAGAGCTCTGTTCAATCATTTTTAGCAGAGCAGGTTGTTCAGTCTGAGGACTTACACCCTGCTAGGTAAATCTCATGCAGAGAATTAATGTGCCCCTAGCTTGATACATCACACCTCTTCAATCTGCCAGCTTCTGTTGGAGATGGTGAAGAGGTAGAAACTGAAATGCTCATAATTAGTTCAGTTTGCTTTGTTCTTGGAGAGTTATCGGAATTCCCTGTGGGAAGACTAAGTTCTGTCATCTTGAGAGCTAAAAACATTAGTAAACTTTTTGTCTCCTGAGAATAAAAAGTGTGGAAGTACAGCTCCAAGTGCAAACCCACTTGGATGATTACCTAAATACAACAGTGTCATGCTGTGCAAAGAAACTTCCATGGACCTGGACTTTAGATTTATGTTCAGTAAATTTTAAGACTCAACACTCAGAGAAATATAAAACAATTAACAAATTTTCGCTAAATACCTTCTAAATAAAATTTTAATAAAAAGTTTAACTATCCCTTCTTACCTCAGAAGGCTTGCTGGCTTGCAGGGCAGTGGAAGAATGGCAGCAGTCATCTCATTTTTATAGGAATAATAAGTAGCCAGGGAGCAGCTGTAACCTGCAATCCAAATACCCTTGATATGTGTGCACCCACCTCACAGAGTGAAGATGTAGGAGAATATTATTTAAATCAGTAGTGCCATCTAAGTCATAGAACAGTGGGGCTGGATATTGTTGCTACCATCTTCTGACAAAAATGAAAGTTAGATCAGAAAATTGTGTGTTTCTTTATTTTAAGAATTTTATGTAAGTTTAGCCAATCCATCTAGGCTTCATATCACAAGTTTAAATAATTTAAAAAAAAAAAAAGAAAGAAAAATCAGGCTTGAAGTTCTTCTGCAAAAGTGAATTTCAGAATTGTTAAAAATGTATTGCTTAGGATTCTTTTAAAACCTAAGTCACTTAATTGAAATCTCACAAACTACTTTGTCAAGATAGTGTGAATTGGGCAGTTTTGAGTAATTGGACAGATCTTCACTGTGAAAAACTATTAACTCTGATTTAAATTAATCATATTGAAGTATGAGTCAATGTGCTGTATGCCAAAAATTCTGTGACTCTCTTCTGTGTCTATTCTTATCTCAGTTGAATGAATGATATGCTCTACTTCATGGTGAATTTTGATTTTTGTGATATACAGACAACACAAGAAAACAAAAATTGAGCACACTCAGAGGTGTTTTGCTTCCATCTTTGCTTAAGGAGGGGAAAAGAATAGCCACTAACATCGCTTAGATATAATAAGATTTCTCAATAAGGGAAGGGAAAGAGTAGGGATAAAAATTATACGATTTTCCCAGTAGTTGAACCTGTCAATCAAACCATGATTAGAACACAAAAAAAGGGTCACTTCCTAACATATAAACCACCAAAATAAGGTGGGTTCTCTTCAGGGGGGAACCCTTTTTGGGTGGGAGAGATGAAGCGCTCAAAGTAAAGCATGCCAATATGAACCACAGGTACTGTTTGAAAATTAGAATAATATATCACTCCCTCCTGTTTCAGCTTCACAAGAAGCCAGTTTTATTTAATTACTATGGTAATTAGGGTCTAAATTGGCAGGAACTCCAACCTCTTCTGCCTCACATGTAGGCACTGCACACGGGGCTGAGCTTAGGCAAATCCTCACATGCATTATGCCTCAGTTTTTCCTCCCCTGAAAAAGTAAAATACAGTTTTCTATTTTGAGGGGGGGTGGAATGAGGCTATTAATCAGATCACTTACTGAGTGTAGGGTGACAGTATCTGTTATTCTGGGTTAGACTGTGATGGGAATGTTCTTGCCCAGGAACCAGACACAGTTCCACTGTGGGTTGTACATCATCCTCCTGCATACCCAGTAATCTCTGTGGAGAGATGCTTGTGTATTCTTACATGAAATTAAATCAACCAACCAGAATTCTATGTGAATGATATCAGTAGACAATGGCTTTCTCTAATAAAAATTAGAAGATAAGAAATTACTTATATGTATTCTTGTGCTTGAACTTGCACCTGTGTGGACCCATGCAGACATACCTATACTATGTATAAACAGTGTATATATATAGAGAGATAGATAGATAAATATAAGCATATGTAAGTAAATATAACAACTTAATATAAGTAAATATATATACAGTTTACTCTGCTACAAATAGCTGTCAAGGTGAATATTTTCCCTCTGATTGTAAGAAATAATTAGGATCTTAATGAATTTATAGGTAAGAATATCCTAGCTGATATCAAAACAGCCTGAAACACAAGACAGTAAAATAGGGTCATGTGTGTAATGAATGTAGCACTTCAAACTGAATCAAAGTGATCATTTACATTGGTGTTTTGAAGAGCTACACAACTTTACGTTGTGGGAATTGTCCTCTGGATATCCCAGTAACAAGAATTTTGGCATAAATAACAGAAAGAAATACCTGTCAACAGTCTCCCTTGGCTCATGTGAAATACAGGCAGTTGTTTATATTTGGAGTGGTGATATTAAGAACAGATACTAATCTGTCCCCTGGCATCCTTCCAGGCAATTATCAGCAGAGTCAACGATGGAGAACTACATTAGACTATGACTGGATGGGCTAAAATACGATAACAGTTTATAGGCCTATACCAGGCAAGAAAAACAGCGTGAAGCATGATACTCCCAAGTCTGCAGGGCACTTAATGAAAATGATACACATGCAGTATGTTTGCATAGATAGAGAAGTTGTATCATTCTTTAAAAAACAACTTTGCTGAAAGGCTCTAGTGTGGGCTTTTCCATATTTGATTGACAGAACGTACAGGAGCATATAAGAAATCTCTTTGATTTTTTACTTTGATTGTCATTCTCTCAGTACTGACTATGCAGTTATGGTGTTTAGGTTCCTGTGAGAGCCACAAGCACGAGATGATAGGTTATGTAAAGAACTAGAGCCTCATCTGTCATAAATCAATGTAACAAAAGTGGATGGGACATTGTGTTCATCTCCACTGGTGACCTGAATTCCTGCATTCCTGCTCCAGGGACCTTTTATGGGGAAACTCATTTCACATTTGCTTTTACCTCATAGTAGGAAAGGCTGGATAGTGATGTGAAAGTTTGTGAGAGGAGTGGGGAGAAGATTTTAGTAAATTGCGTTGCCACAATCTGCACCAGTCCTGTACAGGAAAAGCCATTTCCTCACTTCCATTATTCACTTGATGTCGATAAATTGATTTTAGCCTAAAGTATCAATAAGTGAATTTCTAAAGCCTGTTTGTTTTAGCCATATGCCAATAGTGACATAAAGCAATATTAAATGCTTCAAGTATTACAGAACCTAGCAGACTGCTACCACCTTCCCTTCAAGTTAAGACACCAATGCAGTTGTTAACTCAAATACATTGAATAGATTTATGATGGTGGGCACTCAGAAGAGTAATTTTACAGCTTGAACTGTGTTTGAGGAGACAGATATTTAATAATAACTGCTAAATAGATGTCCAGTTTATGCAATGTTGGTAGTCACCTATGAGGAGCAGTGGATCTATGTAGTAGCTTGCATGACAGATTTTATTATTTTGTGGAGTTAATATCAGAACTCCAGCCTCTTGCCTTCAAGAGCAGCCATTTCTATGTCAAATATTTTCTTTAAAAATAATGCAAACACAATAAAGAGGTACTTCTGCAGGTCCAGCATGTAAACCTAAGGAACAGAACATAGCACGAAATAATGTAAAGCCATTGTGCAAATACAAAGGAGAAGAAGGTGTCAGGATTGCACAGAGTATTAGCACTGCCTTATGGCCACTTTTTTGATGAAAAATCCAGTTTGCTGGTACCTGCACTTCTCTGACTCCTCTGTACTAAAAGTGACATACTAAAAATTCATAATGTAATCAGCCACTATATAGCAGTATTCCTGCAAATGCCTTGGAGCGCTTTACAGTCATTAAAATCAAATTAAAATACTATCTCAATAAATGGAAGAATGTGCATAGTAATTCTCATCTGAATATTAATCCACTCTAAGTACTAGCTTCTTTCTGGAAAATGCTAATAAAGAAAACAACTGCTTTCCAAAAGAGTTTTTCTTCCTTCTCTTTGAACTATTCTGAAAGAGTGGCATTCTAAGACTGGATGCTGCACCAGCCTTCATAACTGCATAAGATCATCACAGTCCATAGAAATACTCAGGTACTTAAAGTTATGTTTAAACTTAATCAGTGTCTCAGGTGCATTTTACTCTTGCTAAGATGCTCTTGAAATAATACGAGCAAAATCAAAATAATTTATGCACTATTCACAGAACACAACTTTATTAATGGTTGCTTACTGTACACTGCGTATGCTAAGAAACCATCTCCAAGTATTTTTTTTTTTCCTTCTCTCAGTCCTAAGGCATTTGGTGTATTTGTTGCCTGGCAATATCTAACCACATCACAGCCATGAATCCCCTTATTTCCCTTGCTGAGTTTCTCCCCTGTCACACAGCATGTGCAGTAGCACTGACTTGGGGAGCTCAGATTAATCCAGCTAGTCTGGCTGGCTGTGGTCCCTGTGGTCATCTCTTTTTAGAGCAATATCATTCACTAGTATTTTTAACTAATGTTGGCTGTCAGTCTTCTTATTTGCTGGCGACTGCATGTGGAAGCTAGAAAGCAACAGCTAATGCTTTCCAATTTTCATCAGGATAAACAGCAATCATTTTGCAAAATACTTTCTTCCACAGTTGCTCAGCTGTTCTGCAAGAAAGCAGGTGACGTTTGACTGAAAGTAGGAAGCCTTCATGTTCTCTGAGCTGCGCTTTATTTACTATTTGCATTATGTATTAAATTATTGGCATGCATTCATGCATGACCTCTGCTAGATTGACTGAGCATTTTTTCCCCTCCATTTCTCTGCAACTCTATATTAAAACAGTTTTTGAGCAGAAATCAATCAAATGAGGAATGTGGTTTTTCAATGGGCCTCGCTTGATACCTGTGGGTGAAAAGACTTGCAAAGAAGTGATTATGTCTGCTCACTTAATTTTTATTTCTTGAGATTCATCTGCTAAAGAGAAGATTCACACTACCAATTTTTAAAAATATTTTGGGGCTTTTGAGATTTACTATTTTAGTGGGTTTTCCTTTAATTTCTAAAGTCAGTTCATTTTTTAGACTCTGCCCCCTAGTCATAGCTTTTCATTAAACAAAACCAAAACCAGCAGCTAAGACATAGTTAAAAAATGATATTAGAAAAAGCCAAAGTACAATAGTTTTTAGCTGAAATTAAAAAAAGCATTATGAATCAATTCAGCAAAGGAATGAAATTACACATTCAGCATGAATCAATCATTTGAGTAGAAGCTGATAGCATCCTGAGATAAATAACTCTATTGTTTATTGCTATGTGTTTATTTTCTCTTCAAAGCTTCTTCTTCAGGTCTCCTTACACAAACACCATCTGTGGTTTAACTGGGATTCTTTTTTGCCAGGAAGCAACATTGGATGAGGTGAGATCCTCTAGCTTTACAGTGTTTTGACTTGGAAACGCCAAAAGTGGAGGAGCAAAGAATGAACCACTCCTTTAGGGCCTATTAGCAGTGTACAACAATGTTCTCACACTACAGGAGATTAGGGCTAATACTTCATAATTAATGGGAGGTAATGTGGTGCTCTGGGGGCCTCCTAGCTGTAATTGATTCATGGTGCCTGGACTGAGTTTGCTCCCTGTATTCCGCATTCAGTTTCTAGAAGCACATTTGGTATTGAGATATGATCTCCTCTGTAATTCCCTCAGAGTCAACAGTCTGCACATGCAGAAAAACATGCCCTGCTCCTAACAGACCAAATTTCAGGAGTTTTGAAATGTTTTTTCTTTTGATTGTACCAGGTAATATTCTACACTTAGAAAGAAGCGATATTTGGCAGCTTTCAGAACAATTTTTAGGGTGACTGCAATATTTTCAAGGCTGTAAATCAAAGCAGAACTTGATCGTAAAGAAATTGCCAGTGACAATAGCGAACAATCTGTTATGATGATGAAGAAAGGGAAAAGAATCATCTTGCATCATTCCAGCTATTTACATTTTAGGTCAAGAAGATACCGACCTTCTTCTGAATGTAAATGAAGCCTGGGTTTTTGGTTATTCATATGAACAAAAAGTGAGTCCACTTCTATTGAATTATGCCTTGAGATTACAGATTAATGCAAGAGTCCTACCAGGCAATGTTTTATCCATTTTCTGGTAGAGAATCAAACACTTTTACATTTCCTACTGTTGTGAGACTGTGAAAAACTTGTGACAACAATGTTTAAATCCAGAAATAGTTTTACTTTGCTTGCTGTAAATTAAACATCACCTGTACACCCGAGTTTATGGTACTAATAATCCTAAATTTTTGAGCCATGATTTTCTCAGTGTTGAAACGCTTAGAAAACAGATTTAAAAGATGCTGAAGATTCCAGTCCACATGCAAGATATTAGACCCCAAGTTACTTCTATTTAAATTTTCCATTGTTAAAAAAGCAGGCAGTCCAACATGAACTTTAACAATTAAAAAACTTGCTGGTTTCCTGATGTGTCAAAATGTGGGTTATGATGTATGTTTCAGAACAAGTTCAAGATCTATATGAAATATATATGGCAAAATTTTGCATAGAGGCATCTTTTTACAGATAAATATTCAATCAACTTTAAAAATTAATTCCTTTCTGCAGTGTGACACTAGTGTAGGCCATCTGTAGATATGTCCTGTGGTTAATCAAGTGGCTAAAGGATGAAATACCTTGTGTTTTCATTTTCTCTTTCTTCTTTCTGACCTAAACCTTATTTCTATAAAGAAGTTATATTATTAAATGAAAAGTGCGTGTTTGCACAGTAACTTATTTCAATATACTTAATAAGAAAGCACATTTCGTAAAGAGGTGTAATAGAGGGTTGTTTTGCAGGTGTTATCTGTTATTTGCCATTTCAATTTGGCAGCACAAGCAACTGAGATGAAAACTTGCACATCTTTAAGCCTCCCTCATATTCTTTAGGAAGGCTTTAAGTATTATAAATACTATCTATATTTTAATAGATATATGAGGTTTTCTGAGCTTGTATTTGAAGTATTTGCTTTAATTGGCACAATTTTGATCTCATATTTACAATATTGCAGAACTGTGATGTCTCCTTTTTTTAAATGCAAATACCAACTGGGACAAATATAAATACTCTACCGTTTTATGTCTACTCACAATGGGTTTTTTAATGTCACAGTTGCTTCACCTTGCTTAGAACAGATAAAAATCTTGTCCAAATAAATTTAAAATTCCTGTCTGACATGATGCATGCCAAATATAGCTGAGCTAACAGTTAGTAAGAATGGGATGCAGCCTTGTGCATGAGCTAAGTACAGATACTCAATAAAAATACATGCTGGAAAGTGTCTCAGTTTATTTTTGACCAGTTTCACGGTGTGTTTTTTGTGTTTTCTCCTCTTTCTCATTTCTTTCCGCCTGTCTGCTTTTTTAGATTTTATTCTTCAGATATTTAAATAATTGCCAGTTTCTTTCTATCCAAATCAGCATCTACTTGACTGCTTATTTCATCAGTTAAACTAGAATGTCCACAGCTGTTTGATTTTCTTTCTTCTGCTTGTCTTGAGACCAACTCTGTCTGCTTTTTCAGTGGAATCCTTCTTTCTCCTCCTTATATCACAGCTTTTTAAATTCTGTTTCAAAGGAGACAGCAGCCTTAGAATTCATAATGTCACTTCCTCCTAAAATAATCCATTGAGAAAATCAAAGGAGGATGTTGAAAATCCGGTTAAAAGATCAGAAGGAGAAAAAAATCTTTTAACCATCTAATTCATTATTTTCTGCAGAGAGATAGAGATGAAAAATCACTGATGTTTCTGGGCTAAGTTAATCTCTTTGCTTGATTCTTGCATGCTTTGGGTCACACTATCAAATTAACATGACGTAGAAGTGAGAATAAAAAATGTTTAAAAAGGAAATATTCCTGCTACCTTTTGGATCCTTTCTTTCAGGCTGGCCTGGCAGGCCTTAGGACAAGGAATTCAGAGTGCTGTCCAAATAACAGTGAGCTGAATGAAACCTGGAACAATCCCCACTGGGAACAGGACTGAAGTGCGTCGTTCTGCCCTCATGGGCAATTGAGGTAATTTGGAATGCTGACAATAGGCTGTGAGAGTTGAACCACAGATTTAGGATAGAATGGAAAGGCTTGAGAGCGACCTAGGATCATGCATTCCTTATCAGACATCTTCAGTATTAATGTTTTGCTGTTTATCTGTAGGCAATGAGAAGGGGAGATAACATCTCTTGTCTCATGATTGCTATGTTTCCCCCTTTTTCTTATAAACCTCAAAAAAGGATGACTCTCTAATAATATTTAGAAAAGGAATAAACAAAATACCAATTTAATAAAACTGCGACTTTGTCTCTTTTCTCACAATTGAGACATTGTCAAGGAAATGAAGCGGAAACCAGGAATTGTCAGCTTTAGAGCTGCTTGTGAAGGGATAGGATGAATATATTCAAATTTTCAACTAGGCTTGAAACATGGATATAGACCTTCAGGCAATATGTGGTGGACTTCAGGTATGTGTTGCCAATGGCCATAGAAAGGGGCTCAGGGAGTTGGTTTTACTGGTCATATTCTTGCCTTGAAGGTCTCATACAAAGTTCCATCTGTCATGGATTCGATTTTCTCCTTGGAAATTGACTTTCACAACGTTATCATTGTTAAGTTACAAATAAGGTTTCCATAGTTCATGGAAAGCACCATTATTCAGATAGTGCCACAGGCCCAAAGAGCAGGCCAGTAATGCAATTTAGCTACTGAGAAACTGGGTTTAAAAGTGGGGGCTGGAACAAAGATGAAATGCAAGTGATGTTTTCAAGCTAAGTTCCAGTTCAGTGTAAATTGCGTGGAGGCAATTCGAAGAGCACAGCAAGCAGGATGGAGGTGATATGAAGGGTCTCTGAGGCAAAAGTAGTAAAATCCATGACTAGTCAAAAGGAATTGGCTGTGCTTAAGATCTGGGAATTTATGGAAAGTATAAAATGAGGTAATCAGCTGTGCCTGACCTTACATTGCCAAGGAACAACACTTGGAAACAAACAACTGCACAGGAACGTGGTCTCCCAAATGGCAAACCCAAAGAATCGATCGAGTCTCACATAGTTGTGGGTGCAATTATTTGTATTGCCTGTAGAGTTTATTTAGTGTGTGTGGTAGCTATTGATAATATTCACCAGGTGACTGGTGACATGTCACAATATTTCTATTTTGAACTGCTGTGATAAGTCAGATGCTTTCCCATGTTGAAGGGATTTTTCTTTGAGCAGTGATTTTTAGAATTTCAAAGGATACAGCTGTGAAAGAGAAATGCCATACAGTGCAGGCTGCAATAAAGTATACAAATGATCTAGCTACATGACCTTCAAAATTAACAATTAAATGAACTTCCTTTCCTCTCCTGTAAACTAGAATGTTTGATGGAGGCTGAGGAAACCTCACAGAAATTCACAATACTACATATATAATATTCTGTACAATACATGCTGTTTAGGTATTTTTTTTAATGTAACACTCTCAAGGAAAAAAGTCTAAGCTAAAGCCAGCTGCATTTTTTGGAATATGGCATCCAGCAGCTTGATCATGAGAAACGGATCCAACTTTCCTTTTATTAGTACATTTTCCCAATATTTTTAATGCCCATAGAATCTGATTTAGAGTTACTAGAAACTAAACCAGACACCACCTGAGGCCTCTTAGAGACTTGGGTGTGGGGGCTGAACCTCCAAGAGACATCTGAGGGTAATGATCATTGTATTGTGTGTTTCCTGTGAGCCACCTCACCAAAGAGTGCCTGCTGGCCAAACATTCCCAAAAGCTGAACTTCATCCCCCATCTCCAAAGCTTCTCAGTGGAAGGCAAGAGGGATCTCCCAGGGCAGTGTGAATGATGAGGAGAGGGGTTGAGAGGACATTTGTCCTCCCCAGCTGCTTTTCAAATGCAACATCTCAGCATCTTCATAGGTCCTGGATTCACTGAAATCCCATTTTTAAAGTGACACAGAAGGTCAAAGGAGAGGTGTGTTTTCCTATAGGATTACAGTGCCATATCAGTTTCTGTTAATAAAAACAAATAAAACTATCAAATTCGGTATTTAAATAGCATAGTACCTCTTTCTAAAGGATTCCTTTGATGCTACTTGGGAATGTTTAGGAAATGTTTATTTTTAGCATGTTAGGAGTTCATACTATTTCAAACTGAGCTCTCCCTACTTAATCTTCAATGATTTCATGTCACACTTAAAGAGAAAACCAAACTCTAATAGATGCTTTTAAATTCCAGCTTTATAAATTTTTGAAATATGTTTGAATCTTGTGCAACAAATTAAACAAAGATAACATTCTTGTCGCTGTATTGGGGTAGTACTTGACTTGCCAATGTGAATTCCATTTCTGCATAGTATTTGGTTGCTTCTCTGCTGTTTAAATAGCAAAGGTATGACTACGCAGAAGCAATGTCTATACAAATGTCTTTTTGAATAGTATTTTGAGAGCATTTCTGTTTCAGCATACCTTAGACATTGTAGCTCCTTGCAGATATGCTGGCATAAAACTGGTATATTTCCATATAATGAAAACTTTAAGGAGATCTAGAGGTAGCGGGCATAACACAGATTAATTATAGAAAAGCAATTTGGAAAGTTTGGCTAATTTTACTTGTTCTTTAAGTTTGCACCACTTAGGGTAATTCTAGAGGGAACATTCAAAGTACACTGTTGTACTGCCATTTCCAAACACTCTTTATTTATGGTGTCACTACTTTGGGCACAAGGCAGCTGTCTTGCAGGGAAAAGCAATAAGGACAAAGGTTATTTTTAAAATAACAGGAACTGGTTGATACACTTGGTTAATTGTTTAGGAAGCAGGCAGGTAATGGATAGCCATTCTTGAAAAGCATTGTGAATTTATTAATGTGGCAACCATTGTTAACTTGTCAGATGTCTCCTTAGATCACATCATTTTATAATCCAGTGGGTTAGGACAGATGTTACCTGCTATGGCACTTAAAGGCAATGCTAAAATATGCATCTGCCCCAGGGCTGGACTTTTACAGTTTCTAGGAAAAAGAAAAAAAGCAAAAAAGCAACTTTGACGAATTCAAGGCTTTGGAAAATTAAATAGAAGATGAGACTTAAAGAACAAAGAAAAAACCCACAAGGTGCTGCTGATTAGAATATAATATACACAGTGCAAGATGGAAATATTGATAAGATTAGCCAGGAAGATACCAAGCATGGTCACGAGATATAAAGGGATGCCTATAATGCATGATCTCCCCGTAACAGAGGAAATGGCATAATAGCAGATCTTATTACTAGTCATGCTATGGACACAATTGGATTAGATTAGAGCAATTGTCAATGCAGTCAAGCATCCTGGTGTCCTGCAGTGGGAAATGTGTCCCTCAGAAAAAACAATGTGAAGCCTTTATAAAGTCCTGAACTACACAGGGTTATTTTATTAGATGAATAAGACTTCCTGACCTGAGGCAAAAGTCATGTCATGACCTAACTCCAAAAGTAAAGTGTGTAGTAGTTCTGTATTCTCTAGGAAATGCTTGACTGAAGTCTCATCTTTCCTTTGATGTCTCCTAAACCACTTGTCCCAATGACATCTTGTGATAGCAAGTTTCATGCAAAGTTCCATAGCACTGTTTTATTTTCCTCACCCTGACTTTGTTTCCTGATTTGTCTACAATGTGTCACGTTTGTTTGGAGTATTTTTATAATTAAATTTATCCTGTCATAATAAAATTTTTCCTTTCACACCTTCTCAAAGTTGGCAATACTGCTCAGTGCAGTCATCACTGACTTGTTTTTATTTATGATGTAGTCTCTTCTTGAACTGTGCATAAACTACTTTTTAAATAATACTGTGGTTTGGCGCTGTCCATTGCAGATTAAAGTTTAGGCCAAAGGCATTAAAGCCCTTGCAGGTTGCAGGATTCTATGAAGAATTTCCTTGCCTTAATTTGGAGACACTCAGTTAAATGTGAGATTTTGAAATTCTCTATAAAATTTTCACAGAGGAAATGTTTAAATCATTTAAATAGTTTTCAAATTAGGCTAAAGAAACTATAGTGCACTTTTCTCATAAGCAAACTAAAATGGATTTAAAATTGCCTTCAAATCCTTTGATTGTCAAATTGTCCATATACACTATTAGCATATATTTTTACACATATCAATGAGAGTTATATCTCATTAATTTAAGGTTATGATGTGATGTTAATTTAGCCATAATGACAAAGTAGATGACAATCTTATTATTTACTTTGACTTTTAGAAGTACATGGCTAGTCCAGCAATCAGGAGTTTTCCTAAACAGTGGAGTGGGATGGTGCTTTTTGTGGACTATTAATCCCAACTATTTTTAATGTCTTCCATAACAAGTGTGCAATCACACTCTGTAAGTACTTAATTTCTTTCTAAAGAAGAAAAATAGCTTTGGTTAGTTTTGCCAGGTGCCAAAATTTGTGAAGCCAGTGATAAGAGGTGACTTGCACTCTTCAATAACAGGGGTTTTGTTACAGACATCACTCTACATGTCTGTTTCACATTTTAAATAAACCAGTTAGACTTTTATAACAGGTAAAAAGAGCCAAAGTTCTAATTAAATTTTAAATTAATTATTTTGTGATTTGTTTGTCTTGTGAGAAATTAGTTTATTTTCCAGAAGATATCTGTAGCCAGATAAATTTCCCTGATTAGGAGCAAGATAGGCACATATGAGTGAAATGGAAAATCATCCAGGCTACATTAGCCTAGCATAATTGTGCTAATAAATTTATATTATCCAATACATTCTGGGCATTGGAGAGCTGTTCTTTAAGGGTAATAAGAACAAAATCTCTAAATAAAACTTTTGAAGGGTCACATATCATAGAACCTGTTAGGATTGCAAGAAAGCCTGATCTGTGCAGCAATTAAGGGAAGACACAATAAAGGGAATGTATATGTCAGGGGAGAGGGAGGGAAAAATGAATAAACAAGTCTTATTCTTGTTATAGTTCCAAGACTATATAGTTGTGGTCATTTGAGGATTCAGGGCTCACATTTAAGCTGCTGCATACCCCTACCACGTGCTACAAGAACTGGGTACTTTGCATTTTTAACCTGGTTTTTAGATTTAGTGGCTAAACTTTTTTCCACAAGTGCTTAATGTATTTCACATCCAATGAATGATAGCTAAATTGAAGTTTAGAAAAAGTATCTGCCAAGTTAATGAAGTTATGCAAATATTAGGTTCATTCTAAGCACTTGCCATTATTTTTCTTTGACAAGGATTAGGGAAACACTGTTTATATTTTCTGTGTTAAAAAGTGCTTTAATGTCAGAACATTTATGCTTTTCTGGGTTTTGCAGTAAGAATAGGCTGCTTTCTTATCTTCTGATGCCGTAGTAAGGATATGAATGTAAAGCTAAAAGAATGCTGCCTGTCAATAGTGATTAATGTCAGCCTGAATTTGCCATGTGCCATTTTGAAGTCAGATTTTGTAGTACTTCAAAATTTAAAGAGCTCTAAGTTATTCTGATCTCATCTTGAATTAATAAAGAATTTAAAGTCAATAAACTTAAACGTTTAAAGGAAAAACACAGAAGAGTATTTTAAATATGTGTACTTGTGCACATATATATGCACATATTTTTTTCAACTTCTCTCCACTCACAACTCCCAGAAGATACTTGTTGCATCCTTATACATAATCAGATACTTATTAAATTAGTTAACTCTGTTTCAACCAGTGTAAAACTGCAAGTATAGATAAAAGCACTATTATATAAAACTGGTATATATTATGGGGCTGAGCCGTGAGACTAAAGTGCTATTACACCTGTCCTGATCTTACCCACCTCTTTAACCACTTTTATATTTTAAACAGCAGGCTTCAAATAACCCTAGATAAGAAATGTTATATAGTTGGTAATAATTGGATTTTAAGGTTGCAACATGAGATAGCAAGGAATTCTATAATGTACATAGAAAATGATGCTTAACCTTGAAATCCCATGAGCAGCACTCAAATGAGAGTTCCTAGTAACAATAAAATTACTGGTATTGCTGTAAAGACTCCCTACTTAGTTGAATCATATATATATAACCAGATAAACTGAGAAATTTACATTTTTATGTAGCTAAAATGACATTAACCTCTCATCTTCCTGAAGAAAGGTCATCTCTCTTGGCAGCATTGCCAGACTACATTGAATGTAGTTCACCTATGAATTAAACCTGAAACCGATACAGGATAAATTGCAGTCTCTGGAAATGCCCAACAGCAGTTTATGCAACAAGACTTAGACTAGGAACATATTTTGTCTACAAGACCTTCTAAAAAGAGTAGAGAAGTTCAAAGAAGACTTTGGAGATGAGGAGATGGCGGTGCCATTGCATTTTCCTTCAAAAGTTGTGAGAATTCCTTTGCACAAGCTAATTTAATCCTGAAGCAATTAATTTCCATCAGTTCAGATCTCAGTTAACAGTCAGTAATGACCTGCATGCATTAATCCATTGAATGAGTCTCTTTGAAGCATTTTTAATCAATTTATGAGCAGATGTACAATATGAGATTCTTTAACAAGAGATGCTTTACACTGAAATGCATGAACTGAGTCACCATGTGGGGGAAATTTAACGATATTGAGTCAAGTTAGTGGGCTTGTCAGCAACTGAAGGTGGTACCTGATCTGCTGAAATGGCATTTGTGTCTTCAGAGAGGTGAGACACCCTATAATTTAGTGGGAGATATGTCAAAACTAACTCCTGAATAGCATAGGGTTACACAAACTTCAGAAGAGGTGACTGAGTTTGAATGGATACCACAAATCACTCCTAAAAGTGAAATGTACCTCAGCAGGAAAAGCTTGTCTCTGCTGAGGGAGCTACTGCTGATGTGTGTATATCTAGAAATTTAAAAGGTAAAAGAAGATTTTTCCCCCAGAAATGATAATACATCAATTAATCTGGTAAAAGCAGCTAACTGAAAAACCAAAAATCCCTCAGAAGTGTGAAGAATTTGAAGCCAGGTCAGGCTCCAGCTTTCTAAAGTAAATCAGCACTTATAAGTGCTAGAATTATTTATACCACGCAGACCTGTATTGGGTGACAAGCACATTTTCTGCTCACAGATATGACTACAGAGTAGGCTAATTGCTGATATTCTGCACAGCTTTGGCAGTATCACCTGTGGTGACAAGTGCTATAAATTCTTATCCTCAGAATAAATCTCTTTAAAATTTGACACAGTTTAACACAGCCATCATGTTCTGGGAGAAGGGTTTGTGTGCAATGCATCACAAGTTCAGAAGTCCTATACTGCTGCCTCTAGATTTGTGAGCATGGGTGTTGGCTACCCATGAGCTTGACAGTCTTTTTTCAGTTTCAGTGAATACAAGTTGGCTGGGAATAACTTGCAGCTGGTACAGCTCTATTTTTAAATAAGAAATTAAAATTAGCCTTTCTGCTTCTCCTCAAAATTCCATCTGCTACAATTAATAACACTATTTCTAACTTGTCCTTTTAGCTAATTATATTTTTAGAAAGCCTCCATAAAAGGTTAGTGTGAAGAACTCACATTTTGCATTTTTGACAATCTGCTCGCAGAAAATGTGTTCCTTGATAATAACATGTAGGTCAAAAGGAATTTTATTTAAAACTTTCCAGCTAATACACAGTGCAGGAAGCACCCTCTAGCATGTAGTTGTTTTTGAGATATTGTTCAAGCCTTCATCCCCATTGCACAGTGCATTCCATGCTGGCACTCTTAAGGAGGCTGGAACTCAAAGATATCTGAAAAACTGAGCTCAGAAAAAATTGCCCACATTTCATCAATAATACATGTCTTCATCATCTACTTGTGTGACAAATATAAAACAATAATTGAAAGTACAGAGCAGCCTTTCAAAGATATTGTTGCTTTCTGTTCCTGATGCTCTAGTGGGTATTAAAGGTCCTTTCTAAATTAGGTCATGACCTTTGTTAAATTTTCTTATTTGGAAAATATTGGCCTTAACTCCATAAGGAATTTAATCTAGAGACTTCCAGTGAATTGTAGTAGTATATTTGTAGATGAAACTTCCACCCAGAAGTGATCCCAGGAAGCAGTTGACCATAGAATTGGCTGTACTGGGTCTGTTTTATGACAAATTTGTACAAATATCTTATAAAATGCTCTTTAATGAAAAAACTACCTTGTATTTCCAATACTAATTTTAAGGACATGTAGGATGACTGTAGGATTTCAATTACAGTGCACTTCTAAATGCTGAATAAGCCAGGTTTTTTGCTCAGTTTGAAAACAGAATTCTTCAGTATAAAATGTGAAAATTGAGCTTAATTGTGTTATCTTGTCCTGCTTGAGTCTCATGGACGTCAATTTTGCTGTTCATTTTTAGGAGAGGACTCGTAGAACAAATGCTATGGTTTTTATTCACCCTGTTGCAAATGCACAGATCTCAGTGACAATGCAGCACTAAAAACTCTGTTTTGTGCAGGTGACTCTGCAGGCACATAGAGCAGTATCCATTTACACTCAGTTCCACAACTCTACACTTGCTTTCAGGACCAGTTTTATAGAGAACACCACTGATGCTCCATATACTATCAACAATAATTCTCAAAATATCCACAGTACCTAAAAAAGAGTAGTGAAAATTACCCTTTTCTTTTTTGCAGTCTGAAAAATCTCCCCAAACTTTCACTGTTGATTCTGCAATCCCTTCCCTCTGTCATTGGTTATTATCTGACTTCAAGAATGAGAGTAGATGATGGGGAATCAGCACTCAAGCTGTGTGGATACCTGGGTATTGCCACTGCTGCCTGGGCAGTAGAGAAAAAACCCAAAACAGGGTGAGAAGTGCTCACTGTCACAGAACATAGAATGGTGAGGGCAGAGGTCCTGAGCCATGCTGTATTTGCATCTGCAAACCATAATAAATTTAAGAAACCAGCTGTTTATCTTTGAATAGTCTGCATGTAGTTAGCAAATTAAATCTGCAAGCACTTCACTGTCCTCTTTGCTGCCACTCAACTCCATTCTGCTGTGTATTGGAGTAATTCCAGTAAGTACCTTAGCTATTGCTGAGTAAATAAGTGAGTAAACACAATTACTGCTATAATAACCTGAGATCACATTTTCCAGTTTGATATTTTAATAAAGGAGAAATTCATTAGCACTCACCTAATGACTGTTCTCCTTTGCCTATGCCGAAATTACCATTCTTTTTAATTGATGGGAATTTCCTAAACAAAGGCATCAGTAAAGTTCACCTGCATAATATTGTTTTGATGGCATCTATTTAACAGCCCTTTTATAGTAACTTTTTAATATTTAAATCATTAAAATCACCTTCTTTGTTGATCATTTATTGGTTTGTAGAGTTTATATGACTTGTCTGGCACAAATGTTGGCCCTGGTTCTGAAATTTATGTATCTACTGCTAACCTTAAATATATACTTAACTGAAAATTAAATCAATGTTAATTAACAGTAAATGTGGGAATCTGAATTAAGTTGTTTTCCAAATAGAAGAACGCAAGATAGAAAAGTAAAGACAATTTGGAGGGTTAAAAAAAAGTGTTGCCTACAGTGAAATGAAGTTCAACAGTCTTTTTCAAACAGTGAGTGAATTGAGTTGACCCAGAGTGGTTCTGTCTCTGTTTTAGATCAACAAGAGCTGCCAGTTTCAGTTAGAGAAGTAAATATAACCTGTCTTTATGCAGGCGTGCAAGCCTTAATAAAGTTTAGAGTAAAAGCTGTCAAGGGCATAGTCTTGTTGCAGCATCAACAGATAACAGCAGCACAGAAGCAGTTACTGGCTCAGAAAAGGAAGGGAATCAACTACCTGTGTGCTGGGAAAATTTTGTCAGCTGCTGGTTTAATTCAGAGTCTTGGGTGTTGCCAAAGGACTGGCCTAGATTGCTATAAATTCCTGCAGCAACCCAGACTTCACATCTCTCTAGAAAGCCCTGGGAACAAAGAAATTAGAGATGTCAGAAACTACTGGGCAATGATGATGCCCATCTTCTGTTTTGTCCAAGAGACAGCTTCTTTTAAAGTGGATTTGCCACTCAGTTTTCTTACTAATTAAAAAGAAACACTCTGCAAAACCCTTGTTGCTCTATCCCTCCTACACTTCTGTGCTCTGGAGGTTTACATGTCTGATTCTTCCACAGTCCCTACTTATAAATCCACATTTCAAGGAGCTATAGAGAAATTCTCTAATTTCTTCCTACTGGCCACCACTTTTCTGTAAAGTGTTTTAAAAGAATAATTAAATTTTGATAAAGAATCCAATTATTCTTTATGGATCTGGGAAAGGGCAGTAGTGGTTTCTCCAGAGGTTTGATGACAAGTGCTCTCTGAAGAGGTCTGACAAAATAAATGTATTAGAGTCCATTGCCTCTGCCTCATGGCACAATAGTAAAGGAAGCCTGGCTGCCTAGCTTCTGTCATACCCAAATGTAGTTATATGGCATTCTTTAGGAAACCAGGTCTTCTGATATCATATGTACATCCCAGAACACCAAAACTTCCCATAGCACAGTACTTATGACATTTCTAGGATCCCAGTGCCTGACTGGTCTCATGATAATCTCAGGAAGAAATAAATTCCTTTAAGGACATTACTAAATGCCTTTATCAGGAGCTGAGTCCTTACAGTCAATAAATGTCATTGATGTAATCTTGCTTTCTGTAGCCAAGTAGTTTTCAAATATATTTTCATTTCAGTGAAATGATTCCTTATTGTACTTTCAAATTGGGTGAGAATTTGTTTAATCTAGGGTTTGTTTTCAATTTTTTACTATGGCTACTTTCTCCATTAACAATTCCTTACTTATGTATTATTTGCTCATTTTGGTAGGGTAGGATTTTCTGTAAGTCACTTTGAAGTTGGATGAGCAAATGACATTGTGAAGTTCCCATTTAAGTTTCATTCTCTCTGAACATCATCCCTCTTGATCATGGCTTATTTTTAATGTTTCCATTGGTGCAAGTCTTCAAAGGGCCATTGTTGTGCATGAGCATAGTGTGATCAGTATATTTCCCCTGGAGGAAAGATGGGGATGAGTACAGAAGGAACTCAGGATCTCAGGAGGAAATGCTTGTCCCACGAGCACGCCGTGTGGGGGGGGGGCAAAGGCACAGCTACACACAGGCAGGCCAAAGCACATGGGAGGAGTGAGATGCTTTGCACTGCCATAAGAAGGGAAATAACTGATGTTCATAAATTTGTCAAATATGTGCTTTCTTATGCAAATGGCTACTTATTGAGAGCTACACGGTGTTCCTGTGCCTCATACCCACTTCTTCAGGCTTCTGATTCTTGGTGACACAAGCTTTTCCTACGTGTTTGACAAACACGAGTATCAAGTTCACATTCATTTTTAAACTATATTTAGGTTATTTACAAACAAAACCCTTAAGTGCTCTTTCAGGGCAGAAGCTGAACACTCCAGGGATAGATTCACTCCCCATGAATAAATTAGTACCTGTAGATCAAGCCCTCAGAGGCAGAACTTGTGCCGCATCACAAGTGTTCTGTCAGGCAGCGAAGCAGAGACACCTGAAAATACAGGTCATTGTGGACAAAAAAGGTCTTACTTCTTATTAAAAACAGCAAACCTCTCTTTGCTGAGTGAAAAGAAAAGTCTATTAGAGATTGAAGTCATATTTCTGAATTTTGTGCTCTTGTGTTTAATCCCAAACTTCTTAAGGAGCACCTTTCAGAGCTCCTTAAGTGGTAGTGAATGCTGCTCACTCCTCTTGTTGAGGGACTTAACCTTACTGTTTTAATTTATGTTAAAATTTTTGCCTGTTTTTTACAATCTTTATATTATTTTTACTCAGGTTATTGCTTGTTACAACAGATTTCTCATGAGCAGCTATGCAGGTGTCTCAGGAAATTACATGACTGTGATAGCTGGAAACTTAACTCACCCCAGCAATTTCCAAAGCAGTTCTGGAGTTGATGGGAATTAGAAGTGACTTACAGAACACACTGTGCTATGTCATCTCTCTGTGTGCTGCATGGAAGTCTGTAGTTACTTTGGAAGCACATCAGAAGAAAAAACAATCTCTTCAGTAAATACCATTTATATTCACACGTGTGTTTGTTCACATATCTGTCTTCAGCACACAAACAAATACCTTTGTAAGAAACAGCCAGTGACATGCAAAATACACTGAGTTTTCTACTGTTTCACTAACCCTGAGAGAGTGAACTATACAAGGCAGCAATTGGATTTTGGATTTCTAAATAATTTACATGTATCTTGTGAGACTAATGAATGACTGGGTTTTGGTATCCATAAAACCCATAATGAATAAATAATATTGATGAAGTTAGCTGAAGTAGTAATACAAAGTATTACTGATACAAGGGCTGAGTTGGAGCTGCCTGGGTGTGTTGTATGTGAACTGTTGAATTGTATACCAGCTTGAGGGGAAAATCTGATTCTCCCAAAACTGAAAAGAGAAATTTCCTGTAACTCCAGGGGAAACAGGTTAATGTCCAAAATTAAAGTTAAGAGGCCCATGCAAACAGATTATCAATTATCAAACTGCTTCTGCTTAGGGAACCGTGCAGTGTATCTCACACACTGGTACCAACCTGTGCCTTTGGGTGACCACATTTTCCCTGAGTGCTCAGTCCCAAACCTCAGTGTCAGCAAAGTCCCCTGTGTTCCTTTGACAGATTTCAGATTGTGTTTTTATCTGCTTCAGAGCTGGTCATGGCTAATTTCCTAAGATTGCCTTTGTGCTATCAATAAAATCTCTTGTGTGCTGGTGTATTAATTGTTCTTGTGTGCAAATACAACCTTATAACAAGCTGTAAAGCCTTGAACAAATGCTTGCACATCATCAGTTTTCATTGTTCACTGAACAAATAAAAGATCATTAAAACATGTTAGTAATGTGTAGCAAATAATAATGTTTACTGAAGCAATCTAAAATAAATATTATTAATGAGCATTCTCATACTATATTAGTACAAATATGATCATTAACTTACCCTTTCTATACTTTTTATTGTGTTGTTGTTAAGTATGCAATAATGTGTTTTTAATGAACTCTTATTTACTGAGCAATGAAATAGGTTTGTTAATAAATTTAATTAGCCATGCAAAAATGTTAATTAGGGAAAAAAAAACAACACACAAAGAAAAATGACATCTGCATTGAATACTGCTGCTGCTGCAGCTCCTATTCAGAAAGGGTGCCAGGAGCTGCTCAGCCGACACTGACACAGACACTCAGGCAGGGCTGGAGCCCCTGTGTGTTCAGAGGTTGGGAATTTATTTATCACAGCGTTTATTTGGGAAGGTGCATTTCCATGGGGGCTCTGGCATTGTACCAGTGTCAAACCATGCCAGTGGCTCAGCCTGGCTCTGGGGCTGTGCAGCCCTGGGGCCGCAGGGATTCCACACTCCCTGCCAACCTTGGGACAGCTTCAGTTGTCAAACCAGTGCCGCAGACATCGCTGCGGGGTCTGGCTGTGATGGAAGAATTCTCAAAGGTTGACCTCGAGGTCACCTGTTTCAAACTGACACTATTTCTGAAGATAATATTTTTTTAAAGTCTGGGAGATTTATTCCGCTGGATTGTCCAAATTTTTTGTGTAAATTATTAGAAGACACAATGTAGGCACACTTTCTACATGGCATTCATTAGAAAATAAATTATTCTTCTTTTAAATTAGGATAATTGGATCAGGCAGCTAGATAGGCGAGTGTGATACTAACCATATGTTAATGCTTTTTTTCTGAGGCTGTTTTCTGACTAAAACACTCTATCATTGGCTTTATCAAGGAAAATTCAATGGTGCAGGCAGTGGAAAACATTTCATCTTGTTTGACAGATGCCAGTAGACACTATGCAACTTTTTTCTGCCCTATCTACATGCAAGGAAATACGATTTTTATTGTCGTTTTTGTTGTTTTCCTGTCCTCAGAAAATGGAAAATTGGAAAGAATGATTTCTCCATGAAGAAATCTTCACATAGTGAAGTTTCTACTGGATGGATTGAAAGTTTATTAATATTAATTGAGAGATTTCAGGAGTATATGTCAGGATAAAGATAAGTCATTCTGGTGAAATACAAATAACAAAAAAAAAAAATCAATCAAACCATTTAAATAAATGCATATCCTGATTATACTAAATTGTGCACTCTGTGTAAGAAGTTTTGCAATGTGGAATCCACTGTTTTCACGTGGATGGGATCCATGTTCTCATGTTCCCTCACCTCAGGTTATATTTACAACTTTTGCCATGCTTTTTTTAATCTTCATGTAAGATATAAATGTCTTAATTCAATTTGTTGACTTCCAGATGGCAGCAGTGACTCACTTTGGAGAATGGTCTAGCTCAGGATAACCATACTAGTGCTTAAAGAAATTTAATGTCATTCATATTTGTCACACAACACCTGAAAAATGGAATGTTGTATCTAAAAATTCATATGAGAGAGTGAGTTTCTGTAAATTTTCTTTAAGTAGCTTCTTTGAAAAGCCTTTTTTCCATTTACAGTATCAAAACCCAATGTGATAGGTTTTGGCCTTTAAAAAATGGTATGTTTTCATATTTAAATTAGGTATGTCAAGTACCATACTTCATCCTGATTTTGCTTTTTGGTTTTTTTTTCCTTTTTTGTGCAGTTGGTTAGGGGTGAATTTTTAGAGTTCTCTGTACCTTTAATGTGCATAACATTTAATTTATAAAAGATGGTGTGTAGTATACTCCTGCAGTTAATGTAATAGCTTGGCTACTAATGTTAATCATCAGTACACTTAAAAATGAGGATAATGCAAATGTACATACAAGTAAATTCACATTATGTGAGACTTGTATAACATTTATAATTAGGATTATTTTAAAAAATGCATGAAAACGCCAGGAGGAAATTTAAAGTGACATGTATTACTATTATGCAAATCCAGCACTTACTAAACTCTTTATTCTTAGACTAAAATCTGCTATCTAAATAATTGCTTACATCTGGAAATTATCACCAGCAGCCAAATTCTCTTCTCCCTTCCAACCCTTCCCTTGATCGTGTTTATTCAGTGCCACAACAGCGTTCAGCAGTGTTAATAAACACACTTAGTGTTCATTTGGTTAAGCTTCAGTACCACGAGCCTCTGGAATTAGCAATCAGTGGTTCCAAGGATTTAATACACACTGTAGTATGTTTAGCAGCTCTAGCAGAACCTCAGCTGAAAGAGCATGGAGCATTTCAAAACTCATTTGACATTTGTTACTTTTTTTCTTGGCGATGTTTGTCTGCTCATAAATCATTTTTAGCCTGATTTGGGCTTGAGCCTTCTTGTTTTGAAATAATAGCCATGGTGCTGCCCAGCAGAGGCAACACAAATAGATACCCAGAGTTAATTATTTGAGCAGGTAATGGGGACTTCCTCAGCAAGGGAAGCAAAATTATCCAGAGTTGATAATGGACAGAGATTCATTTAAGTGGCAGTTATAGATGGGGAAAGATAGAGAATAAACTTTCAAAACAAAGTTCAAAAGTATCAGACAAACATAAAATAAGTAGGCCAAGCAAACTCTGTAGCTGAAATCAGAGTGTTCCTGTTTCTACCTATAAAAAGATTGATCCACCATGCTCTGTACAGGTCCACAACACATACGGGTAGCAGCTGCTGCACAGTGAAACCCCCTGTATCAGTCACTGGAACTGAGCTACTGTGGCACTTCTGTGCCAGTACCTGTGGGGTCTGTAACTGTGAGGGCAAAAATCCCATTAGAATATGACTGTGTTGGGGTGAAAAATTTGCACCATTGTTCCAACTCTTGTGTTTGATGTGAAAAATGAGAAAAAAAAATGAAGAGCTGCTCTAATTAGAGCAGCTAATAGAAAACAAAATTTACTCAGAAAATTAATATTTAAAACTTTAAAATGTGATTTTAATTTTTTTTTAAAGTCCTTACACATGGGTCTATTAGAGGTTTCTATAATGATAGCTTGAAGTTTACCATTTAATATTTTCTTCAAAAGCAATCAAGAGTTGAATTCATTTGATATGGAGTTTGGATTCAATTTGCTTGACTCTCTTGCTGGCATTTGCACAGTTTTCATCTGAATGCATGCAAGATTGAGCAGTAACAACATATTTTTATGAACTACCAGAGGGCATTTCATTGGAACAAGTATTTGTGGCAAAGTAATTAAAGAGCAGATTTTACCACATGAACCCTCCAAACAGCCTCAGGTAAATATTCCCAAAAATGAACTCCCTGTATTATTTTAGCCAGATGAAGTGTCAACAGGACGACTGATTTTGAGACATATTTACAAAACAAAGGATCATATTTCCAGATGGCTGGGCTGCTACTGATCCCACTGGTACCAAAGCTGCTCTTGCATCACTGCTGTTCTGCCTCGTACATCTCCTGCTATTTTAAGTTCACCACATCCACTTTTGTAACTGTATGACTAAAACCAAGAACTTTGGAATGGAACTATGGTTGCATATGTGAAAAGGTGCAATTAATTAGGAGAAGCATGCCATCAAGCACAGGAGATTGAGAACCAACCTCCATCTACTGGTTTGGAAAAATTTCACTATCTCTAATAAAAGAATTTTTCTATCACTTAAACATTAAAAGAAAAAGAAAGAAAATATTAAATATACTAAATAATTTATCTGAGTTATTTAGTTTTATTCTATCACAGAGGCAAACCCTTTGTATTTAGATATATTCTATACTCATAATTTCTGGATATAGGTTTGATGCTGCAGTTGCTGTATCTGTAGAAGCTTAGCACATCTGCTATATGAATCTGGAATGAAAAAATATAGCCTTGCAATTCCCAGAAAATACTAGCACTTGTACCAGCTCAGTGTGGAAAAATGCCATAGACCTGGATCAAACTCACTTAAATCTAGCTAAATGTAAAACCACTGTGAAACCTGTCTGCATCAGACATTTATGTTTTGTCTACAGCCATGGAGATAGGGAAGGAGAGAAAACTCATCTTATTACATCGTGGTGCTCAAGATTTTTTGGCTGCATTACGTGTCGAGGTACTCTTTTCCTTTTAATTGAAGTCCAGGTCTCAGATGAAGCACTTGAAATGCAGATGGCTACAGCTGAAGGGCCTGACCAAAGAGTGCCATGGGCTTCACTTAGGATTGGAAAGAGGAAGATGTCAACCACTCTCTGTAAAATATGGCCCAACTTCTATTTTAAACAGTAGACTTTTAGAGGGAGGACACTTGTATCAGTTTTATCGAGCTTATTTTTAGAGGAATACCATGCAGCATACTTTCATTACTAAATTCTTCACCCTGGAAGCAGAAGACAATTTCATAATTGCTTAAAAAATTAAAAACCATTTTTGCAGTTTGCTTATTATCTTGTTGAATATTAGAACTCTGCTGGGAGAAGGGAGCTAAAGGAAGAGACACAGCTTTTGTCATCCCTCCTGCTAAGGGTAGCAATAAATACAAAGTGAAAAACATGACAAAAAGCATGGTCAAAGCTGTGTGTATAGGAGTTCTGAAGAAAAGCACATGCCAATCAAAAGAAATAAAATTAAAAAGCTGCAGCTCGGCATTTCTTCTGTTGCGACAAAACTTATCCTCCTTTCCACACAGTATAAATAGTAAGGATTCACTGACAGAAGGGAATTTCAGAAGCTAACAACTTCAAGACAGTTGATTCCTTAATGGCACCAAATGGAGCTTCAGTACAAGTTGGTCTGCCAGTTCAGAAATGTCACATAATGCAAACCTCTAATTTTCTCACAAGAAATAAAGGATGAATCACTGACTTCTGTTAGGAATCAGATTTTAAAATATCAACACTACATGTAACCTACATGGCAATTTGAATGTTTTTCTACATTTTGGCATTTAATCTCACTCTGCATGGTTTACAATCAAATGTTTGTGCTGATGTACTTTAACTTTTAACCTGACTTCTTCCATAATTGCTTGTACTCTGGGTGCATGTATGCGTGTGTATATCTCCCTGTCATTCTCTTTTTCAATCATTTTTAAAGCTGCTATCCAATTTTAGCTCAACTGAATAGAAAGATAAAAGTCTGAGATAAATTCAGCTCCCACAAGATTTAGAGGAATATCTAGCTGGAAGAAAGAGGAGGGGAAAGGCGAGGGGCAGATCTTTGTGGACATTCACCCCTGAGAATATAAAGCATATGGGGTTTCTACAGGACTGTGTGTAATACTGAGCTGGCCAGAATGGCAATAATAATATTTAACCAGAAAGTAAGACATACTAATAATTATTAACAGGGTCCTTGAAAACAAGAACAAGGGCAGGGACAGGTCAGTCTGTATTCATAGGGTCTCTTCACCTTGTAAGAGCATGAATGCAATTCTGCTTCATATTGATGGATGTAAGAGTCCCTTTAAATTTCCTTGGTAAATATACATGGCAGTCTAAGGCATATATAACACTTCTTATTTAACAAGGAAATTGCCAGAAAGAAAATCAACTCAGAAAATGATAATTGAGACTCTATATTAAAAATTATATGCTGGGTATTTTATTATTAATAGAACATTAACACTGTAAAAGTTGGAAAGTTGTCTTGTTAGTTGAAGGAGAAAAAGAGTCATAAATAAGGTAAAGTGACCTTTTTGAGCTGGATATTAATTTTAAAGAATGAACTACATTGTTATCATCTTACAGAAGTCTGTCAGCAATTTGGCACTTGCAAATTAGAGGCACCTAAGACCCACATGACAGTTTTTAATGTGCATGTACATAGGAGGCAGGTGCATATAGAGATGTGTACAGGAGGCAGAAGCCTTGACTTTCCAAAGGCAGGAAGATTAAAGGTAGGCTATTAGCAAGAAAATGGAACAAATAAAGCTGTGAGGAACTTTTCTTTAGCAGATAAATGAGGGTGTTTAGAAATATGGTAATAAGGTTTGAAAGAGAGTGGCAGTGTTTTGTAGCTGATAAATGCACAGCATAACAGATCATTATTTCACAACTCAGTGCAATCCTAAGCATGATACTTGTCTAATGAATGTAAAATTGTTTTCACTTAATTTTATACCAAATAAAACTTGCATAAACTATGTTATGTTTGCTAGGGGTTTATGCTACCCCACCCATTATGGTAAAGTACTTCTTGTCTTTTAATACATAAACAAATTATTCATATTAAAATTTATTTCAAAAAATATACCAAGTTACATAACTTTTATTTTCTTTCTTCACTGAAAGCAACCATCAAAGACTATGAAAAATATCCATTTTATTAACAAATTTATGAGTTCAGGACATAAAAGGAGGCAAATGTACCTAGGACAATAACATTTCTCAATAGTCACTATATTAATGATGCACATTTTTCACTGCACACTCAAACAACATTTTAAGGTCCACAGCATAATGACAGTTTATAAAATACTGAGAAGGAAAGCAGTAGTTTGAGTGAGTGCTGTAATTATTCCCTATAGCAGGTGTGTTCCCTTAGTTTTGTGAAAAGCTAATGAAGCCTTAGGACCTCTGTCTTATTTGAATTCAACAATGCTGCTTCAACAATTCAACTTTTCAAGCACCCAGGCAATAAGCTTAGTAGAGTTTCAAATATGAGTTAACTTCTTTATCAGCTAAGCAATTCTTCCTATGAGAGGATGCTTCTATATCTGTTGAAACTCTTCATTAGTAGAAGTTAAAATTGATGAAAACATTGAGAAATTATTTCAGACTGTTACTGCTTAAAGATGCAGGGTTTTATAAGTGCTTGGGAAGACAGTTTATTTCCCAGAATCAAAAAGACATGTTTGATATAAATAGTTTCTTATAATGCATTTAAAATTTTATTAACTTGTTGATCAGGAGAGGAATTGGCAAGGAATTATCCTTTACTGTCCCTGTAACCATGCAAGAGTATAATGGCATAAGAGCTGGCTAATTTTGAGTTTGGTTGTGTAACAATATCTCAGGGAAAAAAGATCTAATGGAATGATATTAGCGTATCTGTACATATATTGTGACAACTGTAGCCTCAAGGATGCATTTCTGCCACATTAACTCATTTCAGATTTCATTTACAATGTGGAAAGCCTGCAACTTGTGCTTTGAAAGGAATGTCCTAAAGCTAGGACCTATCAGTCTGGATAGCTCACCTTTTCCTTCTTGAGTTAAACAAGGATAAACAATGAAAATAAAGTATCTGAAATATGGAAGGAACCTGTAAAACAAACCTGGTTTCTCTCTCTCTCCCCCCCCCTATTTTTTTCCTTAGACAATTACAGAAGCATCTTTTAATAACAATAAATCTATTTAAATAATTGGATGTCAAATACTCGCCTGAAAATGTTCCTCTTCTAAGAAACTTATATTATGTGCCAGGAAAACAAAATCACTATCCTCTAGCACTGCATGATTACTGTTGTTACTGTTCTGCTGTTAACTTTGTGGTGACAGTATCTGGTTTAGAAAAAATAACAGAAAAAAGGAAAACAAGGCACTAAATCCTGAGCAATATGATTCAATGGCATCTGATTAGAACAGATTTAACATCACAGATCATCTGACCCATAAAATATCTGGAAACCATGCATCCATCTTTGCTTTGGAAAGAAGCACTACTGGTGCAAATTGGCAATCAGGCATTCTGACAAATATTGACATTTTCTAATAGTAACTACTGTAAACTCTGAAAGCATCTGCAAGAAGGATGCAAACATGAAATGCTGCCAGGAGTTGATAATAAAGTTGCCTTTAGTAGCTGTAAGTTACTGTGGCTGATGTGGATCTGCACTAGTGGCTCTTGAGTTTAGAGAGGCGATGCAAAGAGCAGAGCAAAATAGCAAACTCTAAACACTGTAGGTACCCATATTTTAGTTTATTCTCACTGAAAAACAATTTCCTGAGACTAAAACCTGCAGATCCTGGCTTCTGTTTCTGCAAATGTTTATACTGAATAAAGAATTTCATTTCCAAAGAACTAGCACTTGGGGAGGTTCAGATTAGATTTTAGGAAAACTTTTTTCACTGGAAGTAGGATCAGGTGTTGGCTGCTCAGGGAAGTGGTGAAATCACCATCCTGGGCAGTGTTCAAGGTTGTGTGAATGTGGCTCTTGGGGATGTGGTTTAGTCCAGGGTAGTATGTGTTAACAGCTGGATTTGATGATCTTAGATGGCTTTTCCAATGTTAATGATTCTGAAGTACTGCAGAATGGCTTTACTGCTGGAGAAAAATCCCAAAGAAAGATGCAACTAACAAAGAGTAATTGATACCCCCAGTTGCAGGGCAATTGCCTTTTATATGTGGAAATCACAGAAATCACTTAAAAGATTGCTTAAGGCCCAAAACTGACTGAACAGTGGACCTGGACTGCCATGTCTCCCTCATGGAATTGCAGTATCTTATCTGTATAAGCATTTTTCATGGAGCTGCTTCATTTGCAGTTTTTCATGTCTAGCTTCTGCAGCCTAAATGGATCTGTGACATTTGACAGCATACGCAGGTTTGGTACCTGAAAAACTACAAATACATCACAGTAAAAGAATGAGTAACCACCCGAGTATCTTTTGGGTTTCTAGAGCAGTTCGAGGGAAGGAGACATATCCGTATGGCAGTTCTAGTAGGCTTTGGAACAATGTGTTTCATAATCTTGATCTCCTGGGACTGATCAATAAGCCCTAAAAACCACAGAAAGCTCCGAGCAGGTGGGGAGGGGGCTTGTGTGTCGGATGCTCAGGGACCACTGCAGGGTGTGACCAACACAGGGGTGTGACCAGCGGGGCGGGGCTGCCTTTGTTCAGGGCAATCAGGCACCGATGGCATCAATCCCTGCTGCCAGTGCTCCTCCAGGAGCTCGGCAAGAGCCTGGATGTGTGCCTGGGGCAGCCGGGCAGGATGAACAGGCGGCTCAGCCCAACAAGGGCATAAACCCTAAACTGCCAAAGGGTTTTTAAAGAGAGCAAGGGATTCAGCTGGCTGGTACCTCCCTGCTCTTTTATAGTGTAGTGACAGCGTAATCCAGGGACTGGTACTAGAAATCACATGGGTATTGGGATTGAAGCATTTATTCCAGATTTTTTGCTAAGTGGTGATATACACTGTAGTGTATATAATTGTGGGATTATAATTGTAGAAAGTAAGGGCATATAGAACAATGGTCAGTGTATTAATGCTTAGGAAGAATACCTCCCTAAATTGCAGAAAAGTATATCTGGTGAGAAACTAGGAAGTCCTAAGCTTAAAAATGGAGCTCTGTGCATTGTCTCTTAAGGTTTACAAGCAAGTATTGTATTAAAAATAAGAGAGTGTTGTTTTAACCAAAAGTACGTGTATTTATAGTGATTGGATAGAAGTACTGTCAATATGCTTTTGCTTTGTGTGATTGGTCAAAAAGCTTTTAAAGTAAATTGTAACATTAAGTTCTTGGTCTGCTGCCTAGGATGTGACCTGCTGGCATCTTTCCATTGTCATAACCATGTAATGAGAGAGATGCTAAAAAATAAACAGCTCAAGATGCATTCAACAGCAGTCCCATCCCATTTGTGATTTGTACATAGCCCCCGGCCAGCGATATATAGTGACCTGCTAAATCAGAAATCCTTTGTAATATGTGTTATCTTTAAATAAGTACATTTTATATTAAATATAATCCCTTCCATGCATGGAATAGCCAAAATATTCTGGTCATAGAGTATTGAACTCTGACACCTTCATATAAAAAAAATCAGTCTAGTAATAGCTGGTAAAGCTGGAGAACTGTGTGAATAGATTTGTACATGATGCCAATGAGGATAAACGGCTCAGTAGCTTCTTTGTATTTCACTGTGTAACACAATTTTTCACAAAGTTTTAAGATAATATTCTTCTGAGTCACTGACCAGAACTTCCCTTATCTAAATGAGCTAGTAAAACAAACCTGACATCAAAGGTTGCAATTATTGTTCTGGGAAATGAAGGAGAAAGTGAAGCAGATTTAACATTTTAAAATGTACTTTATAGTTAAACACTACACTTTCCAAGTGTGAAATGGAGAATTAAATTCAGCATTAGGGGTCAAAAATAAGAAATTTTATCAAATTATTCCTTCCATCTAAAGAGTCAAGTAAATCCAGCTTTATTTTATTTCTGAACTATTTTAAACTTTATATCCTTTTGGATGCATTGGGGTATTAGTTAGAAGGATGGTGCTATGATTCTGTTTCTTATGTGAATGATGACATTTTTATGGTGACCACTGTTGCAACAATATGGCTATTCTGAGTCTATATTGAAATTCCTATATATGAACTCTGTGCAAAGACTATTAACTCCAAGTAAAGAAAGATAGAGCTTTTGAGACAAATATGTTAAGCTGGCATATTCAAAACCATTCATTTGGCAAAATTAGCTAGAAGATACAGGATACACTCATATTTAACTACTGAATAAGTAATGTAAATCTGTTTACAACTGTTTACAATATAGTGTAGCAGTATTTTCTTAAGAGATGCAAATATTATGTGTTGATGTTATTACTGCTTTTGTTTGTTTGAGTTGGTTTGGTTTATTTTAACTGAAAATAATCACAGTATATCATTAAAATGTTGCCATTGTTGCTCCTTTCAAAGTCAAAAAATTATATGTCATCAGTACCAGAAGAGTGTAGCTCAAAGCCTTCTTGTCTGTCCATTGAGTTTTGCAGGACTGACATCATTCTAAAATCAGTTTTGATGACTTGGTACAATGAGTTTCAGTCTACATCTGTGTGCATATTGCATCTTAGACTCTTCAAGGTTCAGGACAGGTTTTACTTCTAGATTCTGTCATCTAAATTTGAATTAATACAAAATTAGGAATTATATATATGTGCCACTATTTATTAATCCTGGCCTGTGTTGAATTACAGCTTTGCTTGTCAATGCAAATGCACATAAAGCACAGCTTACAATTCTACTGCCCCAGAACAACTTGGTAATTCCTGTCCCTTACAAGTTGCCCACTAGTTCCAGACTGTAAATATAGAAACAGTGTCATTCTCAAGTGTCCTGGGAAATGGGGTACTTCTGGTGTGAAAGCTGAACTGTTTACACTGCTCATCTGAGTTGTCTTTCTCTCTTCTGTATGTGTCTGTGTCCCTGTTAAAGATGTCTTTCCTTGTGCTTTACTCTTTTGAGGCAAGTACTGTGTGCAAGGGAATGAGGTGCCTCTGCCCCTTACAGGCATTGCCTGTTTCTTCAGGGACAGGATGAATAATGAGACACAGATTTAAATATTTTGCTGTATGTGGATGTATTTAGATCCTTTTTCAATTGGGGGGACTGCACACGATAAAAATACTTTTAGTATATCTGGTATCTGGTCAAATGTTTTGCAATGAACAATGTAGCTAGTTTTTGAGGGGGTTTTGGCATATGCTTATACTGGAGTGCTGATTTTTCATAAAAGGGCTAAGTTTGCTTAAATCTGTGCCTAAGTATAACTTTGAAACTATTTCTTAAGAGTATTATTTCTCTAGTCTGAACTAGAATTCTGTGATTGGTCTAAATCTAACGATTTTCTCTGACTGGATGACAGAGTTATGTTATGCAAGTTACTATTTCCTCTACCAGAACTGTATTCAACTTTGTACTGTTTTATGTTCAATCTCTTTTCCTGGCTAGAATTCAAGTCTCAGAGGATGGGGGAGCATTAGAAGTGTTACTCACTACTGGTTTTGGAGAAACTTTCATGAAACACAATAGGCATGACACAACTCTTATTAGTGTGCATGTGTTATTTAATTTCATAATTCAACTGTGCATAAATGTATACTTATACACTAAATAATCAGAAGTGATCTTTTGTATAATTTATACTTTGAGTATCAAAGAGAAGTCGCTTTATAGTGGATTGCTTGTCCATCTTCTGGATATCAGACAGCTTGTACATTTAAAACCAGAGGCAGTGATTGTAGTGGACTCTTCTATCCCTTTCTTTTGTCTTCCTCTAGGTAGAATTGTAGGTCAAAGGGCATCCTGGCAGAAAATGTCTCTGTCTCTAAATGACTCTATCTCTCTAAATGTATATAAAAAAGAACGGGGATAGAAAATAATTTACAATTTAAAATAAGTAGGAAAATTGCCATGCTTGGTGTTAAAACTTTAATATTTCTAATAGACTATGAACTTTGTACTTAAATTTAGCATTTTAACATCTCTGCAACTTATAGATCAGTTTTCAATGCAATATATTTTCTGCAGATCACTACAGTTAGTCTTTGCTTGATATTACCTTTTAAATTATTGAGGCAGTTTCATACAATGCATCACCTTTATTCATTATTAAGAAGGCAGGCCACAGAAATCCCATATTTTCACTTGGGTGCTATTAATAACAAGAAGGGAGCTAACCAAGGCAGGATAAGAATAAGGATTGTACAGAGAGAGAACATTTCAGCTGAATTTTCTTCTTCACTGGAGAAAAAATGATAAACATTTAAATCAACATAACAAAAATACTGGAATGAATAAGCTGCAGATGTAATTGAACTATTGATTATTTTCTTATTTTTTAGCTAACATTTTAAAAAATACATAACTGCTAATGTACTAGCAACAGAACTGATAATACTTCTATTATCCTGAATTAAAAAATGTAATTTTTTTTTCTTAAACAGATGAGACGAGAAAATAATTTCAAATATATGTAGGGTTTCCATATTCATTGGATTGTACATGATGTTTGTAGAACTTTTATTTATTTATTTACTCATAATTTTTATGTATATTATATTCTAAGGTAAATGACAAGAATATTCAGAAGATAAATGTTTGCTTATAACCTTACCTTTTTATATACTTTAACCCTTTTTTTTCATGAGGCATTCAGAGTTCTGCACTGACATTAAAAGTTGAAAACCTCTTTGCAAGGTTTTGGGTTTTTTTAGAAGTAATTTTTTCCTTTTCATCTTGTCTGCATCTTTAATATATTTTTACTTGCTTCATCATGAACATTCATGCTGTATATTATTAATGCAACAGTAATCTTTCATGTGGACAAGAACAATTCCCATGTAGATAGTAGGATTCATTATTCACTTAAAGAGTGTTGCCTTCTTTTGAGTGAACATCACTTTACTCAATCAAGCAGCAGAAGAAGTGCAATGGAATTCAGAGGTTTGAACATGAGAAGCTGCAGCAATAAGTTTCTCAAAACATAATGAAAGCCAAATCTTGAAAAAAAGCTACGGCTGAATTATAGCTTAATGTTTTATTTGTCATAATGAAGAAATTTATAAAAGTATAAATCTGAATGTGAAATTACTTTAGAATCAAAAGGGGAAATATTAATTAGATCATCTTTCCTATCCATGTCTGCTGAGAAAAACAGGTAATGGTGGATTTGTTTTCAAAATCATCTTATTTCCTACCTCAGGTATAGTGAAAACAGGTAATAATAGGTAATATTTTATTGACCATTTCAGACTGTTCATTTACTGTTAAAAGTCTTTAGGGGAGCTAATACAGAAGCTGTTATTTCAGTGAAGCTAGAGCATGACTTTGGCTGAAAGGTAAATTGAGCTTGTTGCATGATGGGGAGTCAGCATGAGCTGCCCAGCCTCAGATAAGATTTCTCATGATTGCTTATGTAACATGTTGACCTTGGAATAATTTCCTGCCAGCCACAGTGAGATTTTTGACTTGACAGTTTTTACACAGTTAAGGTTTGCATTAAATTATTGAGGTATCTGGAGGCTCAGTTGCTTTAATTTTATATTGCTGATAAAATAAGGAGCATTTTAGACAACTCAAGTCCTTAGTAACTACATCCCTTCTTTGGAGCATTTGGTATTAAGAACCTCTGCTTTTCAGCTAAAATGAAACTGCCAGCTCTATAACTAAAGTGTATTGAAGTTATCAAGGTACAACAGACACATTTCCACACATTTTGCTTATGCAGCAAGGATTGGTAGAAAAGATAAGAGCAAAATTATGGGATCCTTCTGTCCTGTGTGTCCTTCATGAGTTTTGCAAGTTACTAAGTATTTCTCTGGGCGTTTTTTGGAAGAAAAGAGAAAGAAAGGGAAATCTTTCTTTGCTCCCTCCTCTATTAACTTTTAGCTAGATCCTTTGAGAACAACATTTCAATCACATTCTTTTTTTATCTTGAACTACCATTAAAATTTTATGGTATTATTTAGTTCTCTTTTGTGTATATGTGTGTTTTGGTGGTTTTTGGGTATTTTTTTTTTGTATTACCCATGAATTCATTTAATTGGGTCAGAATCTACATCATCCTCATTTGATTAGGCTTTAGGACTTGGTGCTATACTGGAAAATCCCAAGATTAGAAGATTAGAGTTAAACACTTGGGGGAAAAATATGTCTGCAAATCCTAGACAAATCTATTTGCAAACCATCAGATGGAATTATTCTGAATTGCTTTATCAGTTTTACTGACACCAGTGAAGATTGTTTCTCATGGTAAAACCCTCAATCAGATCAGGTGGGCTGAATATAGTACAGCAGAAGGATATCCATTTGTCCTTGTCAGGGTACTCGTAGTCACGTGTTCCTGGGAATAAGTACAGACGGACTAGCAAGAAGAAAACTGAGAGTATTGCCAAATCCCCTGACACTGCTGCTGGATCTGCTGGGGACTATCCTTGCTGATCAGCACAGCAGGCCTCTAATATCTTATTTTCAAGTAAAAACCTGGAAAAAATGGTGTTCTGTACTAAAACTGACTACAAAGCCAATGATAGCACGGTTATAGAAAAATGTGAGTGATCAAATAAGAGCACAACAATGATGATAAAAGACTAAAGTACTCTAAGAAATGTTGTTTATATTCTTTTGTAAGTGGAGGAAGTTCTGCTGCGTATTCAAAACTCTTGGTTTCCTCCTCTCCATTAAAACATATAAATAATAATGGTAAACAAATAATCACCTGTTTGTTCTTCAGTTCTGTGGTATTATAAACAGGTGCTGAGTGAAATAAGAAAAATCTGTGATGAACATAAACACTGAAAGAATATGGAATATGCAGGAATTACAGGGACTTATCATGTTCAATAATGAATGTCAGGAATTGCTCAGTGTTTCCACTAGATCATTCTATCCTATTCACCATGTCCAAAGGTAAAAATCTTTCATTTTGGATGGTGTTAGAAGATGGATAAATTTGCTGTTGGAGTTTTCACATGGACTTCACAGCACTCTGGATGCAAAAACTATCGGATTGCCTGAGAAAAATTGTGACTAGGAGCAGTTCTTTTGGGGTAAACAATGGTAAATAGTTTATTTTTGGGGAAACAAACAAACATTCAAAACCCCAAGCACAATACCTCCTTTCTGCAGAATGTGCTCTTGTCTCTGGACTGATGTTTTGGGATCCAATGGATCTCTAATAGGTATGCATGGGTAATGCTAATATAACATCTGTGTTCTGTTCAGATTGTGTCTGCTGAGAAACTTGATTTTAACTTTGATGGCCACTTTTATCTTTCTTCTTGATCTGAGACTCTTGAAAGTACACAGAGAAAAGCAAGTTTTTAGGCTTTAGATATCAACCACTGCTCTTAAACTGCAAGCTGTAACTGAAGGCCATCTGTGGAACATGGGTGGTGCTCTTTGGTTGGTTTGTGCTCTGTGCAGAGGCTTGCACAGATGGCAGAACAAGAATGAGCCTTCTGCTGCCTGTCTGGGAATTGTTTCCCTCTCTCTCAGCAGCAATGCCATGCACCACAGAAAGAACAGGGGTGTTCAGAAACTCAGGACTGAATCTGCACATCAGTATTGCTATGGAGTTTCCAAGGGGGCACCAAAAGGGCAGCAAAGTCTGCATCGTTCTATGAACTGCTTCTGACAGGAGTCCTTAAAAGCAAAATGTGGTTTAATCTTGGTAAGGTCATGAGACCACTATAAAAAAAAAAATGAAAGTCTGCCTTTTCCTTCCTCCTTCCTGGCATGGAGAACACTAGGTTTTTAAGCACAGAATAAATGCTTCTTTTTAAAAAAAGACAAGAAAAACTTGGGTAGGGGGTGGCTGGGGAGGGTTCATCTTCAAGTCAGCACATGTAACACAAAACAAGAGTTTGCAGATCTGTTGAGGCAGAAAATGCCATTTACATAGACTTTGTCAAAGTAAAACCATGCTGTCAGAAGTAGTAGAATTTAAAATTTCAACTCCGTGATTCATCCAGTGGTTCTATTTTTCCAATCTGTTCAATGCTCTGCAACCCTCCATCTCTTATGGAAAGTCTCATCCATTTAGAACTGCTTTCCTTTCTTTGTCTTCCTTCCTTGTGGCACTGAACCACTTCATCTCTTGAGATCCCACTACCTCCCTGTGCTGCTAACACACCCATTCCTTTCCCCCCTCTGCTGGCACAGCTCCCTCCACCTGCATTTCCCCTTCTCCTGGATTCCAGCTTCCTCTTCTTATGCTTATTCTTTCTTAGCTATTGCCTATAACTCCCCCAATGTGTCCAGCCTTCTACTCCTTTTTTTTTTTTTTTTTCTCCTGCCCTTCACCTGAGAATACTTTGTTACGCTGTGTTATACAGCAATACTTGGTCTGTCATGGGACCCTTTCATTTCCCAGTCTTCAGTGACAGTCTGAAACAAATCTGTCCTAACCAAAGGTAAGGGAAAATCTCCACCATCCCTCTTTTATTTTGCTGTTAGCACAGCTGCAGGGTGTAGCTGTGGAGGAGCCATGGCTCTGTCTGATATGGAGACTCCTTAGTATTTCATTTTGGTTAGCAAGTTAAATCCAGGATGCCTTTTTCCAGCTATGAGATGTGTAATTCGTTGCTGCAAAAAAGAACTCCAGTGTGTGAAAATGGAGCATAAAAGGTTTTGGTTTTTTTTTTACTGTTTCACTCAGTCAAAAATGTGATTACCTGCTTATTAAATTAGCACAGGTTTGAACCATTAGAACAGATCTTAGTCTTTCCCTTAATTGAAGTAGATTTTGTAATGATGGCTTTGAAAATTTTTTGTGATTTTTGTTATAACAGTCCAGTATATCCAAACCAGGGAACGCAGTATTTTAGAGTCAGGACTGAAACAAACCACAAACGCTATTAATAGAGACCTGCTGCCACTGAGAATACAGACTGAGATGACTGTTGGAAACCCAGGAACCATTTTCTAAGCAGGCAGCCTGTCAAAACAAACTGGACTGCTGGAACACCACCCTGAGAAGATTAATGCCCAACCATTGGGTTTAATTTAAGCTGAGCTTTCTAGACAAGCTCAAAGGTCTCTGACCCGTAGTTCCCAGTGAAAGTGAATCCCTGACTTCCTAAGCCTTATTGAAAATCCTAGCATGAGGTTGTTTAAAGTCTGGCTTCTGACTGTCCTCAGTGTTTGCGCAGATATGTTACACATCCTTCCTCACTGCCTCCACACTGGGATGTGCACAGGAGAGGAAATGACCAAACTCTGGCCATAGCTACCTCGGGGAAGAACACCTTAAAAATATAGTTTCAATGTCAAGTGAATTTCTGCTTTTATGTGTCCATCCCAGGCAGTGGGGATGCCTTTTAAAGGAAATCAGCTGTCAGAAACGTCATCACTAAATGCCTGTTGATAGAGTGGGGTTTGTTTTTGACACCTTTTTAGGAGAAAGTCCCATCATCTCATCTGCCACCAGGCCATAAGCAGCCATATGATTTCTTTTGATACCTGCTTCCCTGAAGAGAATTCCCTGTAACAACTGCAAAGTTGGACTGGTTCTTTCATGTTCTATAGGAGCCTGACTCAAGTCAGTGGGGACCAGAGGAGGCCCCAGGATGCTAACAGACAATAAGCCCCTGTAAAGGAATTGCATTTTACTCTTTTTTGGATTAAGCTATGTTTTCATCTTTTGTGCTAACACATACTGGTTCTATTCTTTGAGCAGAATAACCCAGAACTCCTTTAAGTCCTTATGCCTTTATTACCATTTAGGTCTCATGATAGATGCATTATTTATACATGTTTCTAAGGGTCACGATGTTTTCATATGGTTTTTTTTTTAGGGAGGGGTTATATAGCAGATATTATGGGGTCAGCTAGCTTCAAAATCCAGGACTGATTATTCAAAGATTAGGACTTGTTGATGTAATAACTACAAAAATAGATGAGAGTCCTTGTTTCAATGGGGCAAGGATAACATATGCACAACTAAATCTTTTACATTATGTTGTAGGAGCATATATTTCTTCACACAATCAAAAAAAAAAAAAAAGAAAAAAAAGAAAAAAAAAAGAAAAATAGGGGCTCTTAAGAGCACTTGACAGACCCCTGATTGGTGCCAGATTAATTTAGTGAAGCACAGCACAGTGCCACTAATACTAATCCCTTTGCTAAACCTCTACTCAGTCCCTTAAAGCCTTTACCTTTTTGCAGTGTCTGGGTATGTAAAATCATACGAGATAAGGAAAAGGGGACAGTGAAGCACTCAAAAAGCTGCGTGAAGCTAATCAGTGATCATCTTTCAGTGGCTTCAGAGGTGCAAGCTTGCCATAGCTGCTTAGTGTTGTTACAGGCACTGCTGTATTTACAGCCTTCCAAATTTTAACTTGGGCAGAGCGCATACACTTTTGAAAAGTTTAGAGATGGAAGTAAAGCTTCTTTCATAATTACAGTAGGATTCATGAGATGAAAAATTACTTCCTCAGAATTTTTGTATTATCTGGGTTTTTATAGGAATATGACATGTCCATAAATCTCTCATTTTGCACTCATTCTATTATTGTTTGAAATTGAGAATGCAATGAAGATACTGATACGTTTGAAGCTGTCTGTGTCAAATCATCTCCAGAGCTCTGTATCTTGCAGAATTTAACCCTCTTGTAGCATAAATCTCCTCTCTTGAACTGTAGAGAAGTGCCCTGAGCTAATGATACTTTTTTCATCCATATATGTGTTCTGTCACATGTATCTGCATGTTTGCTGCATGACTTGATTTGTGACTTTTTTTCTCTTTATGAATACTCTCCTGGTGATGTTCTAGAGAAAAATATGGTGAGATTTTTTTTAAGTGTAGTTGAAAATACTTTTGTTCAAATTCTGTGATACTGAATTGAATCACAGCTTTATTTATTGAATGCTCCTGTACATATTTACACCAAATGAAGGCCTGACATTAAGTGTTAGATTTGAAGATTAAAGAAACAAGTATGTAAGTCATTTAAAGAACTTTCTAACATGCAATGCATATACATTAGTGTTTCTCTTTCTCAGTTAAACTTGTTATGAAAAAAACTTTATATGAAGATGTATTAAATATTGTAATGTTATTGACATTTTTATTAGTAGTATTATAGGTGGTGTTGCTACAGAGATGAGAAAATGTAAGTTCAAGAGTTCAATGAACTGCATTATAGGTGTGCTGGTAAGAAACCATTAGATGGAAAAGGCTTTGGTGACATATGCTGCTCAAAAATTGAAAAAAAAAATAAAAAAAGGTATTTTTAATGAGGTTAAATGTGCAGCCTATGACTGTTTTGGATGAGCAGTGAAGAATGTTACTATAGTACCTTCCATAGTAAATATATCTAGTAAAATAATAACATTTTAATGAACTCTGTTGTAAGTGAAATATAAGTAATTAAAGTAGCTAATAAGAGTTTAACTCTGGAGTGTTAAACAAAACAGTTACATTACCCACTAGAAAATATATATAAAAGAAACTATTTGTACAGTCTTTGATCCATTTAATAATGAATATAACATTACTGATGACCCCTAGTTAGTACCTGGGCTATATTTAACCATGCAGTCTACATATAGAGTCACACTCCCTGGGGAGTATCATCCTGTTGGTCACAAATGATAACTGAGTACTTTGTGCCAAGTTAAGTAGACAAAATCTCGCAATTTTTCACAGTGCTGTGATTTCTCTGAGGATGTGTGCAGGTGGCAGGGGAGATGCAGCACAGGAACCTGTCTGCAGCGTGCCCTGGCTTCCCTGCGGCCCACAAGCCCAGAATAAACAAGGGAATAATTTCAAGGAGCTTCCGCTGTGGTTCCTGCAGTTAAAACAGTGTAAATGTCTTCATTTGTTCCACTTTGGAAGTCTTTGCATTAGTGTAATCCTGCTTTCAGCTTTGTTCTCTCCTCTCAGCTCACAAGAGAAGAGTGTGAGAAGCGTTGTGGGGCACAAGAGCATTGAAGCAAATCTAAGAGTAACCTGAAGCCAACACAGCAGGAGCACCTTAGTGCCATTCATCTACTTATTACAATTTCTTGTTAAAAGCTTCCAACCAGGATCAATTGCATCTCAGCACATGCTCTTGCTGTCAGCACAGGGAATACGGAGTTTTGTTTTGTTAGACTTGTTCATCATGATTCAGGCACTACATTTTCTCAGGAAAAATACACAAATGTGTATTAACAATGTAAGAGCCTCTTTCTAACCTATTGCCACTCATGCATTTTCAAGGCTTACATGACATAGGCCATCAGCAGATCTCAATAATGTCTCTGTTCTTTAGCTATCTAAAAGGTTAGATGAAGGGCAAGGTTTCCAGTCTCCACCTCTTGTGTGAGCTGCCTTGTTCATACTGTTAGCAAAGCACTACTTCAATGTTAGACTGAGTTCGGTCAGGTGAAGGATAGCCTTGTATTACTTCTGCTTGAGAAGGTTTGTTGTTTTTACTGGGAACTACAGCAGCATTAATAAGAGAACTTTAAATTATCTGTATCTGCTCCAGGAGCAGCTCTTTGCTGCTGCTGTTGTAGGAAGCAATTGCTGCAAGTCCAAAACATTCCCAGTCATTCAGTAGAGTATGCTGAACAGTATGGGAAATGAAAAGATACTGATCTAACAAATGTTTGGTGGTAGCAATCTATAAGTCATGGGAAGGAGGTCAATGCTACCTACTTATACATTATATATTTGCAGAGCCTGCCTTTTACGTAATTAAATCCATATTACTTAATTAGTATTGAGACATGAAGGAGGAATAGATATGTATCTCCTCTGAGATCCAATTTTGCTAAAACAAAAGGAGCCAGAGGAAGTTGACAGTAATAGAAATTTATTAACAATTTTCCAGTTTGGCATCTGATAAGTAGGCAAAAAATTCTATTCACTAAAGTAAAAGCATCAGCCAAGGGCTTAGAACATACTTCATGGTGACAGGTATTTAAAATTTGGCAAGCAAAGCAGGCTTGGACTGAGCAGAGAGACTAGAAATATAAGGAGAAAGTCTTTCAATTTATTTACACTACATAAAATGCTTTGATTTAGTACTTCCCTTTACAAAAAGAGTGTTACAAACATTAAATCCTGTGTGTGGTCCCTGTCCTCACAATATCACTTCACTTCCAGAACCACTCAAGATGGATCTTTTATTTGTGCAAAGCAGAATGTGATCTCTTATTTGTTGAAAGCATCCCATTATCTTTTTGGATAAGAAAGTTTTACCACACAGATCAGGGCCTGTCAAAAAAATACCATATTAAACCAATTTATTTATATTGTTCCTTTTTACTTGCATGAACATTAAGAAAGACTTTAGGTCTTAGTCATTAGGTGCTTGAAAGTCACTTTTGCCAGCTGAGGCACAAGGTCTCGCAGACATGCTGTGAAGAAAATCTTTCAAAAGAAGAAAAATACATTTCAATGTTGCAAGAAATTGAAGGGGTTTTAAAATAAAAATTGCAGTTATCAGAATAGTTGCGTCTCTTCAGACATTGCTTCTGACCTTGCTGTTGAATCTCCATACACTGCTCAGTGTTTTCAGCCCTCTGATTTGCTGTAGGTAAGCAGAAATAATTTTTTTTTGTGTGGTGCTTAGGCTGTTTCCAATTAGTTTTCTGGTTTTGCTCTTCTCAATGTGTAGAACATTGTTACTGATGCCTCTTGCATGGGCTGTTTCCTGATGCTCTTTACTGGTGTACAGGGAAATGAGGGGATGTTGCAATTCCCTTTCCTTTGCTCACGTAGCAGGCAAAACACAGACACCCACACGTTTACACCAAGCTAAATTCCTCACTTTTGTACTCAAATCTATTTAAACTGTTCCCAGCGTGCAACAGGAACTTCATTGAGGGCGGGGGATGGGGAAGTATAAACTGAATATGCACTTAATTAAATTTAGAGTAGCAGATTGGAACTCTTCTTTGGACAACTATTTGTAGCTAAATTTCAAGCAATTTTTACACTGATTATTTCTGGATGTAGACAGCAGAGGCTGCATAATGACACCCTCATGATTAGCAAGTGAAGAGACTGCAAACTATATTTTACTGTTATAGGGTAAATGATTAGAAATTAACCAACATGCTGATGTGGGTTTCATTTCACTAAGTAGTATTTCATCAAGCTGCAGTAAGATTTTAATTAGAACTCATTGAGGGTAGTGTTGCATTCAGAATACAAAAATGAAAATGTTAAACCATTCGTCAAATAATTTAGTTCAACACTCTCTCTCACAAATAATGTTTTTGTGTTAGGGAAAGCTGTTTGGTTACTATCCTGATAGTGAAATTTAGGTGGTAACTTATTTTGGATTAAAAAAAAAAAATCACAAACCCAAAAATTAAACCAAAATTAGTGTCCCCCACAGATAAGCTACTCTGACTGCATTTTTTTCCTATTTTAAACAATAATGAGCCAATGAAGCTATTAGGGTTATCAAAAATTGTCTAAATACAGACAAAGCAATTAATTTCCCAGCATTTTTCATGCTTTTGTATCATAATGATCTGTGACAGGGAAATACGTGGTATCATTAGAAAATAAATCTGTGATTTTCAAAAAATCCTAGCATCAGAATTACTCTACTAGTACAGAAGGCAGAAGAATATGAATCAAATAAACATAGTTGTTGGTCATTTTACTGAAAAACACCTATGTAGATAATTCCCTCTTAAAGGAGTAACTTTTAAAACTCAAAGTTAATCCATTTCTTTAGCAATAATTGATGCCATTAGTTATAAAACATATAAACAACCCCTAATCTATAGGAATGTCTGCTCAAGGAGCTGTGTAAATTTGCATTGGGAACTCAACTGCATCCTGCAGCCATCATTCCAAGCACAAATAAAGGTACTATGAATTGGGAAACTGTGATGTTTGAGCTATGAAACATCACACACCTTCCCCTCTGCCTGATGTCTGTTCCACCCTTTGTCACTTCCCAGGGCAGGGACATAAGATGCTGGGTCATTTTTTCTCTAACAAAACTTTTCCAAAATCCTGAATGAAATTACAAAATGAGGGAATGACTGAGAGAGTGGTTTCTGAATGAAATAATGCTTAGGAAGTAGTGGTTTAGGGTCAGAAGCAAGTCAAGGTTGTAGCATTAATACCTACTAGACATGTGAAAAACAGAGATAACCTTCTGATTGCTCTAATTCCTTCTTGAAATCTAAAATAATTTGTGACTTTACAGCTGAATAAGAACTGAGGATCTACCAGTCTGTTTAACCTGGGAATTTTTCCATAAATTATATAAAAGTCAGAAAAATACCTCATCTCCTTCCCTCAATTGATTTAATTGTTCAGCTCTGACTACAACAGAAAGTTAGCTGTATCTTAGTTGGAAACAACTGTATGGGAATAAGTCTATAAATATGTAAATCATATTCTGTGCAAGGACATCCGATTTTTAAGCAACCACAGTTCAGAGTACTTCGAGTGCCTTTGCTTTGTTAAGGAAACATCTTAGAAATTGATCATGAGGCCAAGGAAAGGATTCAGGGAAGCGGGAGTAAAATTGTAGTATGCATAGTAGAAACTAAATTATTTTTACAACACACAATATAATGCCCTCCTATTGTTACTATGGAGCATCTTTCTTGCTCCACGGGTAGGTTTTCAAAACTATTCAGATTTTCATTCGTCATCTCTAAGAGAAAACTAGGATTAGCTTCACCAACAACACCTTTTGGAGTTGAGGGCAGTGTGGAGTTCCTGTAGTCCTGGCCCAGCAGCTCTGGAGCACTCTCCATGTGCAAGTCTGTGACCTGGTGGTTCCTTGCAGAGTCTTTCAAGTGTCACTCACCCACTCCTAAGGGGTCATCAGTTGCCTCAGCTGAGCATGCAATTTCCACAATTTCTTCTTGTGGTCTTTCTCCAACCTCTGTTCATATCACTATATTTTGTCTCAGGTTCAGTTCTAGTTTTCCTCTTCTGATCTGGTCAGGTGCAAATCCTGGCACTCTTCTCCTACCTCAGTGTTATGATGTATGTTATGATGTCCTCATGTAGTGTTTTTTGGGTGACCTCTGGATCTTGTCATCCAAGAGTTTACATTTACCAGGTCCTTTGGGGTGTATGCTCTTTTCTGTTAGTATTGGGGAATTTTTCCACAATACAACTTGGGTTTTTTTAGCGAGTCCTTTTAGCATAAAACTCTAGTGAAAAAGAATGACAATAACCTTTCTGGTTCATATCTTAAGCAATTTTGTATTTTAACAAGATTTCATTGGAGATGTTGTAGATTGGTTGATTGGAATATTTCAGTCAGAGAGCACACACCACATTGTGAAGAGGGTAAAGCAAAATGAGTGTAAAACACAACTTCCCAGCATGAAGGACTGTCTTTCCTTTGATTTGAGCAGGTAGATAACTGATAAATTGTACCTTTGAAGACATAGATATTACAGAAATGTTTTTCATGCTTGCTTCTCCTGTTCTGAAAATAGAAGAATCAATATCGTGTTTGTATTATTTATTCCTTATAAACTATGTATGTCTACAGGTTTGTGATTAGAAAGAGGATGCTAACACCTATGTAGTCATTCAAGATATGCATCCTGGAGAAATGTATGCTGTATTGTAAGCCTCTCTGAATTTATCAATGTGCAAGATTATTTTCTGTTATGCAGTGTCAGCTTCAAAAAAAGGCAGATCACTAGGTTGGAAAAATTGGTCCTTGATTTGTTAATTAATTTCTGCTTTGTGTTTTTTTCATAGTGATTAATGTAAAGTTCTCTTTCTGGTTTGAGGGTACACATACTTTCAGACAGCACAGCTCAAAGGAAGGAATCTAAAGGTTGGCAATTACATGTGCAGGTTGATTTAGGAGCATAGAAACTGGATCATGCATGTGATCCTGTGAAGTTGTAGGTAATGGGGCCTGAGCTGAAGTCAGTGCAGTCAGCTGAAAACAAAGTTCAATAAACTTTAATGACCTACAGATCAAACACAGTAAATTAAATGTTCTGTGCTGAATAAAACATACAGATTCCCCTAAATCCCTATTCATTTCAGTCAGCACTGAAAACCTCTCTCTTTAAGGAACCAAATATGGGCACACTAAATTTCAAAATAGCTGAGATTAAGATATAAATTTGAAGGACCTCATATGGAGCAGATCTGAAGCCCTTTACTAGTAAGGGTTGACATTTGGATAGCTGAACTCCCTCTAAAGCAAGGCACATTATATAAAAGCAGTTTAATAATAAAACTAATTTTTTGAGGAACCAATCGGTGTTTACCAAATATTTCTGTTTCTTTAGTGCTTGTGAACACATGCTCTTTTAAACTGTAGATTTTATTCAGCTTTTCTAACTTTAGAAGCACTCAGTAATTTCAAGTTAGTTTACACCTAGAGATTAGAAAATAGCTGATTACAGTCAAAGAAGCCTGGTAAGGATCCTCAGTTCTTCCAGAAGAAGCATACAGAATAGTAGATCAATCCAACACATTTCTCTTTCCAATGTTCTTGTCAGTGACTTATCACCTTATGCTGCAATTTTACACTTTTTCTCCTGTCAATCACATTCACTGGTGTGAAGCCAAACTAAGTCTACAGGCTTCAATGGCATCACTCTCTATTTACCAGAGTATATCTGAGATCAAAATCCTGCACTATTTAACATGCCTTCCTCCCAGTGAAGCCTTTCTTCTCTACCAGTGAAGTTCCCAGAGTGCACTTTCTCCAGGCTGCTGCTTATGGTGTATAAATAATTTGGCAGGTGCATTGTATTAATATAAACGATCTGTCACAGCTCTGATTTTTTTGCAGCCCAAGTGAAGTGTGCAGGAACAGACAAAATGGGAAGTGTGTCTGTTTAACTCTTCCTGCTAGTGCTGTTTTAAGTGAGACTAACCTTATTTGCAGCCTGTGGGTATTCTGACACTTTTCTCATGGTTTTTGGGCATTTTTTTTCTCATACAAACCAAGTGACCCTTTTCAGATATGGAGGCCTCAAGGATTTCAGTCTTGTCTCTCTTTTCTTGAAGAAGCTTCAATAGCTACAACAGGTTAAAATAGAGGCTGAAATGCAAGAGAAACAAGGTTGCAACACTGATCATGGCCACTGGATCATGGTTCAGCACTGTCCTTCTTATTTAGACCTAAATGGCAGCTCCATGGTGCAAGTTGCTGTCCTTCCAGTCCTCTCTCCAAAGGGCTCAGCATGGGTTTCTTAGGTGCCCATGTTGCTGGAACATTACTTGCATGCATCAGAAAATGTTCATCCTCAGGTTCTGTCAGTTCCTTCATTGCTGGATTGGAAAAGCAGGACAAAAGCACAAAAAAAAAAAAAAAAAAAAAAAAAAAAAAGATCTGTACAGCTTGCTCAAGGTCATAGAGAAACCTGTGGTAGAAAATAAAATTTTAATACTCTTCCAATTATGGTTGCTTACACATAAGTAATTCAATTCTAGAGTATGTAAGAGTAAATATTGGAAAAGGATAAATTATTCAGAGCAAGTGTATTATTCTGAATGCTTAGCTCCCATGCAGGTGATTTCCAGATTGTTATAAATATGTTTATTTTTCCAAAATGCTCAAGCAACAGTCTCATACACAATATTTGCTGGGATTATTTTTCTGTATTCACCTTTCAGCTGTTATCTGAAACCTGAATTTTCCTGATGGGATCACTGATTTGATGCTTTTGAATCCTCTCAGTATTTCCAAAACTACTGTGCTATCTTTTTTATTTAAGCACAAACATGACCACATGTACTTATGAGAATTGAGAAATTTTTATCATTCCATTGACCTTATTGAAACAGGATACTTGAATATACTATAATGAAAAAGGAAGATGCTCAATGGCATCATACCCAAATAATGAATTTTACCTGGTCACAACTGTTAAAATTTGATGTCTAATATCCAGAATACATTTATATTCTGATATTTTGCAACTCCCTGTGACAGAAATACCATTAATTAGGCATGCTGAAAGGAGAACTTTAGCTACTTCAATATGCATTGCTCCTGTCACAGGATGTTCAAATGGTGGTGGTGAATCAATTTGAAAACTCCAAGTAGACTGGTTGACATAAATTAAATTAAAAGCTCAAGGCTGCTTTATATGCACTTTTTCAGACATTGGCTGAAATTCTGCTTAAAAATACCCTGCTAGAGTCAGCCACAATTTAAGAAATGATCATATTTCAACTCCCATTTAACTGCCCTGAACATTTCTCTATTTGCTTTCCCATCACTGCCTATTACTGAGATATTTGTGTACAAACAGAAGCTCCCTCTTCTATTAGCATGCCCCTGATTCATTCACTGACAAAACATTCCTGTGATATAAGATCATATTAATTTTTGCAAGAGTGGTAGAAACATAGTGAAACAAAATTCTCCAATGTTGCTTCTGTTGGCTGGAATCCATCTTCTCATCCTGCTCTACAGGTAGCAGGAACTTTGGCTTTGGCTTCCTGGTGAGGGAGAAGTACAATGACAAATTCTCTGGTAGCTTTGAATCCTACTTGTGTAGGATCTCCTGAACAGAGGACTGTTTCAAAATCAGAGGAGAGAATGATCATGCTTTTCAACTTTTCTCTGGAACTGATATTTGAAATTTTTGCACATTTTTAAATGCTTTAAAAAAAAATCAACATTCTTCCTGAATCTGGTGTGTTTTCACATCTAGATTTAAACCCACTTCTGAATGTCATCATTCAACTGCACCTCATTTCATGTGTCATCACAACACGTGTATAATTTTCATAACATCACTAAGCCTATTACAAAGAAATAGACTGAGAGAACATTACGAGGTCCTTTTTACCCAGAATGGGATTAGAAGAACCTCTGGCATCCTTGACAAGAACACAGCAAATCTTTTTTTGTGTGTGGAGACTACAAACTTCACAAGAGGCAGAATGAGATCTTTGTTCTTACTGGGAATGATTTTGGTTATCTCACCTGAACTTTTCCTTTTGCAGTTGTCCCATCCACATGGATGTAGAAGACACTGAATTGCCTTTCAGAGAGTCTCTTGCACACTTTTTGCATCCCACTGCTATAATCTATCCCAAGTTTAACCATCTCTTTCATGAGAATGACCTCTGGGATATAGATAAAAGTGACAATGTCTGTCTTCTACTTCTTCCCCATTCACAAAGTCTCTAGGCCAGTAAAGAGTATTAAAGGAAATCAGGCTGGTCTGACACAACTTTTTCTGACAGCTCCATTTTTACTACTACTCACTGCCTTGCTATCCCCAGATGTGAAAGCATCTGAGTGATAAAAAATACAGTGTTCTCTGTTACTTGACATGTTTGTTGTGCACCATTATTTAAGAAAACCAGTTATAACTTGAACTGGTCAAGCTTTTTAAAGTTTTTCAGATAATAAATATTTATGGATTTTTTTATTGTAAAAGTGTTTCACTTTTTTTTGAAAACTTGTAGCAAAACACAATTTTTACTTAAATTATTTATGTTTCTTGGTTCATTCTCCATTTCTCCCCTTCTCTATCAGATAAAGAGACAAGAAAAAAAGAGAAGCAAGTTATAATTAAAAAAAAAAAAAAGAAAACTAGGTAATTTTTTATGTAATTTTGGGGAACTGTGACTATATTGGGGAAGGTAGGGCTGCTTTTTCAGTACATAATATTGGAATGAACTGTCCTCTGCCTAGCCCCTGCTCATGCTCTAACAGCTTCTGTGACTCATTTATAAGAATAGTTAGAATGTCTGCTAAAGTTCTCTCTAATCTATATATTTTAAAAAAGAATTAAATTATAGAAATAGTCCTCTCTTGGAATACTAAACCATGCATAACAGTTCATAGTGGTTTATACACATCACAACAAAAGTGCAAAAATTATTGTCTGCAATCCTCTTTGTTTCACTTTTCCATTATAAAAATAGTATGGTGTTTGTGTGAATAAACATTGAAACATTAGACTTTACAATCGAGTATCAGCTCAATTGTAATTTGGCCCTTGTGAATATGTTTTCCATGCTGTCTTAATTATATGATTGCATTTTTTCTCTCTCATGAAAATCCTCTCTCATCCTGAGCAGAATAAATGGCATTTTTACATTTTCACAACATGTTATTACTTGGATTGTTCCCCATCCATTTCTTGAGTTGTCTTAATTCTCTTTTGAAAAACTCATCCTTGATCAAATGCCTTCCTGTAAACACTTGTTTTATCCATGAACCAAAGGACTTTTATGTCTCTTGCCCTTCTCCATCTGTTTGCCAAGTACTGCAGTTTAAAATTATCACCAATGTGGCTGAACACATGTAAGAAATATCCCTACATAGCCTCAGTGTGTTTTGCTACAATGCAAATGCTACTAGCAAACATGTCTTTCTGCTTTTTATTCCCCCACTGCAGAAAATGATAATGCAGCAAGGCCAGCAGTGTGTGATATCTGCTCAGCACACTGGAATCACCTACAATTCTTTTCAGGTAGTTTCCAACCTGACTCCCATTTCCCACCAGGGCACAGCAATAACCCCCTGCACAGCAGGGCTTGCCCAACAGATGCAGACAGACTTCAGTATTTGCAGAAAGCACCTATTTTCTGGGACTTCAGTCAATTAGGCAACTCTTTGTAGGCAGAGTTTGTGGTAATTGGGAGTGGGGCTGGGATTGAGCCATGCCCAGTGGGCACAGCTGTGCAGGACAGGTGAGTCACGTTGGGGTTAACGAGCCATGACCCACCACCAAAGGGAGCAGAGGGCACACAGGTGCAGTGCATCAGCATGAGGAGTATAAAAGGCTGGCCTAAAACACAAGAAAAGGCAGTTCCCTGAAGTCTTCTGAAGGGGTGTTGTGTTATGCAGTGTGGGCTGATACTTGGAGCCTTCTGGAGGTGTGTGATGATCCTCTGTGTATCATGGCTGTCTGAACTGTGACAACTCTGCCTTCAAAGCAGGTTCAGGTAATGATGCTGCTTCTTAGTCTGTAGTGAAATTTCTAGCAATGAGGCAAAAAATTCTCACATGGTCCTGGACTTCGGTGGTATTAGTTTCCAAATTTTGCACTTTTTTACACTGTTGCTTGCTCTCAAACAAAGGAGGAGCTTGCACGAGTTATTCCTGTAGTTTCAGTACACAGCGACTTGAACTGAGCCAATACAGGCCCTAGTGTATGCAGCACACTTTATAGTTTTGCTCGTGTTGCACAGGCCACCAAACCCTTGGTGTGGTAATTAGATGAGACAGGAGGGACACTGTGTGCTTGTCTTTGTTGGGGTGGAAGAAAGGACTGAAAGCTACACATGGCTGAGTTTTCACGTTAAACAGGCTGAGGCTGCAGGGAGGCCTGAGCACCTGTGACTGGGCTGCACCTGGCTGGGGCTGCAGGGACTTGGCCTGGAGTTGGGAGTGGGGCTTGTGCAGGTTGTGCCCAGGTGGGCTGGTTCCTCCTTCTGGCTGTTGCCATGTTGTCTGAGGAGTCAAGGTCTGGACATTCTGTTGAGATTTTCAAAATTTCCCATGTGTTTATCTATGCTGGCTTTGGTTCTGAAATAACTGTATGACTTTGAGAACCAGATAGTCAACTCTGCCTTTACCCAGATCTATTTGTGTGCTGTCTAAACAGTATTATTGTCATTTGTTTCTGCAGTGCATGTAGTCCCTCTATCTACAGGATTGAAAATGCTTTTTTTTCCAATGTTATGTTGATGCATTTGAGCTAACATATTAAGTGACTTAACTTTTTGAAATACATGTCTATAAAGTATTTGCAGATAGATTAAGAAAATTTTTTCAGAAATTATTTTTTATCTATACTTTGTTATTTGCTCTCTTAATCATTGAATTAAATTCTCCTTTGTATAGTCTCAAAGTGCTACTTTATTTTGGTGGAACTGTAAATGCTTATTGTAGTCTGACATGGATTCCTCTTCATTATGGTGGTCTTTGGTATATTTAACTGGCATATGTGAGGTTTTTGGGGTCAGCTCTTGCTGCTTGCAAATTATTTGTGAAGCCTTTTTTAAAAAGCATGTTTCCCAGTATTTTAAGTAATAGTTTTGCTGAGATTTTTTTATGGGTTTCTTCAGAAAAGTGGAAAAACCTTGCCTTTTATCACAAGGCATAAAAAGATTTTTTTTTGTTGATGCAGTTTCCAGAGCGAGTTTTAATTTCCCCAGAGAGAGAAAAGATACTGATTAGAAGGAAAATTTTGCAAAATTGTGATAAATCTGATATCTGCTGAAATAGCACACCAGGTTTCACTTGGTGAAAGACCTGCAGTGTTCTGAACTATCTTTTCTGTGGAGTTGCAACAACTTCTCTTTGGCCTCAAAAGTGACTAAGCCTGGTTTTCCCTGAAAACCCTGAGTGGGAGACTATGTTATCACTGCCAAGGAGCCTGGCTTGCTGAGGGTAACTCAGCTATATTCATTTTTTATAATACTGAACTCAGCCAGGGAGAAGATATCAAATGGACAAAAGACCAAGAAATGTGTCCTTTAGCTGTCCCACCCCCCACTTTTTCCTTTGCAAAGTGAGGGTACTACTTTTCTACCTTACAGGGCTTTGAGGGTAGCCTACAAACACATGTTTATGTCCCCTCCTGCTTGGGCACATGCATATGGTCCTGGCTGCACATGCCCAAGTGCACACTGTTCTCTGGAGCTTGCCCCTGAGAGGCAGCTGTAGCTGAACTTCAGGGAGTCCATAGCCACGATGAGTTTTTCTGTACTGTACTTTCATGGTTTTCTGGGGTTATTTCTACAGGGAAAAACTTGAGCAGTACAGATAAAGCTAAACAAGGTGCAGCCATTTAGGAAACCTTCACTTCAGAGTGTAGGTGGCACTTGTACCGGTCTCTTGGCACTGGGGACCTCGTTTGCATCAGCTGACACAAGAATAGTGTTAGCTTAGTGCAAAACCAGCAGCAAGCCTATGGTTACTATAGAGATGCTCTTTTTGTGTCCCACTGGAGCTTATGCAAACCTTATAAGTCCTCAGTATGGAGTGGGTATCTGCTCTGTTTATTGTCATTTTCTTGTGAAGGCCTTATAAGGCTTGGTTTAACTGTATGGATGGCATTTGTTTAATGGAGTGCAACTTGACTGGAGTCTTGCCTTATCAGGATGGCAGAAATAGCTGTACAATTGTATTGACTGGTGAAACCATGGGTCAGGAGCTGAGTGTGTACAAATCAACACAGCTGGCTTGGGAGTCAGCAAAGCACCATCAGTTTATGTCAGCTGTCTTGTTTCAGTTGTCTGAGAACTCTTTTAACATAATGACTAGAAAACTGGTTTTCCTAACTTGGTTTTTTTCACTGCATTCAGTCATAGTCCTTACATGCCTAGAGCATTTTCTGAAATCATGGCAGTGAAATGATTATAGAAGTTAGTGTGTTAAATCTATGTAGAAATAAAGGTGTATGCAAATGCAGGGCTTTATTTTGCTGAACATCTGGGGTATGGGGAAAGCAAAGCAAAAAAAGAAACTTGTGTTCAAAAAGAAAAGTTTATTTGCAAACACCTGAAAGTAAAATTCACCAGACAAAAGTCCTGCATTTCATCAATAGAGCTTTTTCCAAAGAAAAAATTTTGTTTAAATAAAAATGTTTTGATTGTTTCATTTTCTAGAACTTTCCAGTGGAATAATAGTAAATTTCCTTTCAGTCCATGTCATACAGAAGCATGCTGCTAATCACTCATGAAGGTTTTTATCCATCAACAAAGTCAAACATTTATCTCCAAATGAAATTATTTTTTTAAAAACATTAGAGAAATTTTACCCTTCTGATTATTTCAGTGATTCATTAGGTTTCTGGGTAGGACTTGTCTTACTTTAATTATGGTTTGTCTCCTGTGACAATAGTAAGATGCTGTTACAAGCAGATGCATTAGGCAGCAGTACTTATTTCTATTAATTTAAATAGAAACCAGAGGAATACAAGAGCCCTGAAATATATTTTTTTTAATCATCATCTCTGAGCATTTAAAATCTTTCAGTAGGCTTTAGAATGAAGCTTTATTCTTTTGGATGATCTGCTGCTTAATACTGTGACACTTTTAAAATTCATTTAACATGACAATGTTTTTTTTCATTTAAATCTTATTGATTTCAATATAGACAATTGAGGTCTAACACTAGAAATGCAAATACTTTGTTATGAAACCATTTGCAGAAGAAATATCAGGTGCCTTTCTTAGAAGTAGTTTAATGACAAATTCAAAGAGCTCTATAATTTAGAAAAACAAATATCGACAATTTCAGAACAATACTTAGCAGGTGATCCATTTCAGTTCTTGAATGGTGCTTTTGCTGGCTGACTGTAGTGATCTGCTAACTCCTGCAAGTGAAGTCTTTGTCAGGATGAAAAAGGATTCCAAAATCATCTTTCACCTCAAAAACCATGTTGTAGCATATACAAACATCTTGCAATTTGTGAATAAATAAAGGAATAACCCACATGCCATGGTGGGAAAGGGACAGGTGAGGGGAAGAAGTTCAACTTTGTGCACATAGAGGGTATGTTTTTTCCTAATCATTCCAATGCAATCCTAACCATATTTAAGTCAACATGTGCATCCTACTACTTGCTCATCATCCCTTGTTAAAGTAGCTTTTAAAAGCAACAATGTAATGACTTGGTCTTCTGCCAGAAAATATTAACTGATTCAAATCCCCATTTAGAAGCTTGAAAAACTCTTACAAAAAGGTGTTCAAACATGCAAATACTCTCTACAGTTCTGGAGGGAGCTCTTTACTCTTTTTGTCAGTACTGACATCTACTTAATATATTAGGCTCTATAGGAGTCTTATTTATTGTGACAAATCAAAGTGCTGCCAGGGTGCTCATCCACCATGGAACTAATTTCTCATGTTATCTGTTGTGAGAAAAGGAAATGGAAAAATCTTTAGTTATAAATCTGATCTGTGTGTGGAAGAAAATCTATGGGCTGAGGTCTATAGGAGAAATCCACTTGCGGAGAGAGGTATGGAGTTGTGCATATGCAAATATTTGTGACTACTGAGTTTTCCACAGTTTATATCAGAGCACTGGAGGCTGGCAACAGAGGAGTTTCAAAGCTCTTCAAAGTCAGGTATTATAATACGGAAGTACACGCATAACTTTCAAGGAAAATATCCCCCTCTCACAAATAGATTGATCTTTAATTTTCATATAAAATAACATGTGTATGATCTCTCTTCCCTTTGGATGGAGTGACCTGTAGATTTTTTTCTTTCTATCACAACGAGGTCTGGTTTGAATCTGTTGTGGTCTCTTTAGGTATAATGAGCTCTATACATTTATCTATCTGATACCCTCACCGAGTTATCTCAGAACATCAGTCTTCCTTTAGTCTCTCTACAGCTTCAGAATCTACCAATTCACTCTGTTTTTTTTTACCTAAATGGGTGCTGAATTGTTTTGAGTATTTAAATTTTGAATAAGCCCTTTCATGCAGTGTGACTCACTGAGGTGTCCTCTCAAGGCCTCAGTTCTGCATTTATTTGCAGGGCCCCCTGTGGTCCCCAGCAGGCAGAATGCCACATCCCTGGAAGTGGACATGGCACACATCCCCTCACTGTGCAGTCCTGAGCCAGCCCTCTGACACACTGAAATAGAGCCTACAACTGTACAAGGACTGCATTTGCATATCAGAAAGGTGTGAAATGTTACATGGTTTATCACAGTTGTGGAGGTGAACTTGGGGTAAGGTACACTCTACTAAAACTATTACTCTTTCTACTTGAATATTCCACTTTTTCTTTAAAAGGGTAACTTCTGGGGGAAATGAAATGTGGGAGAGACTGACCTCAAATTCTTCATTTCAGTCTTGCCACCACAGACATTTGTGAAAAATCAATATTGTCTTCAAACTGTCATTTCCTGAAACTTGGACATATAACTGAGGGATGTTCACCCTCATGAAGATATCTGTTGCAAAATGAAAAGTTTGCATGTAAACCCTCAAGCTTGGAAAATTTTGGTAGCAAACCTAGGAGTCAAAAGAAGGGCTAACAAAAATAATGTGTACAATTACTAAAGTACATGTAATGTTTGGTAAGATGTCTTTGTCATATCTTATAGACTGAAACTGTTCTCTTTAGTACACTTGAGGGACCAATCAACTTACAGAATTTGCTTTGTTTCTTGGTTTTGGGTGGTGGTGGTTTGTGTTTAAAATCTTATTTATGTAATGTGCTACAGAAAGTCTTTATTTGCCCCATGGAATTCTAGCTTCTGTACAAGATAAATGATCATCTTGGCACATTCAGGTTTGGTTCAATACTTTTCCTTTAGGAGGACTCTGTTTCTATTGCTGTTTTTTGGATATGGCTTTTTTTGTTTTGTTTTTTTTTTTTTTTTCAAGCAGCAGACCTAAGTGATTGTGAGGGGCAATATCTCGGTTACTCAGTGACAGGAGACAATATCTGCTATTAAATTTGAGCACATATTGGCCAACCTTTATGGGGCCTTAGGGAGAAATTTCAGCACTCAGCTGAAATTTCAGCTGGTTTGTAAATCTAGTAAAGTCACCGAAGAGTCAGAAATGTGTAAAGGTTGAGACTTCCCTGGATGGTTCCTTCCCTGCTCTTTTCCCTCTCCTGTCTCAGTTCCTCTTGCCATAACAAATGCAGTGCCCTGGAGGTGATGTGTTGCTTTGGGCATTTTAAGAATCACTTTGTCTAAGCAAGTGCTTTTCCATATAAAGATCCACCAATAGTTAATGATGATGATCAACCGTGTCCACGCCTAAAGGTAAATTATGGCTACTAAGAGAATGCTGTCCAAGAAAAGCATATGATGAATCTGTTGATTCAGTCACAACATATTTTAGTTCAGATAAAAAGCACATAATTAAAGACAATATTAATAATATAATCTTAAGAAACATTCAAATAAATAACAAAATTGAAAAATATAATATTTCCACATGAGAAATTATTCTTTTGTGTAAGTCAAAGAAACATTAAACAGATCTAGGTACATATCTTTCAGCTTATATTTTATGATAATACAGTGAGCTCAGTTTCCAAATCTAAAACACTATCACATCCATCAACTAAAATTTAATCTCTGATAATCTTCATGCTATGTATTAATGTCTATCAACTTTTCCTACTTTCTTCTCTTTGCAATCACATTTCGTGGCAGGTATATAAACAGTTTGATATCTGTGACTGAAAGTTTAAGTGCTGTGTAAGCACCATCTATCCCCATTTTACAGCCTGCCAAAGACTGCAATGGAGGAAATTTGCTGTCATCCAGTGTGGGGAAGTGACAGGGCTCTGTGGGCCCCATTATTCTCAAATTGTTTGGGTTAAAGCCATAATTAGAACATAGGATTAAGAATTGTCTCGAATATGCTAAAATTGTGTGCTCTAAACTAATGTAACATAATATTAAACCTTTGCTGATGTGACTTTTCAAAGTGAGTGATCCCACTGCACTGGCAGAGGTGTTTCAGGATTGAAGCCATGTGTGCTGTGTATGAAAGCACCACGTGCACTCACTGCTGGGTTGCAATCAGGAAAACTTGGCTATTTACAAGACAGCAACTATTAATCAATATAACTTCTCAAATTAGATAATTAAAGCATTAAGAGGAGCACTGGGGCCTAGAAATGCCACAATTTCAGAAGTACTATAAAACCCCTATTATATTCCTTAACAGTACAAATAAGTTCATCTGTTATGATGAATATCAACTTCTCACTGTTTCTGTAGTTTACCTTATCAATTGGCCTATACAGGCTTTAGAACAGTAATTTTCATAGAACCTAGGATTAGTATTGTCTCACAGGAGCCATCTTCCATATGGATAATCAGCATACTGTCCACAGCGTTTTCAGGAGTGCTAGCAGCACATCTGAGTATTTTGAATTTTCCCTGTATTCGACCTTCATGTAGCTATTGGTTACATTAAGTTGATCACAAGCTTTGTTGTAAGAATGTCACTGCTTTTCCAAGATGAAATTAGTCTGACAGGATCACCTTCAAACTAAAGTAGAGAGAGACAGCTTAAATCTGCTGCAATATCAGATTATTATTGATGTATTGTGTCAAAAAAGCTTCTTACCACACGGGATACCTCACTCAAACTAACAATCCTATGTTTGGAAGAAGTGTTTACTATGGGAATAATAGTCAAGATCTTAATGTAGGAGAAAAATAGTAGGTATAGCTTAATTTCAGTTTTGACTTAAATATGTATTTCCTTTTTCCAGTGTTATAGACTCTCTAATATTAGTGTTAAAAGGTGTATGAAATTAAAACAGTGAGATGATACTTCTAATACAGGATCAATAAAAAATTCACTAGTTAATTTTGTTTGGTTGTTGACTTGCATTTTCATCTTTCATTTTTCAGTCTTTCTTTTTTCTTTATTACATCATTTCTCATAGCAGCATGGATAGCAGACTTCTGAAGCAATGCGACCTTGGGGTCAAATAGACGCAATCTCTTTAAATATGAATTGAAGTTTATGTATAATTGTGTTGGTGAGGCATTGTGTTCTCAAAACTTGTTCATAAGCTGCTGGGCTGTTCCCTGTTGTTACACACTCCAAAATTAAATTGCTTGTGGTTTTTTTGTGCTCCTGTGTACAAGAAATCCCCCATTGCTAGCCAGGCTTCCTCTGGGCCTGGTGTTGCTCTGACCTTTACAGATAAATTAATATGTCAGACACATGCAATTCAAGCACTGCTGATGAAAATGATGTCTTAATAAATGTTGACAAGTATTAAGGAAAGAAAAAGATTTCCTTCAATTGTGAAAGATCATTTGAGTTGATTTCACAGATGAGAGAGGCCTTGTTTGTCCAGAATCGTGTCTGCTTTTTTCCATGCTGCCAGTTCCTGCAATAAAGGCTGTGTGCAGCTCTAGCCTGTTATGTTCACCAGTACCCCAGCTCACAGCTGGGCAATGCACCGCTGCAAGGCTATTTTAGAGTAGACATGTCTATTTTTGAACTAGACTCAAGGCCTTGGGTTACTTTGATTGTTTTAATATTCAATTAATCCATGATAAATTTCAAGCCTCAGTGAAACCTGTAGGAAGCAAAATTTGAGCTCTGTGAGGCTTTCTCACCTCTGTTGTCTGTGTGCAATTTTCAACAGAATACATGGAGATTATGTTTAACTGATTTTTTTGGTTGTTTTTTTGCTTGATGGCAGTGGTGATTTGTTATTGTTTAATGTTCTGAATTGCTTTCAGTATTCTGAGCGTGGCATGCTGATGTTTTAAAGTGTTAAACAAGTAAATATTATGATTGTAGGATGTTGAGTGGTTGTTTATTTTGGGAATACTATGAGTTCAACTCTCTTTGAGGAGAGCGAGGGACAAAACAACATAATGTTGGTGACAATCATGTTTACTGCTGTAGCCTGATTGAGGGAAAAGAGTAAATGTTTTCTTTTGCACGTTAATTTCAGTGTGTACTTGGATATTATTTGCATGACGCATGAAACTAAATCAAATCTCTGAAGAGATGAGTGGAGAACCCTGCATTTAGTGATTTGGGTACCCTTTTGTGGATAACTGCCTGACATTTGAAGGTTGGATTACAAGTTTACAGATGGTGCTACAAATAATGATGAAAAGAGCAGTGTGGGTGAAATGTAGATGCATAACAACTCTAGAAATGCAGCTTGGCAGCAAGCAGGTAGAAAATAAACATTGATGCTGACAGCTGGAGGACAGTAAATAGCAGTAAATGAAATGAGGTGGCACATAACAAATCTGGTATTGTACTGCAGATAATTGAAAAAAATTGGGCACTCCTGTAGAACTTTGTTTCAGCCCAATATAGAGGTGCATTAAAAAGAACTAGAAACATTGGGCAGAATGCTGTGCAAATGGAAACTTAATGATGATGGACTTGGAAATTCCACATTATAAATAAGTAAAATAATTTTTAAAAAGACAACAACATGGATCTTTTCAGCTGTCATGACACTGCTGAAAACAATGTGTTTTTCACCAACATTTCTACTCCTCAGTTAAAACTCAAATATCAACATTTGACCTTGGATACTTCATGTTTCAGCAGCTCTGAAGAGTGTACCCATTCTATCCCTCACACTCAGTAGTACATTAAATACACCGTGTTTAACTATGGCAAGCCAATCTTCTGGGATATACTGCAGTATAAGAATTTAATACTGCAAAGTCATGAAGGGTTGTTGGAAAATGTCAGTTTTGAACTATCTATTTTAAAAGACAGTTTAGTTGATATTATGTAAATAGTTTGACAAAATCCTTCAAAACAGTCCTTTGAGCATAAAACTAGATAAAATCCATGGTTATTGGAGACAGAGGGTTTCCTGTAAGCTCTGTGCAAGAACATAGCAGGTTACATCTGTCTCTGGACTTCTTCAGTGAAGTAATCTTCCGCCATTTCTGTGGAGCAGTGGAGAACAGCAACTCTCCTGCATGTGACAACTGTGTCTGCATGTGTCGGTGTCAAGCAGGAGAGGGTCAGCCTTTCTTCTGTTCTTTTTCACACAACCTGCTGCTTAGATACAGAAAGGTGGGAGAAGAAAGTACATCCTTGACTGTTATTCTTCGGTCGAATCTGATGCCAGTTCATAATGAACAGGCTCTCCAGGCCCTTCGTGGGCCACTTCATTCTCAGCTGAATTCTCAGTTTTAAAGTAAACACTTATGAAAGCATGGTCCTTTTGCAGGAAGAGAACAATGGATTGTGAGATGAATTGTGAACTGCAAAAGACCTGCTAAGCTGGACATACACCTTTGGGTGAAGAAGCAGTAGCAAAAGTAATGCTTGTCCTAATTACCGGTAAATGTGAAATTATAATACACAATCACGTCATTTTGAGCAGTCCCATGAGTTGTTCAGTGTTTTATACTGGATGTATGGAGTATGTCACCTCCCAGCAGGGCACCTGAGCAGCTTTCAGGATGTGATATTTTATGATTGTCATAACACTCCAATCCTTTCCTCTAAGAGGATGCAGTAAATCATGTGGAGTATTTGTTTTGAAGTTATGTCTTCTATTAATTGATTTTGGTCATAAGACCAAAGACAACTTTGATATATTTTCCAGGGAAATTGTGATCACCAAAGCAGGTGACTCTTAATTTCTAAGCAGGTAATTTCCCATGCTTGGACTGGCCTCATGAGAAACTTCGTCCTTCCTTACAAAGTATCTAATTTTTAGAGGGTGAGAGACAACTTCTACTGGGCATTATGGTGAAACTTGGTTCTACTTAAGATCTCGTAAAATTTCAAATTCTTCCTTAACTGAGTGTGCATTGTAACAGCATTTGAATTAATTAAACTTCTTTTATTTTTCCATTAGGACTTCATCATTCTCCCATGCCAGTTTCATGTAAAATCCATTATTTTATGGCTTTATTTTTGGATCTATAAAGTACTATGGAAACTGTTTGGTTTTTTTTAAGGGTGACACTGACATTTGGATTTACGGTGGATTTTAAGGTAATACCACATATGTCTGAGGTGACTTGGCACAGCCCACTCCCATGAAAATCCTGGGTTTGCAGACTGATTAATTTCCCGGAGAGTTTTTTCCTGTAGTACTGAATGTGTGCTCTATTTTTGGCATATTAGTTGTATGGTTAGTCCATCAGAGTAGATATAGGGCTCTGGATTTTATTCCTTCATGTTTGTTTCCTGTGCACCAAATAAATACAATTCTTTTTGTACATTTTCTCACACTTAGAGATGCCAAATGAGGTAGGTGGTGCTGTACCAGGAATGATGTCAAACATGTGAAATACTCAAAATATCAGGGGACAGTTGGTCTCTCCAGATTTAGTTTTTTCCTGATAAGCCTGTAAACAAATGTCATTCTTATTCCACAGATCTTTTCAGGGAAATTTATCTCTTACAGAAGTAATACAGCATGTAGGTTCTACATAGATCTAGGGGTGGAAGATGAAAAATGTCCTCCATGTATCATCTGAGGAAAGGTGAATTCACACTTCACCTCCAAGTGTTGAATTCAATGTTGAATTTCCAACAATTTCGGTCTCCCAGATGGACTTAAAATTCTGATCCACAAGTAAGATAAGCACATTTTATGCTGGAGTAATACAGAAGGAAGAGACCAGAACAGATAACACACCTTAAATAAAATATGGCATGACATTTGCCTGAAAAATAGGATTTTTTATTCTTTTTCCCAGCATGCTGTTAGTTATAAATTACCATCCATTTTTAGGGTAAAATATTTTTCCATTCTTTTAAGTTTGTAAATGACATAGCATTTAAACAAACTCTACCTTTTTAGACTTCTTGTTAAGTGTTTCTTAAGTTGTTCCAAAGTGTGAATTGATTCTCCATGTGCATAGACTTTAAAAAGAAGAAATTTATTAGAGAAAGTGAAAGCACAATATTGGGTCTGTTAAAAACATTTCAAAGGAAATCCATAATTGAAAAGCCATAAGATCTCTCAACTTCGTTATAGCACTTGAGCATACTTAAAACTGTGGCATGAACTTGAAAATTGAGATGCAAACAGGATGTTTCTTTTTTTAAAAAGTTTTGATGAAAAAATGTGTAGCTGAAGTTTTAGTAACAGTGAAAGCTCATTTCTGGGATGCGAAATCATTGCTGAGATATTTAACTTGTATTGTTAATGTACAGTGAAGTGTTGCTCAGCTTTCCGCTATGTTCAATCCGTAATGCAAATAGGTTCTGTTCCAGTTCATTGCATCTCCGTGTTTTACTTCTTTGCATCCCACAGAGCCGTTCTTTTGAAGCCAGGTATCTGCTCATTCTTTGTGTTGTTTATTCATTACCCTGCTGTACAATCTAGCAACACATTTTATCTGACAATAAGGTGTATTTGAATACATGGCTGTCTCTCTAGAATAATGGTCAGCTGCTAGTAAAACTTGTAACATGGGTGTCTGTGTCACATAATCTGCATGGTTTTATTGCAAGACACTCATTATTTCTGACCTTTTAATATAGCTTTGCAAATCAGACACTGTTAAATTCTAAAAATACCGATTTAAAAATCCCCTCTAGTTATCTACATTTATGCTGTTGATGGGTGCATAGCATAGATCTTTTTCACTATCTTTCATGTAAAGGAAGTTTGGGTTTTTTTAGGAATTTCTTCCAAAATTAAGAATGTAGATGTAGACTAGGATTGCTTTCAAAATTAGCTAAAATGAGTGTCATTGTGCAGGGTTGCTTATTTAGTATTGATGAATTCTTTCACTGGCAAACAAGTAGGATCTGTCACAAATGTCTGCAGAAATGTTCACTACTCTTTTCTGAAGATAATTGAATGTCAAAGTCTCTAAACATTTTTCTACTCTTTTCAGTAACTTTTTCTGCTCTTGGTGAAGTGCTACAGAGGAATGGCTTGTATAGTTTCTTTCTTTATGTTCCTCCAGCTACTGTCAGTGCAAACCATTTGTTATTGCTTGCAGATATTTACACCTTTGCACAATATCACTGGTACTACAGAGTTGTTAAATACACCACAGAAAATTCTCTTTTGCTCTAAGTTCGTTCTCCAACTATTTTTAATGCATGGGATTTCAGGACATTGAGGTCATATTTGATGGATTTCCTGCATTCATCTGTAGTTCTCAGGTTAGATATTGAATATTTAAATTACAAGTGTTATATAAACAGGTAAACTGTATTTGGAGGTTCTGGCAACAGAGTCTTAATATCAGCCTAATGTTAATTTTCTTCCATACCAGGATTTTCCCTCAGACATTAGCTGTCTATTAATCAGTGTCTTTAGTGGAGCTTCTTTATCTTATGAAGTACAGCATGTAGTTAAATCCTTGTAGAATACTATCTTGAATAAGAAATTATAAGGACTGTTTATTAAGGGTGTTTAGAATTCTTCCCTGAAGAGAAGATGGAACATTTTATTCCATGATCTCAGTTCTCATGAATTGAGTGATGATTGAATGAAAATGCTCAAACCCTTTTATTCTTCCTTTCAGTGTTTAATTTCCAGGAAGAAAAATATTTACATTCATACCAGTTAAAAAATCTTAATTCACAAACTGGGGCTTCTAAATTGCACAAGAAAGGCTTTCTAGAACCTCTGCCCAGGACCTCAGTGCACAGGCAGGTACATCAGCCAGCTTACAGCCAGACCAAGCTCCTTGCAACCAGAACCAGACACACAGAAGTAATTATTTAGTCTGATTCTGATAAGAGAAAATTAAATGTTGTACCTAGCTAGTGAATGGTGCAGCAGCCTGAATATCTATTCATGAGGTCTCAGAGCTGTGGCTGAGGAGGAAAAAAAAAAAATAGAGGAAAAGAAGGAAGTTGAAACTTATTCTGAGGTTTCTGACCCTTCCTCTTTTATATGTCACTTGCTTCTTTTTGCTGTGACTACCTGAAATATTAAAAACCTCAGTGGTTCCACTAGATTTTTCTTCTATTTCTAAGAATAACATCCAAATAGTTTCTCCAGGTCAAAGGAGGAGCAGAAGTGAAATATCAAATTGTACTGTTCACACTTGTTTAATGTGTTAAACATTAAGATGAAAAAACAGTTCAACTCAAAAATCAAATCAACTTAAATAATATCTAATCTGTTTTTAGGCATGGCCATTAAGAAATGTGCTTTCCTTTGTAATAACATTTGGATATTAATATCTTATATTTCATAGAGATATTTATTAATGCTTCTATTTAATACTAATTCTATTTATTTTCATGATATAAATCTCTGGCTAAAGACATAGCGTATGATGGTGCCTATTATTTTTTTTAAACAGTGTGAACAAAGTTGAATTTTATCAATACCTTGCAAACCCCAACCTTCACTAGGCAGAGATAAAGAATTTATTTCCCTATCAAAAAGTATTCACTGAAATATTTGAAAAAGCCAATATTTTAAAGGAAGTTCTTTAATGATGCACAGATAATATATTGAGGGTGCTGATTTATATGGGAATGACTGGAGACACTATTAAATGTCAGAACATTTTCTCTTGTACTGTGTTTGCTTTGAGCCATTTTTCTCATTTTCTTTGTGTTTTTATGGAAATCAGTAAATGTGAGACCTGGTCCATAGAAGAGGTCTCTAGTAATAGGAGGGAACTTGTCCCTTCTATGGACCTCTTTGAATTCTAAAATACAGGACATACTGACCATTGGGAAGTGTCAGCTAAATTAGAACAGAACAGCAGAACAGCAATCTGCTATACCATCCCAATTAATTAATTTGTTAAAATTAAACTTGTCAGTTTATACAGGTCCCTGCATGAGGCCTGAAAGTCTCTGAAATTTATAAACTCCTTCCTAGTGAGTCTCTCATTTCTCTGACAGAATTAAGCCCTGTAGAAGTGCAGCAATTATGCCATTAATATGTTAATCTGAGGGTTTAAGAAATAAACAAGAAGTTTATCTAGCTAAAATGAGTAAATTATTCTTGAAGCAGGAAGCAGATCAGCACCTGATTAGCTTTAGCAAAACGTCTTATTTTTGTGGACTTCAACAAACTGCAGCAAATGAGGCTTGGAGTGAATGAGAGGTCCAGAAGCCAGTAAAGAGTTTTATTGTTGATTCTATTTTTGGAGGATGACATGGGAAAATGTAAGTAAAACAATAAAAGATGTAATTAAATAAAAACTGTCTTTCTATCTATGTGGAAAAAGCCAAGGCAGGCACGTGGGGCTAGAGGGGTACACCAGTGAAAAAGCTAAGATCATATCCATGAGTAATAATGCATTTACACGATGCTTGCATTAGCCACTGTCCATCTGTAAAGCAGTAAATGTTCACTGCTAAAAGATATCCAGAGCTTAAGTGTTTTAGGGGAGGACTAAAACATTATGGGCTCAACTGATGGGAATAAAGATTTAATGAACTAGCTGATTTTGTTAAAATGATACTTGAGATTTGAAGGGTCAAATTTGAAATAAACATCCTTCCTTTTGTATTCATAAGTTTTAATAATTAAACTAAATCTCATAAAGGTGTGATGTAATCTAATTATTGGAAAGTGACTAGAAATTAAAGGATAGTGCAAAGATTTTAAAGGCAGTGCATGATTCTCTGTGTTCCTAATTATGCTTGTTTCTTTACATTGGAAATGTGGTATTACTGGGGATATGATTAGCAATAAACATGATGTTTTATCAGGTGTTTGAAGCAGGTTATAATATGGTATTAAAAATTGCCTTTCAATTTCTGGCTGATTTGGGATAGATTTTTCGTTCCATGTGGCTCAGGTATTATGAAACAGATGGAAGACTGACTGTAGTTCTCTTCTGAATCCTCCTGGCACAATATGCCCTTCAGGGACTGTGGGGAGAATACAGCTTTGCTTTCCAAAACTGCTTATTGATGCACACACTCCTATCTGACTCTGTAACCAAAGAGCAAAAGACAGCCTGAATATGTAAAATGCCAATAAGAGCTGAATGATAGCTTCACCTTCTGGATTGTGTCTCCAGCCATTGTAGAAGGAAAGCAATAAATTTTATTGAGAAGCTTCTATGGAGTCTAATAAAACCTGCATAAAATTTTAAGCTGTAACAATTCCAATTTCTCTTCTCTGGCAGATTGATGAAGATAGTTTTTCATTCTTTTGTAGGTAGCTTACTTAAATTTTTTCCTGACTATCTGTATAAAAATGCTCTGAAAAAAATTAAAGTACCATTATTTGCATAGAGAAACTAGTAGAAAATAGAGGTAAAATTTTCTCATGCACAGTCTCAAGTATTTAATTATTTACCGCTCAAGTCCAAGTGCTACCAAGTACTGGAAGTGAGAACAGTGTGTGGTCAGGAATTTCAGTGAAATCTGAAAAACTGTGGCTTCAAGGATTAAAATACTCTTCCCTCTTTTCAACTTTCCCTGTCCCTCAAGAAAGTACTTAAACTTCCCTACCTACTTTCGGATAAGAATTTTTTTCTCATCTGGATAAGTTTGCTCATGAATAAGCACCTTAAATAGAGTGAATTGTGTATTTTGTTGGGGTATAATATACTTGTACAGTACCAGAGCTAAGAAAGGAACTGGGGTGTAGATGCCTTTCATATTATTTTTCTTTAGTGAGCGCTACTATAAGAGTTTGAATGTGATTGTGACTTTTCCCAAAACTTCAGGCAAGAACTCTCAGAAAACAAGCCTTTAAAAAAATATTATTTCTAGAATTATTTCATTGCTGTTATTGAATTTTTCTTTCTTTTTCAGTGGTTTATTGCTAAAGCTTAGGAAAAATACCACACCTCTCAAAATGGAAATTACCAGGCTTCTATTTAACTGCTTTTAGAACATATTCCTCATATTCATCTTTATTATCACAATTCTTCCAGACATATAATGGACATTTGAACTTTCTATTAACATATAATTTGTAGCATTATTAAAAGAGCTCTTAGAAGATCAATAGTAGGAAATTAATCTTACTCATATGGTGCAGTGAAGTTCAAAAGTTTCTTGCCTTTAGAGGATTCTTAAAATTATTCTTGTGATTAAATCCCTATTTCAAGAGTGAACTTGAAGAAATTGAAATGGGAAAATGCGTTTGCTTTAGGATTGATTTGTGGTAAATATTTGTGGAAAGTAGAGCAGGTGAGGTTGAAAAGGACAATAAAGGCCTGGTGTTTGCTGGAACAATTTCTCCACACTGGTGCCTGAGATGCTGGGATTTATTCCACAGCTCTTCATGCAGATGAAGAAGCTGTAGCCTATTAGCAATAATCACAGTGCCTGCTGTTATTCACCAAGTCCTGCGTGGCCAGGGCAGAGCTCCCCAGCACAGAGCCCTTGCTCCATCCCAGGGGGAGCTGCAGGAAGGGGGATTGGTGCTGAGCACCCCAGGCTCTGCAAACTCAGTGTTGAAACCTGTTGTAAAGCAAACAGCTTAGTCTTTGGAACTTCCTCTGATACCCTGAGGCCAGTGCTTCACTATTTTTTTGCTTTTCAGATTGATCTGAAGTTCTCACAGCTAAAATGCACTAAATGCCTTCCCTTCATTTTGCTGTCAGTCCTTGTTATTTTTAAAATGTTCATTTATCTCTCTGAGTTCTTCCCATTCTTCTTTACCTCTATGTCCTGTAAAATTTCTAATCAATACATAATTTATCTTCCATACACAGTGCAAGCTGGATGGAAATTTCCATTTCTTTCAATGCTGGGAAACTATTTGCAAGATCCAAATTGTTTTGTATTCCTTTCGTAGCTTTTATGAAGTGAATTTATGTTCAGTGTAAGTAGTGAAGTTTCAAGTGAAAGGAACTCTGGAAATTTTGCCATGTGGCAATCCCTTCATTCTTCATGCAACCTCTGCTTGAGAGCAGTAAATTAAACACCTCAAAGTCAATTATTACTAAGTCACAAACTTTAAGATGTCATTAAGTTTTTGTACCAAACCCATTCTGGTGATTTGTGGAAGAAAGACTAGGCAAAACAGAATTAATCCCTGGTCCTTGTTGGTATCAGTCCAAAGTGGACTGGTTCACTTTCAATCAATGCTAAAAGAAATTATTCCATCTTCCAAAGAAATTACTCAGATTCATCATGCACCACTGAACACTCTAGGCAGCTTCAGCGGAATAATGGCTTTTGTTTTGTTTCCCTACAGAAATAGGAAATGACTGATTTGTACAAGAGGGAACCTCTGTGTATCCCATGCTGCTGTTCAGCACTCAGAGATTTGGGACACAAAGCATATTGCAAAAGGTGATGTGTCTGCCACAACTTAGGTTTCAAAATGGGCTTTAATCTCCCAGGTAAAGGAAGCCTTTGAGAGTTCCAAAAGCAGTTGTTTCCATTAAAGGGAGAGCTGTGAGCTCTGTGGATTTTGAGGTCCTCTTTTCACTATAATACTTCCTGCATTCTTTTAATTAAGCTATAGTCCTGTATTTTAAGACAGGTTTGTCATAAACTAAAATGAACTTTTTGTGATAATCCTAACAATATATTAGGCTAACTTGAAATTAAGAGGTAGAAGTGAAAAAGCCTGCTGTTCCCCTTCCTTCTCTCGCCACCCAGAGAGGGGAGGGAGAAGATGCAGGGATCCCGGGGACATCAGAGATGCCTGCTTCCTCTGAAATGGCTCTTTTCCTGATGGTTATGGTGACAGATTTGCATGGTGCCAGGGAGCAACTAGAAGCCATCAGTAATCTATAGGCAGCATTGGCAGGTAATGTGTAGGAAGTTTTTTGTCACTGCTTAGGAGAAGAGTTTTGAGAAGAGACAGGTTATGTTTGTGGTATGGTGCTGGGACTGGCTCTTTCTCTCTGATTCCTGACATGCAAAATGAAAGGGGGGAAAAATTACATATGCCATTGTGTGGATATTTTATGCTTGGATTAGTATTAATTTTCACATTTCTGCTAGGGATGCACTATTTGCTTTTTTCTTTTTCTTCCTGAATAGAGGCTTCTCTAAGTAGCTAGGTATGTAAGGGTAGAGAGAAAACATTCTTCGCTAAATTAATGGAACGCTGGTTCAGGATTGGTGAAATTGCCAAGCTTTGCTGGCAGTTAATTCAAAGTTTCAAGATCTTTGATTAGGACAGAGAATTTTGAGCTTTCAGTACTGTTAATTGAAATAATCTGACTCCAAAATACATGTGTTTTGCAGGGGGAATGATAAGCCAGAGCACCTTGTTGTTTATTCCCCTTGCTTTATCTAAAGGTCTTGCCCATTTTCAGTGTAAGTAGGGTCCTTCAAAATTTGAACAACAGTGTAACTTACTAGTGGATATACAAAAATATGTTTTTGAATGATTTAGCAAGGAAAGGATATTTATGAAAGAGCTACAATTCTGTGAATCAGTTCCAATGTCATCATCAGAGCTAAAAAAAAGTGATGCAATTTTAAAAATTTTGTTCTTTGCACCTAGTTCTGGCCTATTTCTTCCTCTGAAAAGGTAGAGAAACATGTCTTTAAATTCTTATTAACAAAAAACTTCAACTGGCAAATCCATAGATAACAGCAATGTTGATACTTCCTTTCCAGCAAAAGCAAGCTGTTAGTTTCTGGATACACTTGGCTGGAGGGATGTTTCCTGTTCAAGGTGGACTCTCCAGAGTGCAGCTTACTACTATTTAGTTTTACACTTATCAGATCATTAATGTATTAAAACTGAGTTTAAAAAAAATGGGTTTACAAACTCTCTGCTCCCTGGGAGTGCATAATGTGGCAACAGCAGCCCTTGTTAGCCATGCAGGAGCTGCTGAGCCCAGGCAGGGCACCAGGGCAGACCAGGCATGGGGACTGCTCCTGGGGAGAACAGACACAGCCCCACAGCAGCATTTGAGCTGCCCTGACCTCACCTGAGGGCAGGGAACAACAAACCAGCTGGAGGAGTTTGGGCTCTGATTGGCACTGGGATATCTCACTTACAGGTGAGTTAATGAGATTTCAGAGCTTTGAGAACTCAGCTGGAGTGATCTCCAGGGCTTTGTTAGCTCAGTGTCCTTCAATTGTTGCACTGACAGAAGTCTTCAACAATTTGACAGTACTGTGGAAGTCAACAGACAGCTTTAAGTGCTCCCTTATGTATTTGAACAATGTGAAATCATAAGAATAATTTAATCCCATATTATTTATGAGAGAAGTGCTCTGAGATACAGTAGGATGTCTTGTTAGGTCAGAAATAATTTATAGTTTCTGGAAGGAGCCTTTTTTTCTAGTAAAAAGGCAAGAGGATTGGGTGGCTGAATTTTTAGACAAAAATCTTTAGGCGAACTAACCCTTTGTGGTTAGCTTAGAAAAGAATCAAAAGGGACGAGGGAACAAAATTAGTCACAGATCATATGAATTTTTCAGAACTAGATTATATTAAATGTCAGATTTCATTTGGAATTAAATAGTTTCATTTAGGTTTTACATATTTGTTTTTCCTGGGGTCTTTCTGGGGTGTCTGCACCAATTTCTTCCCATGCCTGTGCTTGGCCAAAGCTAGTTTAGGCAGTCAGGGCAAGTAATGCAGCTCAACAGAAATTAAGATCCCTCTCTAAGATGAAGCAGAGATAAAAGCAGTTTTGATATCCTTAATGCATTGGACTGTAAATTGCATCATAACCAGCAAAACCATCCTTTG